>NW_004524611.1:9612300-9635916 GCF_000260255.1 Octodon degus
AGAAGAAGAAGAAGAAGAAGAAGAAGAAGAAGAAGAAGAAGAAGAAGAAGAAGAAGAAGAAGAAGAAGAAGAAGAAGAAGAAGAAGAAGAAGAAGGAGAAGAAGAAGAAGAAGAAGAAGCAGCAGCAGTAGCAGTAGCAGCAGCAGCAGCAGCAGCTAAGGCTGCTCCCCTTGACTCCCAGCTGAACCAAGGTATCAACAAATAGTTCTTCTGGGGTGAGAGGTCATGACCAGACCTCCTTTTTGTCTCTCCTTCTGTGTGTACACTACAACTGTAGAATTTTCCTACTTGTAGTGTATCCCCCCTTACTTTTTGGGCTAAGAAATGATGGTAGAATAATAGACTCTGTGTTCGTTTATTGAATCACCTATATTTAATTTGGAAAATGAGTTGTTGTCAACAGGACATGTTCAATTACACTGTGGAACCACTTTTCTTCAGAAGGCATTACCATCTGGTCTGAGCAGTTAAACAAGCAGAGTTATGTGGTAGTTCATCTAATGGCACATATATACACATGGCACACAAAATTCACATTTATCTCTTTCCTCATTGAAAAAATAAGATGTGGGTATGGGTTGCAAGATCATGATGGTGGCACGGGTGGCTGCCTTTACTCTTTTCTAAGCAACAAAAGAGATTATTCACTTCACATCTAGGTCAAACAGAAGAATTTCTGTAGAATATCACACAACTTGCCTGCATATGCTGCTGCCCCTCAGTTACCCATTTCCCCTCTGAGAGCCCCATTTCCTTAGCTGATTCTAGGGTCACTCAAAGCTCATGGTTAAAGCAGCTGACCATGAGTCCAAATTCAGTATTCAAATATTCAATATTCAAATTAAATATTCTCACTCTAATCCCTTCAGACCTTCCAATTTTACTTCATTGTTGAATAAGGCTTAAATTGGGCTTTCAATCAGAGTACAACTGTAAACACTTACTTCTGCTTACCATTTGTGTCCATTTTGCTTGTCCTATTCTAGCCTCTGGGTTGGGTTTGAACCTGGCCTCACAAATCATGGTCACCTGGTCTAAGCCAATGCCAAATATAGAACTAAACTATGTATGCTCTAACCTCACATTGTACAGACATCTTTTGTTTCTTTCACCTCATCTTTTTAATCTTCTCAGAAAAACTATTCCCCAATTTTCCTAATTTCAATTTCTGCAGAAATGATTCCCAGGCAATGGAGAAGGAATGTTGCTGGGAGGCCAACATATGAATCATGGGTTTGGAATCAAATCAAAACAAGGTATTCAAACTAGAAGGGCCTACACTGGAAAAATGAAGAAAACTACAGCTTCATGCCATCATTTGAGCTCCGGACGTAAGTGGAGCCTGCATGCACCATTACCTACTTCCCTCTCTCTCATGGGTGCTTACTGTTGCGAAGTGTGCCTACAGTGGGTTCCCGGTGCCATCATATGCCTGAGTGCTGCACACAGCCTTGAAGGACAGCACCTCAGCCTGGCTGGATGTGCAAGCCAGGAAGGTGTCCATAGTCTACATCTTGCTAAAGGCTGGGGCTATCGGTGTGCATTCACCTTTCCCTCACTATTGGTATCCCTGTGGCATTGTGCCATTCCCTTTGAGCCCACTTGCACTGCAATATAACCTGTGCTTAAGAAATGTGCCTGTGGGGCACATTTATTATCCCAGTACTCTGGGATATTGAGGCAGGAAAATTCAAATCTGAGTTCATTTTGGGCAACTCAGTGAGATCCTGTCTCAAAAAATAAGGGCTGAAGATATAGCTCAGTGTGAAGGGTGAAGGCACTGGGTTCAGTCCCTGGTCAAATGCGTGTGCACGCGCATGCACGCGCGCACACACACACAGAGTTCAAATTTGAGATCTTTGAAATATTAATAACAGCTTTCATTTATTCTCCATGAATTAGATCCTAATAGTTCACTCTTTCTAGGGATGAAGAACCAGAGGTACTAAGGGGCAACCAAATGTACTAATGCCTTCCAATAAATAAGTAGCTCTGGAAGGATTCAAACCGTGCCAGCCTAACTCTGGAGCCTTGAATGGCTATTGGTACAGTACCTCTCTCAGCAAAATGACTACTAAAAATTATGACACTGTCCTTACCCTCTCCTCTCCTCTCCTATCCCCTCCCCTTCCCTTCCTTCTCCTCTCCTCTCTGACCCGACCCAACCCAACCCTATCCGATCTCTTTTGGTTCTTGAGATTGAATATAGAGCCTCATGCATGCTGAGTATATACTCTACCACTGAGGTACAGACCCAGGTATGTCACTTATTTTCTAATATTCAATAGTCCAGAGGTTATACAATTGAAACAATAACTTATAGTATCACCAAAGCCATAAAATACTCTTGGCTGAATATAAGACTAATAGGAAAGCAATTGCCCTTTACATCTTGGAGCTACCAAGTAAGAAGGCCAAAACCCAACAGCATTGCATAAGATATTAAGCCAGACCACAGGTCCTTTTGACACAGCAGAGTAATGGTGCACTTCCACCTCACCCACTAAATTGCCTTGCCCAGTACATCTGGAAAAAGTAGTAATTGGCCAATTCAAAATATACTTCATTTTTATCAAAAATTTGTTACTCCTTTATAAATGAACTACAATGTACATAAAAATTATCCCTACAAAATGTTGTTCTTTTTTTCCTTAAAAAATAGTCCTAAATTTAGGTAGAGATTACTCAAGGAATGAACAGTTATGTCTATCTCATAAATCTTCTTGTAAAGAGAATATGTTAAAACAAGGTAACCAAATTTGTTTTAAAGATCAATTTACTCTCTTTTTGGATTTTCTTTTTCTTTCTTTCTTTTCTTTCTTTCTTTTTTTCTTTTTCCAGTACTAGGGATTGAACTCAGGACTCTGGGCTTGCCATGCAGCTGTTTTATTGAGCTATCTCCCTGGCCCCACTGAGCTATCTCCCTGGCCCTACTGAGCTATCTTCCTGGCCATTGAATTTTCTATAGTCATTGAATGTCATTGACTTTAGGGAATAAAAAGCTAAATACAAAACAATTTCATTTTCCTCACATTTAGTGACCATGCAAGTTTTCCTGGGTTCATGGAACACTGCATTTCTGTAAAGGGCTTGTGAAACAACTTCATCAGAACATGCTTCTTAAACTATAGGACAAAAACAGCACAGGGAGGCCCACACATCATGATCAACTCACCCTACGGATTTCCCAACTGGGAAGTGTCAGATTTGCTCATTGTGGTAAAAAATAACTTTTTAAAAAGTTTCTGATACAAAAGTGCTGAAGTGCTCAAACTGCCAAATCAACTTATCAGATTATAACCAGAATTTTAAAATATGAAACAGGCAAAAAAAAGAGTATATATGGTTCCTTACTCTTTATTTGCAAGTATTTAAAATAACACTACCATTGTTTACAAGATATCTAAGTGAAACCAACAAGATTGTATCAAATAGAAAAAAAAAAAAGATTCAGGGAAGAAGATCTCTCCCAAATCTCTTCTAACATGAAGATATGTTGACTTTTGCTGTTGGGACATTTGGCAGGGCATTCTGTAAGAAAAGACACACCAACACCTAATGCTAAGAGCAAAGGTTCTGTAGTCAAACTTACGTGGACTTTGTATCCCTGTTGTAACAACTATACCTTTTACCAGCCAGGTAACCTCTTCATTCCTTTATCTCCTCAGCTCTTAAATGTGACTAATATTACCTGTCTCACAAGGATGTGAAGATGAAATATGGTAACAATGAGTAGTACTTGGTATCCAGTCATTAGTGAACTGGAATGTCATCATGTTAAAGTACACTAGCAAGGATCCAAACTAAGGCAACTACTGGAAGGAGTTCACTGTGCTCATCCTTGGTGTGTGGTATCCTTGCTAGTCTATCATAGACTAATTTCTATCACAAATACAAAAGTGGTTAGTATAATCATTCTCAGGTTTCATAAATGGCACGAGTCTTCCTTCTCTACACAAATGTAATGGCACAGAGGTGGAACTGGATCTAAGTGAGGAATGTTCTTTTCTGCACCAATGATTCCTAGAGGTGATAGTGCAATGACTTTCAAGATTACTGTGAACTTTAAGCAGAGGTTCACTGAAACAAAAGTAGTAACAGGCAGAGATTCTAATGGTGAACAGTTGTTGAGAAAAATACAACAAAACAAGCCATATTCTATTAAGTCTCTATTTCACCTAATGTAATAGGGAACTCAAGTAATAAATTATTGAAAAATTCTAGGACAATAGAATAAAAAGCATAGCTTAGGAATTTTCATGAGTAGTTTAGGATAATTTGGTCTATGGATAGATAAGATCGCTTTAATCTGTTGGACCTGAGTTACTGAAACAAGCCAAGGGATTTGGAGTGAGAGGAGGCTGCAAAGTATATCCACTGCAGATAATGAGCCCTTTTTGGACCTGCTCTTCCGTTTTAATGAATGAATATATTCATTCATTCATTCATTCATTCATTCATTCATTCATTCACTCACTCAGTCTTCTGTCCAGGTTCCGTGGGAAAATATACGCTCCATTTGGGCAATTTGTAGAAGTCAGTTACTTGAAATAGAAACGTGTGATAAAGAAACTACAGCATAATTTATAGTCTTTCACCCCGCCCCCTCTGATGTGTACAGTGTTTTCTAATGCCTCCTTCAAATCAGTTCATTATTTAATGGGCTTTTACTCCTATGGTGCTGGGAGTTCCAGACCCTGGGGAAACCAAGAAGAATTAAGACTGAAAAATACATGTCTTTTGAGCTTGGCGGATGCCTCTTTGTTTTGACTAAAACTCCCAAAACAGCAAATGTAGGAGAGACGCAGGGAGCACTCTTTAATGCCCACAGGTGCTCCTGACGGCCACTAGGTCTCTCTTGTCTCATCACAGTAAATCTGATTTCATGATGTACTTGAAAGTATTTTTTAAAATTTCACCAATCCACTAGGTTGAGTAGCTCCTAAGGAAAGAAAGAGGGTCAGGTGCTATTAACATTTCTATTCTGCACCCTCACCTGTCTTCTTTCATTAAAACAGAAGAGCAGGTCTGAAAAGGGCTCATTATCTGCAGTGGATACCTTTGCAGCCTTCCCTCGCTCCAAATCCCTTGGCTTGTTTCAGTAACTCAGGGCCAACAGATTAAAGCTATCGTCTGTCCAGGAGACGGCAGTAAAGGGATCCCTTAGGCCTTGATATTCCTTTCAGTAGTAACATTATGCATTAGGCCTTGCACTTTATTATATTCTAGAAGGTTTTATTTATTTAAAAGAAGACATGTTTTGTAAAACTTAAATGAACCTGTAAGTGGACACTTATTCTCTAAATATTTAAAATGCTAGGTTATTCCTTGCAAACCACGTTTACAAGGCCCTTCTATCTTGCTTGAAAAGAGGAAGGACATAAAATACTCACTTTCTGCCTCAGCAGCACCAAATGGCATAAAAGGCTGGGTACGTTTTCATGTAGATTAAACACACAGTTCAAATCAAGCAGTTGGTACCTAATGTATCAGGTTGCTGAGAGGATGATGGCCGTAAAATATTTTAATGAGAAGTGGGGACTGTCTCATTTGCCTAAACATCTTCTGGTAGAGCTGTACACTGCCTCCTGACATTCACAGACTGGCCCCTCTACCTTTCAGATTGCAGGCATCCTGAACACCATTAAAATGCCTTTTCCTTGCTTCACACCCTCAGAAGGGTGTGAATGGCTCATTTTTCTCGTGCTCTAAGAATTAACAAGATAGGGTAGAAGGCAGTGGCAGAGGTGGTATAGTCATCTGAAATTCTACCACCAATCTAAAAATGTAGTCAATAGTTTAATAAGCCTTTCCCTCTGAGTGACAATATAATTGTTTCTAAGTTGTTAAATGTGCAGATACTTTTATAGGTTCTCAACAGACATAACTTCAATTGCTTTTCTAGGCAATGTTTCCTCCTTTGTGTCCATCCTCTTGTCTGTTCCATGGGTCCTGTTGATTCTCCCTGGACACTCTTCTTTAGGTGGCCCTGTCCCTCCTTCTCTGAGACCTCTACTCTTGCTCAATCCTTGATTCTCACACCAGCCTCTGTGCAGTACCGTACTCACTTCCCTCCACACCCCACCCACTTGTGTCCCATGGTCTGTCTATAAGTTAATCATTTTCTTTTTCCATCCTCTTCAACCTTGTCAACCTTCTCCTGCCACATAACTCTACGAATGAGTTCATCTGATCATTCTCCATCAAGAAAATCTCTGTATGACAAGAATAATATGTTTATAAATCACACAGGAGCTGGGGAGAGACACATAATCCTTGAAAGAGCTATGAGATGCTGTAGTGGGTAGGAACAGTGGTTCAAATGGCACCACACCTTTTTCCCACTAGTATTTCTAAAGGTGAAGTTCAGATTTCTCTTTATCGTTAACAGATCATGGTTCAACATTAACAATTCAGAAGCTCTAATAACCATTTAATGCCTATGATGATTCAATCCAACATTTCATGGAGTGCAGCTCGTGCATGAAGCACAGAGGTCATGGGCAGGAGACACACAAGAAAAGGATGCAGACCCAAGCTTCTCTTCAAGTGGCAGTGACCTCGAAAGCTGGTGCCACATCTTGGGTGCCTTTGCATCAAGCAGTGTCACAGCCTGAGGGAACATTCACCTGCATGAGCCTCAACTCCACATCTGTGCCCACTGAGCCTCTGCAGGGCTGGAAAGCAGCTGGATTGACTCTGACAGCAACAGGCCCCTGCCTGAGCTCACCTTTAGTGAGAGACTCAGACAAGGCACTGGACATCGCTGCTTTAGTTTCTTAAATGTCAAGGAAAACCAGCTAGAGGAATTCTTCTGAGGGATTAAATGAGTTAATACAGAAAGTTTTAAAATGTAGCATTTATCAGGGAGTAAGTGCTCAAAACATTAGTTATGGACTGGGGATGTGGCTCATTGGTGGACTCTTGCCATGCACGCACAAGGCCCTGGGTTCCATCCCCAACACCACAGCCAAAAGAAAAGTTGGTCATTATTTTCTACATAATAGTCCTGTACTCTTGTTAGAAAAAAAAAGTCTCCTTACTATTTGAACAAGCATCTTCTTGTAGCAATTGGTAAAATCATTAAGATTCACAATCCGCATCAGAAGGTTAAACCTTGCCCTGAAGTGACAAGAAACACAAAAAGAAATATACAAATGCTCTTGTAGATACACATATAGAAAAAAAGTATCCATTTGTGCCAAAATTTTTTTTCAAGAAGGTTAGAAAAAATAGATAAACAAAGATGAAAGCTGTGCCCAGCAGCAACCATTTCCAGTGTGACCTGGTGAGTTTTCAGCTTCAAACAGGTCAGATCAAGTGCTCCCCAGCGGCATTACCTGGGGCTCTGTCACTCACACATCAAACTCCCTTCTGCCGGGCTCTTCTCACACGGAACACACTGCCAGATGCAGAAACATCACTGCTTTCTTGCCTGCAGTACAGAGCTTCCAGGGTGGAGGAGAGAAAGTGAGATACAGGGGGCCACTAACAAAGGAAAAACAAACCCCACAGACACCAGCAAGAGTGCTTTCTTGTGTCCATAAGAAAACCTGCATTACAAAGTATCACATGTTTTTTCCGGGACTCAGTTTCAGTCTTGCACTACATTTGGCATGGAATCCTTTTCACATTCATCTAGAATTGAGTTCTTCGTTTCCAAACACCCGCTTTCCGTGGCACCTGGCCTATAGCGCAGTGACAAGGAGACTTGCCAGGAGGATCTCACACTGGCTGGGGAAGCAGAAGGCAGTCTGGCTGCCTCGCTCAGATGCCCTGTGTTGCCTAAGCCTCTCTCCTTTTGTGACAGACTCAAGTGAAAAGTGGCCATCAAGTTATACAATTTTTCTATAACTAATTCACATGTAGACAGCTCTAATCAATCATGTATCATTACTACATCTCATCACACTTCCTATTTTATTTTATTTTATTTTATTTTATTTTATTTTTACTACATTGATTCAACATTTGATGACTTCTAACTCTAAGAAGAGTACCAATCATATCTCTTGTTGTACCCTAAGCCAAGGACTGGCTATGGAACTTTGAGCCGAAAATTGGTATGAAATAGCAAATTAAAGCAGAGTAAACTGAGGAGGCAAGAGGCACAACTAGAGATGTATAGTTTTAGGAAGACTGTGTCCAATCGAATGGGGAGAGGGAGCATTTGTGAGATGCAAATAATACTTTAAACTGGAGTAAATGGGGAATTTAGGTCAGAAACGTGGCCTATGTGTGTAATACTAGCACTTGGGAGGCTGAGGCAGGAGGACTACTGCAAGTTTGAGGTCAGCCTGGGCTGCAAAGTGAGTTCAAGACTAGCCTGAACTGCACAGTGAAACCGTATCTTAGAAAGAAAGAAAGAAAGAAAGAAAGAAAGAAAGAAAAAAGGAATCTCACCATGACTGTGGCATTCACAAAGACCAAGCTGGGTGTGGTGACCCACACCTACAACCCCATACTCAGAAGTCTGAGATAGGAGGGTCTGCAAATTCCAGTCAAGCCTGGACTACATAGTGAAACCCTATTTCAAAAACCAAACAGGGCTGAAGAAATAGCTCAGTAGAATAAGAACTGACTGGCAAGAGCAAGGTCCTAAGTTCAATCCCCAGTACTGGAAAAAAAAAATTTAAATAAACAAGCAAATACAAAGAAAGGTCAAGAGCCAAGAATCTAGGGTCGAGAATGGACATGGATAGCCAACTGACTGGTGTGAGGGTGAAAAGGCTGTCTGCACTCTCAATCTAAGAGACCGTTAGGCCAAGATCAAGAAAGAGAAACTTATTTTGGGAGAAAGTAAGGATGATTTCTAACTTGAGAAAGACATCCAGTGGGCAGTTAATGATGTGACTTTTGGACTTCAAAGGGAGGCCAGGAACACAAAGTATAAAAATAGCAAGTGAAGTCAGGAAGAAAGGAAAAATAGGAAGAAAGCGAGGTGACAAGCAGGGAATTAGACACCATGCTCAGCACATGGTATGGGTCTGCTGATTGTATCCTGACTACTCTTTGAAGCCAGTAGGGGAAGACATATTCAGAAAGGTAATTTGCCCAAGTTTCTGAAGCTCTATAAGTAAAGGAGTGAAGATTTGAATTTGATATACTGGTTTTCCTATGCATACTGTTAAGCAACATTCTGTATTTCCACCAGGATTCTTATATAGTTAAGGAGAAAGAGCAAAGAAGCTGATAGCAACACTACAGAGGATGAGCTAGCAGGCTGGGCAGAAACAGAAAATCCACTGGATGAGGGTGCTTCCAGAAGGGACAGTCAACCAGTCAGAATGCCTCCAGTGTCCGTTAGACTTCAGGATTAGAAGTCATTGGTGGGAACTAATGATCAATTTCATTAGCACAATAAGAAATAATAACAATTCCTTCAGGTGTTGCAAAGGATGACAGCAAATATGGAACCTGTGATTTCAAAAGGAAGAAGTCATTTAAGATGAAAGTGGGTTTTTCAAAATCCAAGACAGAGAAAGAAATGGTGGAGGCAGAGGGTTCAAGAGAAAGGGAAAGGAATGACTGGTGTGACAGCACCATGAAGCAGACAATAAAGTTGGCTGGAGATTATAACTTTGAGCTTGAGAATGAAAGACAAGGAGAGAAAGAGGAAAGAGGGGGGAAAAGGAGAGAGGGGGCAGAGGGAGGGAGGGAAGGAGAGAGGGAGGGGAGACAGACAGACAGACAGACAGACAGACAGACAGACAGACAGACAGAGACAGATCTTACTGGAAACCCTTCCCTTTCCTGGTAGACTTATGGGTAAATAATAAGGCATGATGAAAAACTCTAGATCCACGATTTTAAGAGGAAACAATTGAGTAACAAAATTGAAGACCGGGAAAATGAGCAAATACTCAGCACCAGTGCCCAGCCAGAGGCAGCAATTTGTAGCAGATGCAACTAGTGTGGAAAGCTGCTTTCTCCAGCAATTTAAACTATGTACAGGCCAACCTGGACTGATTGGAAAAACACATGCAAGGTCTACCTGTGCACATGGACAAAGACAGCCATCTATGAAACAAGGCTGAGCTGTAATTCTGCTGGCTCTTTGTCCAAGTGAGTATGATTGCTCTCAGAGGAAAGCATAGGGGAGAGACAAACACCAATTTGTAAAACTGAGGCTGTCTAATGCTCCTTATTTATAGTTTCATTAGTGTGTAAAAGGCTATGAAGGTAAATGTATCCATGTCCACTCAAAATGTAGGAATAAGCCATAGAAAGGGAGAAAAGCTGGGAAAAGGAAGCTCTTCATGTCCTTTAGAGCTGAGGGCTTATATCCTAATGAGAATGCTCTGCACCTATCATTTCAACAAGAGACAGGACAAGGAAACATCCTCCTGCTTAAAAAGAAAGCAGGGTCTATCAATAATAACCTAAGGGCCATCATTATCTTTCTGAATCATCACTCCTGCCATGTAAGAGGTACATCTCCAGTGCTAAAATGCGGCTAATGAATTCCATGGGAGTTCTTTATGAGAGCGTTAGCCCCTGTGCTGGGTGGCTGAGCTCCACAGTCACAGTCCTGCCCTGCCCTTGTCTTCACGGGAAGATAAGTAGTACCAATGAATTCTGTGCCATGCCCTGGTGCAGGAGGCTGTTAGAAATTCTCTGCAATTTAAGGCCACTGCTGTGACATTACCTACAAGCCTCCTTTTCCATGAATCTGTTACATCCAACAGTAGGACCCAGCAGGCCCTGCGGCTGATGGAGGATTGAAGGGCGAACGAGGTGTGCCTGAACCTGCGGCGGCCCAGAGCTGCGTGGCGGGTGTTCTTCGGTTTGCTTATTATCAGAAATTCTCTGGGTGTCTGGAAAGCCTATTGGACTGGATTCAGCATCCTTTCCAGATGAAATGATCACTAAAATGTTTAAGATAAACAACTGAATGACCAATGCCACAGTCATAGGGGCATGTTTACTGACAAGATGGTGGAGTTCTGGCTTAGGATCCCAAAATACCTTTTTGATTGTTTTAGAAAAAGCAGCCCCAAGGCAACCTGAAGTACTTAACTTCCTTTATTCATTGTCTTTAGCCTAGTAAGAGTTATGCTTAATAACATGCCCTCATAGCCTCAAAGCACTTATAAAAACAATAATTTCATCACATCCTTAGTGCAAGTAGTGACATGTATGGGGAAGGTGGGACAAGTGTCCCACCTTTCATTTTAGAAATGTTCCCTGCAAAATTGCATCAAACCAAACCCTAAGTATTCTTATAACTGGGAGTTGGCCTTATATTTTAAGATACCTGAATATAATTCTGTATGACTACCTGTAAGGATGATTTTTATGCTGAGGCTAAATGAGTTAGCCAGATATTTCTCTCTAGTGATTTTGTTTTTTTTCCCCTCTTTGAATCAACAAAAAAGAGATTTAATTGTTTCCCACAGGATGGCAATTTAGACATTCTTTTGTTCCCAAGTCAACAATCCACAGCTATAGCAATCTGATGCTCTTTGGTAGTTTTTAATAAATGGGAGCATCACAATGATTTTTTTTTTCCTAGTCCAGCACTGTCCAAGGCATTAGCCACATGTGGCCAGTTAAATCATAATGATTTAAAACTGAATGAAATTAAAAATTCAGATCTCAGTTACACACCTCATACACATCCATATGTGACCTGTTACAGCACTGAACCATGTGGAGCATTCCTGTGGTATAGAAAGTTCAGGTGGTTAGCCTTGTTCTCCACTCTTCAGCTACCTGCTCTGGATTTCTGGCCTACATCCTGGTCCTGCTGGAGGGCTATCTTTTCTCACCCCTTATTTTCAGGCTCACCTTTACAAAGAGTGTGTCTAGTTGATCTCATTTCTTTTTACTGTGAGGGTGTTGGTGGAGGAAAGAAAAAGAACTCCACCCCACATTCTGTCAGTTTAGAAATACTTAATTGGTTTGTGGGCTGGTTGACAAGCTTTAATATTCTCATCTTTTCAAATCTAAACTCAGCTTGAGGCCAAATCACTGCCTATATTACACACACACACACACTCTATCATTAAAATGGAAGCAAAAGCTCTTTTTACTTAAATTGACAATAGGGAGAGAGAGAGAGAGAGGATAGACTTCAAATTTTTACTTTTTATTTCTGGGATGCTGGGAAGGAAGAAAATGTCACATTCAATTACCAAAACTTGGAAATTCTTAAAGGATGTCTAATTGACCCAGGCTAATGTTTAACTTTGGCATCTTACTTAGTTGCTTGTTAAAATTTATATAACTTGAAAATGTGGACACCAGGATCGATGACCCAAATGCAAAAATTACAGAGTATTTAAGCACGAAAGTTTCCTTGCAATTGTCTATCAAACACCAAACTGCCATTACATAAGAAAACAAAGGCTCAGAACTTGGTTCAGAACTTGATCTCCAGTTGTCATGCTACTATTCACCATGCCTACTAGCCATGTCTTTTTTTAATGACGTACAGTTCACAAAATTCATATGTTGAATACATCCTTCTAAAACAATCAAGTATCCCTAAGGCAGGATTACAAGAAATCAGCCAAAGAAATGTAAGATATGATTAAATATAGTCCTTTTCTTATTTTGATTCTCTTAAGAGGTTTCCTACTGACTTTATGAACAGATATTCACACCCATTTTCAAAGCATTTGTGCTTATCACAATGGACATATCCAGCACCACAAAGCTTTAGAAATGTTATTTGTCAATGAGGTGTATAAAACCTTTGATAAACAAACATATAGAAAAGGGACGGAATCTTGAACATCATGTTAATGGTGACAAAGCTATACTGATGACAGCCAAAGCTGAGTACTTGTGAGGACCAGAAGTGGTCTCAGCACTATCCACACATTATCTTATTGTTTCCTGACGACCTATGAGTGAGGTACGTACCATTGCTATTCCTATCCTAGAGATGGCATCAATAAGAGGGTTAGTAGGCTTTGTGTCTCATCCTTATCCACTAAATTACCAATTTAAATCTTAGAAAAATTGGCAGATTTGGCCACAAGTTATAAAAACAAAACAGGCAGCTCACAGCAGGCCTATGGGGAGGCAGAATTGTAGGGAGTACGTTTGGAATTTAATTTCATAAAACTGGAGAGACAAAAATCTATGCTATGCAACCTTTAGTTTTAAAGAACAACAACAACAAAAGAGCCATACTAAGAAATGCTTGGCATTTTATTTTAAAGCCCATGTTCTTTTAACTTGTATTAACATTTTTTAAACTTGTGTTACAATCAAATCATCTTGACATGACGAGCATCACAAGGGAAAAACAAAACTGTGTTTTACAGGCTTAGCCAGAAGCCAATACATCAAAAGGAAGCTGAGCTTTGTGTTGCGCGTCATTCACTGTGATGTTCTTGCAATGAGTTTTCTGAACAGACTGCAAACTAAGGGGGAAAATGCGGGTGTGGTGACAGCACGAAGCAAAGGTCTGAGGCCACCCAGGCCTACCCTCTGCAGTTTTTTCATCTAGACCTGCCTATTTGTTTTTTTAAGAACTAGTCCATAGAAGAATGTACTTTCCTGTCCTCCATCATCTTTCGCACCCTCCCCCAAGTCACCTTCCAATCACTGCCATACCTTGTGTCATACCAAAATGCAGAGCTGCAATCCCGTAGCTAGGGACATGGCTTGTTTCCACCTTTCCCCTATGTTTTACTCACTGATCAGTCTGTAAATAGCCAAGGACAGATAACTTTAACCATTTATTTATTCCACAACAGTCATTATTCTGGTCCAAAACTAAGTAACAATTCTGATTCAGTCTTGGTTATGCTATAATCCTTAATAAAAATATGTGAAGCTAATTTATCTAAAGGAGCATTAATTCTTCTATCACCTTTTTCTTTCCTCTACGGTCTATAGACAAAAATAATAGAAGCAGCATGCTACAAATGAAAAGATGAGCCATGTTTCTTAATTACTAAAACTGTGATGTACTATTTATGAAATAGGACTGAGTTGAAAGGATAATGGTTTATTTCACTGATGCACCTACTTAATCAATTTTACTGTCTTTGTAAACCTTCATATTCCCTTTTTCAAAGGGCACATAAAAACAGTAGTAACATTTTATGTGTAATTCATGGGCTTTACTGTACAACAAATAATGACTTTCTTCTATGTTCATTATAGTATTTGTAATACTGTTAAGTAATCTGAGCTCGCAGTGCTTAGCTAGTAGTGTGCTCGAACAATAATGAAATACAACATGCATGTTGGTTCATGAAATAATATTAGAGACAAGCTGGAACACACATAAATACAAACGTTTCTATGCAACTAACCTTTATAGGTTTTGGTCCAAAACATAACATACAGGATCTTGTTGCTAATGTCCTAGTCATATTTCTGTACTCTTCCATAACTTAGCTGTATTAGAAAATCCTTATATTTCCAAGTTCTTTCTGATATCCACACAATCAAAACGTGGTCTTAGAAAAATCTGTCACTGCATTTAGACTGGTCTAGAACTCTGAGCAAGGGGATTTTCTGAGACTATATGTACGCTAATAAAGAGTTGTAAGACAATAAATAAGGCACTTTTATAACTATAGAAAAGAACTCATCTCCACTAGTTCTCCCCCCACCCCTGGTACCAGGGATTGAACTCAGGACCCTGCGCTTGCCAGGCAAGTGCTTATTCTACTGCCCTATCTCCCCCCTCACACACACACTAGTTCTTAACTGATTATTCTGAACCACACCATGCTGACATGGTGTACTGGTAGATATATTGCGTCAACTTGAGAAGTTTAGAAGTTTAATTAACCAGAGATCCAGGATTCTTAGTTTGTAAACATCCTCATCCTGTGCAAGAGGAGGACATGAAAATTGTGTGAGTTCTACATCCCAGCCCCGGGGTGGCTGGTTTATAATATATGGAGGTGAGAGGGGCTTGCTAGAAGCCGCAGCTGCTGCCCTTCCTTTTGCACTTCGCTGTTTCCTGCTCCCATTGACTGCTGCTCTCTGCCATGTGCCACTCTTCCTGGGAGCCAGCTGAGTATAGACTGAGCTGTGAGCTAATTAAAACTTTACTTCCTTAATTTGGGGTGTTGGATATTTTGTCCCACCAAATGAAAACTGAGACACATAGTAATGTTAAATACTAAAGGAGTTTCAAAGTTCTAATCAAGTCAAAGTAATTACTATGTAGTCATTATGTCACAAAAGCATTGTCCCTACAGTGTTTATAAAAATCAGTAGTAGTGAACACACTGCTTACTTGGTATATCTTTTCCTAGGTGTGCCTTTCTGTAAAAGACTGTTCAAGGTGCTCCATAGACACAAGAGGCAACACCACACCTGGAAAACTAAGACTTGACCTTGCACACCTTTTTCTAACCTATTATTTTAGCCAAATGAAACATCAGTATGCACTTTACCCATATATTCAGCTATATAAATGTGAAAAAATATTTCAGGGGATAGCAGAGAAAGGATAGATATACTCGTGCCATGGCATACCAGTTGCAAACTACTGTTCTAAGCCACAAATAATCTTATGGAACTTTTAATATATTAAGCGCTGCTCTACAAGTTTGCATGTTTCAATTAATTTAAGGATAAATTCTTCACAACAGTAATTTCTTCCCTCTTTTTCAGAACAGAGAAAGCCTCATTGTTGCCCAGTATCTGTGAAGAAGGAATTTGGGCTGGCCCTTCCCCACTTAAAAGCCTGAGGTCCACCCAAGCTTGGGAAAACCAATATCAAATGCCTAATTTGAGCCAAGTTTCAAACACTATCAACACTTATCAAGCTACACAAAAATAAATCCATTTTATGTCCTTTTGCAAGGAAAATAAATCTAAATAGTTACTTTACATTAGGGACAAAAATCAACATAGTACTGAAACATAGCTCTTTATGGCTTGGCTTAAAAGAGTTGGACTGGAAAAATAAAACCTTTTATATGGTAGGTAAATCATTATTCCCTCTCTGATAGAATAAAAGATTATGAACTCAGGGTTATAGACTCCCAAACACAAAAAATTTATGTTTTTCAGCTGGGGCTTTATATATCTTATTGGAAACTCAACTTTTCTATGCCAAAGAAAAGAAAGAAAATTTAGACAGAGAGACAGAGAGAGAGAGAGAGAGAGAGAGAGAGAGAGAGAGAGAGAGAGAGAGAATAAGCTACACCAACAGAGAAGACTGAAGACTAAGGTTCACATGTGACAGGTTACTTCGTTTGCTTCTCCAGGGATACATTCTGAGACTAACTCAGTGACTCTCTGAAATGTGGTTATGCTCAAAGGTAAACACTTTTTTTCCAAGTTGCTAATTCTTGCCCTAAGCTTTTATTTCTAGGCCAAGCTTATATCCTATATTTCATGATGCTTCAGCAGAGTTCTTGTTTTGCTGTTTGTGGAAATGCAGAATAGCTTTTGGCAAAACCTGGATTATTTCAAAGTAGTACATGTTGGAAAAGGAGTACCATGTCATTCTGTAACTCCCTGGCCTCTGTGTCCAATGCTGTCTAATATGCAAGGCTCACAGGTATGCATGTGACTCTTGTGCATGTGCAGCACATGAGAGACACTGCAGTAGAAATGCTAGTTTGAATGCTTTTGTTCTGAAGAGCTAGGGGCGCTCTCTGTTGTCTAGGTTGGCCAGAACTCTTGGGCTCAAGTCATCTCCCTGCCTCGGCCTCAAGCCTCAAGTATGGTGTCTGGGCCCATAGTCTTGCACCATTACACTCAGAATCTATGATTTTCAACTGCCTATAAACACTGTCATAGGCTCTTCATGAGGCAAGAAGGCATTTAAGGTCATTTGTTTTAATAAGAAAATGTCAGATTGGCCATCTCTCCTCCAGCCTGAAGCTAGGAGACAGCTTTCCAATCAACACCACGAAACCTGCATGTAGGTGCTTATTGTGATACTCAGGCTAGGTTTTTGGACTGATAGAAGGCGCCCAACACCCGTGCTGTTGGCTGTGGTGCACCAGTAAGTCCTGATATGTTTAATTTTCTTTTTAATTTTTAAATTCATTTTAATGAGAAAAAAAGATAAAATAGCAATGAAATAGTTTCAAAACAGCTTAGTACGACAGCTACGATAATTAATACACTGCATATTGTTGTATATTTAATTTTCTTATACAAAACACTAAGAACAATTTTACTCATTAATGGTCATGTTGTATATTTGTGAACAAATACATCATGATGTTTGCCTCAAAACAAGCTGCTGGGCTGTCATCATCTGCAGTTAATAGTTTCTCTATTCCTATCTGTTACTTGATTATACAATAAAGCAAACTTCAACAAAAATATGCATCACAAAGATACATCTGAAGATAATTCTTACATACTTTTAAAAAAATCTTTCATTGGTTAAAGAGGGAACCGGTCATTTGATAGCACATGATAAAATGGTTGAGTCTAACCCTCAGGAAATGTGTCTTAAGGAAGTTTCAGAATCACTGGTCTGGAGCACTCAAGGCCACGCAGAACACCTCTGAAGTTCTCTGTCCTATCTAATCAAACCTCTTGAGACACACACAGTGTCAATGACATTTGGAAGTGCTTGTGAAGAGCCAATGCCACTTAAGGCCTTCACTTAGTAGGGACAGACAGAAGGCGTAGAATTCTGCTTAGTGTTCTCCTCTCTGGTCAAGACCTTCTATGATTCATTCTCAAAAATGGAAGTAAACATTTCTCCTTTTTGATCAACTGTAATGTTTTACTTAATAGCTAATACAATAAAAACTGTCAAGAGGAAAGTTAGATTTTTTTTTATAAGCTAGAAGAGACTTGGCCTAATATTTTTTAGCATTAGCTCTTGGTCTACGTTGTCCTGTATCTCTTTCTTGTTTAAGTCCTTTATTATTTGTTAAATACTTACTATTCCATTTCTAAGTGGTATTTCACTTTATATGTATATCTTTCATTAGGAATGTTCTTAGAAGTGAGAATTTATACATAGGTTTAAAGGTTTTTATGTCCATATAAATAAGACCAGCTTGAAAGAGTAATAAATTTAAAACCAGTTGCATGTCAGTCTGTTTGAAGTCCATGTTTTCCATCAATGGTCATAACCATGAAAAGGAGCAAGGTATATCTTTGATATCTTTAATTCACTGCATATATAATATATATAGTGATCTTCTTGTCTCAGCCTCTCCAGCACAGGGATTATTAGTGTGTGCCACAACACCCAGTTTTAGTGGCCAGCACAGTGTGCTGGGGGGCATGGCATGTGGTACTGGGGACTGAGCCTGGGTCCTTGTGCTTGCTAAGCAGGTGCTTAGACCTCCAAGCTATCTCCCAGGCCTCAGAAAATACTTTAATTAATTCTTAATTTGTGTATTGTCATACATGTTAGGGGCTGGGGAGATGGCTCAGTAGAATAAGTGCTTCCCTGACAAGTGCAAGGGCCTGAGTTCAATCCTTGGTTAAACAAAAAACAACAACAACAACAAAAAATATGTTCACATACATGTCAAAAATCTTAGTTTCTCTACTCAGTATCATTTCAAGTAGAATTTCTTACTAAATCTGAACCTTTCTACTAAAAGGGAAGTTGGAGAAATTCCAAATTCAATAATTTTATATACTCAAAGATGTGAACCTACATTATTACAAATCATACATAGGAACTGATTTTATATGGTGGAAAAAATTTAAGTGAAACCAAAGATATGTGGCTTTTCACTGGGCACCTTCATATATCATATATCACTGGTGGCAACATTAAAGGGGACACTTGCTGAAGTGAAATGTGTCAATCTATGGCACATTTAAGAGGGCTTCATTTCCTTTTACTGAATAATTCTGGAAGCAATATATTCCAGTGAAATAACCACCGAGATACAACATTATTCAGAATAATGATAAACTGGAAACAATCCAAAGGTATGAAAATGGGTTAGAAAAATTATGGCATTCTCAGCTTAATAGGAAACTATGTAGTCATTAACAATCAGGCTACTTGGCACACTTCTGGAGTTCCAGTACTCTTGGAGGCTAACACAGAAAGCTTGCAAGTTGGAATCTCGCCTGAACAACTTAGTGATTTAAAGAAATCCTGTCTTAAAAAATAAAAAAAAGGGCAGCATACCATGTTGGCCCCACCCCTGGGGAGTGCTGAGAGGGCAACTGAGACTTTGCGTCTGTAATCCCAGTGCTTGGGAGGCTGAGAACAGGAGGATCATTATGAGTCCAATCTGTGTAGTGAGACCCTGTACACCCTCTACTAAATACAATAAATAAATAAATAAAAATAAAAATAAAAAAGGGGGACAAGGGCATACCTTAGTGAGAAGGTCCTGGGTTCAGTCCCCTGTACTACCAAAAGAAATAAAAATCAAGCTATGGGAAATGTTTAATGACTTTGAAGAAAGCTGATGTGAGACACAGAGAAAAAAGACACAAAATATTAGGAGAAATATTAATATCAGTTTCATTTTAAGTATAATTTTAATTTTTTATGTGAAATAGTCTAAAAACTTTACAATAAACTATGTGTCTTCTATAAAGCAACAAATCATTTTTTTTTCATTAAGAAGCCTTTGGTATTAGCTTTTTAAAAT
This sequence comes from Octodon degus, assembly GCF_000260255.1. NCBI lineage: Eukaryota > Metazoa > Chordata > Mammalia > Rodentia > Octodontidae > Octodon > Octodon degus. Next base: position 9,631,827 of record NW_004524611.1, read on the forward strand.
AATTCTTTCGAAGGAACAAGCCTTACTTTTACAATGGAAACTTTTAAATCTCCTGTTTCTGTTTGCAGAAGATATTTATAAAGACACTAAAGCCAGAACTGAGTTCCAGCTGTAGACTTCCCAATGTCAGAGCTCACCACAGCCCAGATGAAAGCTCCTGGGTAGTCTCTACTGATAGCTGCCTCCACTATGGTCTTCAAGACATTCTGTGTCTCAGGGGGACACTTTAATATGCAGAGAACACAAACCCACTGAGTAAAAAGCACACTTCAAAGCTGTCTAAATCAAATAGCTCAGTGGACTAAAGCACCTGCTTACACAGAGCACGGCAGCCAGGGTTCGATTCCCAGCTTGTCGAGCCAGCCCTGCCCCTGCATGCTGGGATTGAGTCTGGGCATAGTGGTGTGGGTCTGTAATCCTAGTGCTTGGGAGACTGACAACAAGAGAATCACTACGAGTCCAATCTGTGTAGTGAGCCCAGCAGACCCTGCATAAATACATTAAAAACAAGCAAACAAAAACCAAGGTGTCTAAACCTAAACATAGCAAACACTGCTACCCCTGGCTCCCTAGCCTCAGCTTCCTCCCTGGTCATTTGGTGTCTTTATACTATAGGCAAAAGACCAGCCTGTTCTGATACATATGCTAGGGTTTAGTGACACTGCTCTAAGGAACAGACAAATTCAGGAAATGCTGAGTGAAAAGAGGACTCCCTGTTTTGCTTATGGTGTAACCTGCAGGAATTCCCACATTTCCAGCTGAAAGTGGCATAGCTGTCTGCAGTGTTGCAGATGGACACACAACTGCAGAGCTGAATTGAAATGCCACACATTGGGATCCGAGGCTGGTGATACGTCAGCTGAGCTGTGTACTCTAGAGCAGTCAGAGATAGAAACAGGGCCCCGTCAAAGAATGTGGTTGGGGTAAAAGAAGATGCTGCTATCTTCCCTTTCTATGTCACACTAGGGGAAAAGGAACTACCAACCTGTATCATGTCTAGAAGAAAAAATGAATTATTTTGTAGTTCTTGCTATGTGGTTAGGGTGGGGTGTGAAAAGAGCATGATGCCAGAGCACCAATAAAGCTATTGTGACAAAAAGAAAACATATGCATTGCAGATTGAAAGACTCTCTCGTAAGAGAGGAAATGAGGGCGGGAAGGTGAACCTTTTAAATCTTGGAATCACACAGAATTCTCTGGGGTGTTGTCTATCTAAAACTACTGTTACACTCAAGGGGAACAGAAGAGATAGAATCTCTGTCTTTGCTCTGAGTTTCCAAATGAGAGCAGTGTGGCCAAAGGAAAACCACTCAAGTCAAAACAATGATAATGTGATGCCCTGGGGACTGCAGCAGCACATACTGCGTGCTTGCATATGCAAGTGCAAGCCATCCTTGGCTTTTTATCCAGGGGTACCCACTTGAGGATTAGCGGTCAGTAGCACCAATCAGAAACTACTTGTGTGCTTCAACAGACAATTGATGGGAGTATATTATAGATCCCTGGGGCCCTGGCAAGGGGAAGCTAGCAGAGTGCTGCGAAAGGAATCAATAGAAAAGGTCAGAAACCTTGAGAGGGTAGGAAAGATGCTTGGTCTAATAAAATGCAATGGAAAACAGCTACTTGCCACCCTTGTAAATTCAGAGTGGAGGGCAAGGATGGCACAAGGATGCCTGCCATCTTCTCTGTTTCTGCACAACCAAGCTTATGGAAGGCAGTGCTAGCACATCAGTAAGTATAAAAAGCCCATTTCCATTTGAAGACAGTGGGAAGACATTTTGTTTTCAGTGATTCCATCCTTACAGTCGAATATTATTTGGTCATAATGAAGAATTACATCGTGCCACCTGGAGGAAAATGGAGACCATTATATTAAGCAAAATAAGCCAGACTGAGGAAGCTAAATGCTGTTTTACTTGTTTGCTTATATGCGAGAAACTTAAAAAAGGAGAAAGGAATGACAAGAAAGTGGAAGGGAGGGGAATAAAAAGAGGAAATGGATCAAGAGAAAGGGAGAGGAAAGGCAGAGGGGAACAATGAGGTGAATAACAAAACATTAACTGTGTGTAGTGATATGCTAAAACAAATCTCTTTATTCAGAATTATTAATATGCACTCATAAAATAAAATAAAATGGATTCCCTTCCTAAATGAATAAATTTCTCTGCAGAGCCACAGAAAACCTAAAAGAGGAAGAATATACTAGGATAGGGTAAAATGATGGTAACAAATCTTCAGAAAAGAGTTACTGGCATGCGAAGACACACACATTCCTTTCTACAGGAACCCACTCATTCTCTCCTTTTAACAGGAAGAGCTCAGTGCAAGAGGGCCTGAAATTCAGGCAGCAGGAAAAAAAAAAAAAAAGATTCACCAGATAGATTGCCCACATTATCACAGTAATTGGCAAGCCCCAACTGGAACCCTTAGTCAAAACCACTATTTTAGCTACCTTCAAAGTAAAAAATACACTGATTCACTCAGGGAGGATTTACTGCTGAAACCACTAGAAAATGGCGGGTGGGTGGGCAGGAGAACTGTCTCAATTACTCGTCTCTCATGGCTGGGACAAATACCCGACACCCAAAATGGAGAAGGAAAGATGTATTTTTGCTCACAGTTACTGGAGGTTTCAGCCCATACTCAGCTGGCTCCAAGGTAGTAGTCTGGCACATGGCAGAGGACAGCAGTTCATGGCAGCGGAAGCAGAAAAACAGCAAGAGCAAAAGGGAGGAGCAGTGGCAACAGACAGCCAGTCTGTCTCTCTGTCTCTCTTACGTTACATTCAGGCTATCTGCTCCAGGCTGGTTGTAGCACTCACACCCATGATCCCAGAAGTACTTACACCCATGATCCCAGAAGTATTCAGACCCATAATCCCAGTCTTGGATCATGTATGAATCACAAACTGTAGAACTGCACCTCAATGACTGTAGGAGGCGCTGGGGGGACAAATACATACAAACCATAACAAGAATTAAAACAAAAACATGGGAAGATGTGAAGAGGAGTTCTGGGGAGATGGAGAGGACAGGAAAAGAATGCATTGCATACATTAACTCAGGAAGACAGGCAGTAGTAAGCATACACTTTTGGGATAATGGTGGTTTACATTATCTAAAACAAGTTACAGTATTCCATTCAACTGACTGACTGATTGAATGATTGATTGATTGATTGATTGATTGATTGAGACAGGGTCTCTGTATGTAATTCAGGCTGGCCTTGAACTTGTGATGATCCTCCTGCCTCAGTCTCATGCATGCTGGAATTACAGACATATACCCCCATACCATGCTCAACCCAATTTAATTAATGTCACAGGACTGTGTTGCTATGATGCTGTATATGGTTAGATTTCTAGATTTCTGTGTAAAAATATATGTTCATTCCTTTAAAAATCTTTTTTTTGTTCATATTCTGTAAGGACTTAAAGTTCAACACATCAATACTTGATCGAAAATACTTGTTCCATGTTATGCCTAAGATGTTTGATATTCAGATAGATAGTGAGGTTAAACCCAAGTGCATATGTTGCAGGGTAATAATATGCTTCTCTTCTGAAGGGTTAACAACCTAAGTTTGCAGATCAAAAATTGGAGAGAAGGAAGGGCTGCAAGGTCAGCCAACATTTTGACCCTAGCCTTTCAAGGTCAGTGAACACTGAGGGCATGGGAGAACCTATACTGTATCATCATGTAACTCAGTTGTGCCCCAAATTTTCTAATCAAGGAGATTATGGAGCCACAGAGGAATGTGATCAATGATGTATAGTGTGCCTAAGGAGAGTCAAATGGAGAGAAAACATTCTCTCAGGCTTTCACAGAGAGCACATTGGTCAAGCAATGGCCGTGGCTCATCCACATAGCTGACACTGACAAAGGATCTACAAAGCGTAGTACAGGGTTACAGGATAAATCCTGAGGGGACATGACTGATCTTATCAGACACAAAGGTTGCATTTCTTGTTATATAGGTCTTGCTTTGTCTTGGTCTTAACCATCCAGCAGAAAAGTATAAAAATGAGGTATATAAAGTAAAGCCATATTAATATGCTGAGCTGTAAAAGGCTCTAGTCAACAACTTCTGA
>NW_004524611.1:9636581-9756474 GCF_000260255.1 Octodon degus
TAAAATAAAATAAAATAAAATAAAATAAAGAATAGCTGAAAAGTTAAAAAAATTAGTTGTGAATCAGTTTCTATCAGCCTACTAACAAATGGTATTGTTTTTTAGAGCATGGAACACGCTTTAGAGCTCTATACTTAAATATTAGAAATGTCTGTCAATCTCTTCCTTGGGAACTTGGGACCACAATTTTTGAAATGTACATTTATGTATAAATATTATCCACTGAAAATTTTAAAAAATGTAGGTCTTTAAAATAACTAGTGACATTGAAAAGTTCATACCAGATTACAGCAGAATGATGAGAGAAGTAGGATGGAAGATATGGGTTAAGTATAAGATAACTACACGTACTTTTGAAATCTTTACAAGGCCTTTTTCTAGTCTCACTTATTTCTTTAGTAAATTAATGAGGCTTTACAGTACAGCTGATGACATTATTTGTGTACTTCCCAACAGTCTCCTCTTTAGAAGACTTTCTAAATTGAGAAAATTTGAGCCTGTAGGCATAGTAATCAATTGGTGAGAAGTATGCCTTGGAATGCTGAACTCAACTGCTTTCCGAAACATCTTTCTTCCCTGTGGCATTGATTGCACTGTTTACAATTTAAATGGCCTCAAAAGCCACAGGTAGGCCCACCTATTCCATGTGTCCTGCTAGATGCAAGTTGGCTGAAGTACTTTATTAGCACTGAAAAGGAGATACTCTAAATATAATGTCCATGGCCACAATGCTATTTGACAAATGCTTATGTTTTATCTACCGCTCATGGCATTTAACATGAAAAATCATATATTCACATATACATGTACATGTATGATGTAGGGTATCATACAAATTTTTGTATATGTATATAGAATAACCTCCCATATAAGGTGCTTATTTTGCTTTGTAAGCAAGGACATCATAGATACCTGTAATTTCTTTGGTGCTGGGGACGGAACGCAGGGGCCAGTCTATGCTATGCGTGTATTCTACTTCTGAGCTATGCCCTCAGGCCCTCAAGTGATTTCTGTATCACAGAACAGGTGTCAGACTACTTATTATGGTCTCTAATTTAGAAAAAGAAGAAAAAAAAAACGGCATTTGGACTGAAGCCTTATAAAGACTGGCTGATCCCTATGATCAGATAGGGAGATTAATTAACTAAACAAAACCAAAAGAATTCCTGAGACCTTACACATACTGAGCTAGTACCTCTGCATTAAAGCTCTACTCTATAAATATTTTCAAAAGTCACCCACTGAGGACACATGTGAGGCAGAGTACAAAAGGCACTGTGTCAGGACAAGGAAGCACTTGTCATTTTCTAGAAAAGGTATCAAGTGTGGAGGCAGATCGCTGACTCAGGGACGGCCAGGCCCACTCAGTGGTGAGGAAGCAAAGACTCCGTATTTACTTTCTGGCATCTCTTTCTAGGTGCAGCATTCTCTTCCTCTCCAGCCTGTGAGAAAGCGGAGAACTCAAATATGGGGGACAAATAGCAGGAAGCAGTGGGACACATACATTTTTCACGTATGAACAGTCAACCCCAATCATTTCAAAATGCTAGAAGAATGCAGTTTGAACCTGAGGTCTGAGAAGGTGTCTACTGCAACAATCATCCTGTGACGGAGTTTGCCCTACGGCATAAACAAGAGCCTGTAAGATTACCTAAATGTGCCTGAAGAGTCTAGAGGCAGAAGAATGGGGTGGGTCATAAAAGGATGAACAGAGAGGAGCAAAAAATGAAAGAATCTGTTCTGTGTAGCTCTGAGTCCAAGATTATTTAGAAATGCATTAATGAAGATTACAGAACACAAATGGCTTTTCATCAACTTCTTTCTCTAAAAGAAGAATGAATTTGCATTTTTGTGGAACTGATCAAATGTTATCTAAGAACTGCTTAATTACCTTAATGGTTTAATTCTATTTGCTGCCAATCTGATTAGCAAAGTGTGTGTCTGTGTGTGCACCCGTGTGGTTTGGCACTAAATGGGAGGGTGAAACCTATTACAGAAAGAACAGCAATGTGGAGCTGGCTGCCTTTTGGTTAATTGAGAAACCACAAGTGGTGTGAGAAGGTCACCCTATTTTTTATTTTAATTTTCCCCACTCCTGTCTTCCCAGTCACTTGTTCATCCGAGGAACTTGCCTTAGATTTGAGACTGCTAAGAGCATGTGTTAATTTGGGTTAAGGAGAAGGTGAGTCTGGGTATTACTGCCAATGTAGTGATTTAATAGCAACCTGAATATAATTTAATAGATCCTTTGAATCTCATTCACATACACTTAATATGGATTGGGCTAAAATCTTACGGAAGTTAATATATACAATGATCACTTGGGACCTTGTCTCTAGGAACACTGCAGAAATATATGATCTAAAAGAATACAAAAAATCTTTTTTAAGCTGCAGAGGGATGTCTAGTGAGAAAAATACAGAACAGCACTTTTGATCAGGGTAAAAAGACAGTAAAGTTTGGAAACCACTTCTGACCTAAAGGAAGTCACATTCTGTCTCTCCATTGCCCTGTCCTCAAATTCCAACCAGAATGACTGGTTTTAATTTTATTTTTAAGAAGTATCTCAAGACTATACAGGTGCTCTAGAAAAGGAAGTTGTGCTCATAGCTTTGAGCTACACCATCTTCCTGTGATTTAACTGGAGATTTCCCAATTCAACTAGTTTGTGGTATTGCTGGATTAGACAAGATCTGGGCTTTGAAAACTTTTCATCTGTTAAAAGCACTTGATAATCATTGGAACAGATAAGCACTAAGTTCTGTATAGTTCTAATAATGTCTTTCTCCCAAATACCCAGCTTGTTCTACTAGCACTGTTCATCTTCCTCTTCATAAAACTTAGCACTCTAATGTCTTCAAGATGTGGATCGAACATCATCTGTTCTCTGGAACCTCTCTCAACATTAGAACTGTCTTACGTAGCTCTTGTTTAGGTATGCAAGAGACTTCTTGGCTAGAGAAGAGTATGTGCCTCCTCTTAAGGGTCAGGTTTCCATGTGTTGGGTTCTAGGTAACACGAGGGAATGACAGAAGTATACCCAGGGAAATATGTATTATTAGCCTTCACGTGTTCTTTTCCTTGGATGCAGCAGTAGAACTCATGGAAATTTAGTCAAAGGAATTATTAAAAGGAACTTCATCTCAGCATGGTTGATAAGAGTAAAAACAGAAAAACTAAACATAGGAAACAAAGCTCAATACACACAGAACACTGACTTAAGTTAATACTTTGAAATAATATTGTCATTAATTATATTCTTGGAAAAAATATTTCTTTCTTTTTTATGCATTTAGTACAGGGTTTACAGGGTCCCACTACAAGATGAGACTTGTACTGATCCTTCTGTTTTCAGCCTCCCAACCGCTGAGATTACAGGTGTGTGTCATCTTGCCTAGTCTCAACAGCCATGGGCCAGCAGGGCATGCTGGAGATCAAACTCCAGTCCCTGAGCCTGTCTAAGCAGGCGCTGTAGTCCACTGAGCTATGAAAAAATATTTCATAATGTGGGAATACTTATTATGCAATGTTAAGAAAAGACAGGACACAAAAGTAAATTACTATATAGTCAAAAGGGTAATATATGTTATAATTACTCATATCTACTTAGATGCAATATAGAAAAATAGTAATATAATTCCTTTTGCTTTAATTTTTTATTGTAATTTGCATGTTTTTGAACATCTAAAAATAGGTACTTTTTACCTTTATTATTTCAAATATAGTGTGTGATTTTGCATATCTAGCAAAGTAACAAGGGTGGAGGAGATAGCAAGGGTGGGGGAGATAGCTCAGTGGAACAAGTGCTTGCCTGGCAAGCGCACAGTCCTGAGTTCAACCCCCAGTACCACAAAACAACAACAAGGTATCTACTGGAGAAAAATATTTGAAACTTGATGCTGTCAATAGCTTTCTCCAGTTTTCAATCACATGTGATACTTCTAAATCGTAAGTGTTTGATGAATCTAACTCTAGTATTTTAAGACTGGAATCTCAAAGGTCTAAGGAGAACTAATCTTAGGTAGTATGAGGAAACTCTCTCCAGAAGTAGGTTCTAGACTTCTCTGCCACAGACAGCTGTGTGGCTCAGTGAGCAACTTATTGTCTTGAGCCTTACTTAGCTTTATCACTGGAAAGAGAAGGTGCATATCTTATCCTAAAATCAATAATGTATTTAACTGCTGTATGATCTGATAGAAAGATGGGATAAAATGGATGAAAGAATACAATCTAAGATGAGCCAAAATTCTAAACTTTTTGATTCAAGTCTTCAAATATATACTATGAACTACCAGGTCACCAAACAAAACTTAGATTAGCATGAACAAGAGTCCTGATCAGCCTTCCTGTGATCTTTCCAAGCCTAACATCACTCATCAACATAGCTCCATCAATGCCTGCTGCTCACACCTCAGGGAAAACTGGAATTTCTCAAAGACAAACAAGAGTTACAGCCTGTGAGCAGACAATGAGAGGTAAACAACGAAGAAGGAATGTGGGAAATGGGAGAAGATGTAATACAGTAATGTTCTGATGATCAAATCCAGACCCTCAGACTTGAATGAATAAAGCAGAGCATGGAACAACATTCAGGTTGTAAATTACAGATTGAAACTAAAGAATAGCAAACAAACAAATAAAACCATTAGAACAAAAAAAAAGCAAATATCTATAAAGGGCCTTTGGCCTGAAATTAGAACAGAAACAGAACTGAATTTTAAATAAAAAATGTCATCCAATCAGTGAGTCCACCATCTAAGATAACAGACAGACAATTCCCCCCAAATGACAAAGACTACTTCTGGATCTGAAATAAAACAGACTGGTTAGAACCACCATCTTGGTTACCTAGGCTAAGTGACCAGAATAAGATACCTCTCTCTCAGACATCACTGGAATGCCATTTAATAGATGGATACATGCTATAAAGCAGCATATAAGTTCAATGATTAAAGTCCATCTTAAAGGTTCCCTAAATTGCAATTGGAGCATAAAAAATAAAATAAGGCTGCCTGCTAGTCACATAAGCTCCAATTCTATTTTATGAGCAGAAGCAGAAAAATAGAGAATACACTCAGCTCTTCATCTTTCTGGCTATCAAAGCTTTCCTAGGCTGTGCCACCAGCTATGACTGCTCTCTTTTACACAGTGAAATCATTCCTGAGTAAGTAGCCTAGTAAATTCAGAGAAGTAAACTATTCTTGCATATGTCTTCAAGATCTATAATGGAAGATAAATCCTGTTAGCCTGGGCATGGCAAGGTAATTATTTCAACCGTGTATTTCTGTGGAACAAACAAAACAATCCCAGGCTTATGCCTTTCCTATTTAATGGGAAAGAGGAGAAACACTATGCTCACCATGCCCAGAATGCTGCTGTCCTACACCAGTAGTGCCCAGAAAGGAGGAGAGGCCTTGGCTGTTATCACCACTGGATATCAAAATCCTCTGGGCTACATGTGCTCATATCTGCCTGTCCAAACGAGCCTGTGACCGGATGGTGCTGAGCAAGAAGCAAAGGAAAAATGATCATGGTAAGAACATCAGGGCATTTTGGATGCAAAGCAGAAGCTTATCTTTTTTTACTGCAGCAGCTCCAGAGAAAATCAATTTTGACACAGAACTGCCACTTTACAAGCAAATAACTATACTTTCCAATAACCTAATCTGTGCAAAGCCTACTGAAAATTCCCTAAAGAACCAGTAGTTAAAACCTCCATTAAATCAAAGGGTTTAATATGGGAAGGGAAGAGAGGATGCAGTTTGACTTGGGAATGTAATGGACTCAGTGGGGAAATAAATATGTTGTTTTATGTGTACAGTTACAGAATATGAGAACCCAGCATTCATTTCAAAGGGAATTCTCTTGCTGTGCAACTTATTCCTAAACAGATGTGATTTTTGCTTATTCAAAAACATTTAGGTAACAATTACAGCATAATAAATTATAATTGCCATATCTTCCAGCTATGCAATGCTTTCTATGCAAACACAAAGAAAAGGCAATTGCACAAAACCATAAAACCCATTTTCAGGTAGGTTCAGCAGCCTAGATTCAAATAATCTACATTATTCTCACATAAACACTGTATTGTGCCATATATATATATATATATATGCTGTGTGGAAACTACCTTGCAAATAATGAGGGTTTGTTAATCACAGATTGGTATGGTCCCCAGTGGGGTAATTTTAGGGGTGCCAGAAAAGCCTTTCAGACCATATATATTTGCTTTTACAGCCTTCATGTACCATCTAAAACTCTAGCAAACAGAGCTTCAATCCATTGGTCACTCAAATATAAACACGTAAAAGAGGTATGGAATATTATATAGCTACTAGCATTTTGAATCCCTAGTGTAACTGAAGCATGAGATTTTCAACAAGGCAAGACACTGAGGACATGAAAGAAAAGAAAAAAACCACTAATCAGATGCTCTGATGGCAGGAAGGGTGCAGGAGGGAATGGGATCTCTGTGATAGGACATCAGTTCACATAACTCACAGGGTGACAAGGAGTATGGAACACAGGAGCAGGGAGAAAAGAAGGCTCATACATTCACGTGTTTGTCCGTGTCACTTTTCTACCACAGGGCAAAGGAAGCCAACCACTGATGATGGACCTGAAATGTTCTTATTGTGACAAAGGAATCCTGTCCTTCATGTCCACATTTATGATAGAGTAGTTATAATGACTAGAATAATAAGAATATGATGGCACATGTCTTGTCTTTGGATGAACAACTAATAAACCAACCAGACAGATAAAATGGGAGCTTAGAGATCTAAGTTCTACTATTAGTTAGGACTTAGTAACAATTCTATTTTATGAAGTGGCTCATGCTCCCGTAACCCTGACAACATACAGCATTTAATCTTTATTTACAGAGCATGCTGTGTCCTCTAGTTACTGACACACTGGGAAACGAAGCAAAGAATATACAGCTTCTTTACAATGAAGACTCAAAGATCTACCAAGGTGTACAGCAGTGTGAAAAAATAAGGATGAGACCAGTGCCACCATGGAGACAAGCACAGAGGTTGAGTAAGAAAGAGAGATGGACTGTCCTCCTGTTCAGAGGGGTCTCAAGAGGACACTACAGAGTTGGTGTTATGTCATGAGGGATACAAAGGTGCTTGCTAAGTAAATTAACCAGGGAGTGAGAGCATGCTGGGCAGCGAGAATGACATGTACAAGGGGAATCTGCAACACAAAGATAACATGTCTGTGACAGGACATTGTGAACCACCAAGTGCTTTACAACAATGGCAAATTTGTATTGTTAATAGAAAGCTGCACAAGGGCTTATGATTGTCTCTTGGGCTTGCTCACTCAGAGAAGCACTGTTTAGAGGTAGGCTGCCTCAGAACATTAAGTGACTAATTTAAAGAGCATCTACTTACTGAAGCTTTTAAAAATTCCTTCTCTAATTAGAAGGTAAACACCTAACATTTCATGATTAAAGAAAAATGTAAAGTAACTACAAGAACGTATCTATGTATGTCTTTAATGTCTCAGTTACTACTGGTCTTTCACAAACTCCATTCTGGACCCCATCCCCAGCCATGCCTTTTATCCCTCACTTGACATCTTCTTTATGCAAGGTATTGGGAAGAGGGAGCAGAGGGGAAGAAGAAGGAGGAGAGGAAGAGGGAGCAGACAAGGAAGAGGTAGAGAGGAAGAGAGATCTACCCAGGACAGTGGGGTCAATGGTATGCTTTCTGGAACATCTTGATCATTTCTAACACAGACCGGATTTTATATAATCAGTGGTCATTAGAAGCTAAGAGTCAGTGTCCTACTGTTGGGCCACTGAGTGTTTTTATGTAAACATATTACATAGGAATGTATAGTAGCAACTAATGAAGATTTTTCCAATAACTAAAAATGAGTGTAGATAACCATCATATGTCTTAGGATATGAAAAAGGTATAAGAGCCACTGAATCTGATGAGAAATTGCATGAAGAAAGGAAAACCTGACTACTGCACTCACCAAATCTAGCATAATGCCTGTCATAAAGGGAACATTCAAAAGTGTTAAAGAAGCAAAGATTAACCTTAGTGGTAATCACAGCGTACCAGCAGACCTTAGGAATTATTCTCAGACTCAGAAGAAAAGAAAAAGCTAATTCAAACTAATTTTCAAACCCCAGTACTCAGTTTCGATCAAATTGACACCACAAATAATGATATGATCTAAAGTTGAAGGTGTTCAACCTGTGACTAATGGTTTTGCTTATAACTGCCCCAGTGGCCTCTTCCTGAAAGACTGTCATTTTCCACGTCAGCTAAAATTTCACCAAGTTCCTTATATAAGGGAATTTCCTTTTTGATTATATAAATTTTCTGTGTATTAATCTATTCATCATTGGAAGGGCACAGTAACATCAGAAGTGTACCTGAAAAGTACCTTTGCTTCAAGCTCATGCCTTGATCTTTCATCAAAGGTGAGGACTAGAACAAGTAATTCCATGTCTATATTTTCTGAGAATCTATACCTGAGGAGACAGTCTATTATATCCTTAAGTGATCCCTAAAATGTACGTGACATATTTTTCTAGGAGTTTAGAACTAGATAAAAATATACTGCTTCCCTTTACTATTTCATTAGTAAAATCAAACTAAGGAGCTAATTCTTTCCTAAAAATAAAAATCATCTGTCACACTTTTTTGTCTTGGTTCTCAGGAACCTGAATGCGAATTTTATTAACTATCCTGGTAGCTGACTAATATCCATGATGTGCAGAATTGTTTTCTCACCATTCCCATCACATATTCACTTGTATTCATATTTTATTAAATTGCTTTAAATATCTGTATGAAAGCTATGGGGTAAATATAATAGTAAATAAAAATACATATATGTCTTCATGCAATTCTCCTATTCATGTAATATACCTTTGTTCCATTCAAAGCAGGAATTATGAAGGTTAACACTGGTATATACCAAGTATATTTTTGTTCCTTATGACAAAAAGATGGTGATTGACAAAAATGATGGAATGTCCAACTGTTATAAATCTAATTCGCAGCTATGAAAAAACAGCTCAATTTAGTTGAATATAGTCAGTTATACTGAAGAAATATTTAGGCAAACCCACACATCTGGCAAGACTTATGGTATATGGGGGATAGTCCAGGGAGAAAGAATAATTCCTTGTGAGTAAACAACAATGGAAATAGAGGCCACCCATTTTCAGCTTAAAGATTTTAAAAACTAGTGGTGGCACACATGGTTATTCAAAATTTATTTTGACTTTCTATTATGTGTAGCTAAGGAGGTTTTTATAACAATACACTGAAAAATATACTTACTGTGTAATGACTTTGCTTCTTGGCAGACAGCACTTTTTAAATAAATATTATGCATATGAAGAAATGCTTCCACTTACAGCTTCATGCCAAACAGTACCAGATGGGCAGGTTAACAATAGTCAAAGGATCTGCTCCTCCACACTCAGTGGGAGATGTGAGGCACAGAGAGAAGAGGGGCAAATCAGGGTGAAACTAAACCATTCTGCAAATGGGGGTGCAGTGTTCAGGTTTTCATTGGTGTTAGGAAAACAGTAGTCAGGAGAATTTATATTCGAGTAGTAGAATTTAAATGTGAGTGGCCAAACAAAACTGAATGGGAAGCCTCTAAGCAACTTACCAGCAAAGAAATACTACAGACACTGGGTTATGTTCTGCTGACATCACCCTTCATACCATTACCAGATTTTAACCCTGTTCTTCTGGAAGTTATATCTTTGCTAATCCTCAAAATGGAAGGATGAAAAACCCCAATAGACTCAGAAGCACGTTGAAAGTTTTCTGATATAATGCTGTGCTATATGGATTTTTAAAAAATTATCATCTCTAGTAACTTGTTTTTTAGACAGGGGAAATTATTCTCATGTTTACATAGAAAATCATGAAGTTGTGATCATTTATAACACAGAATTTAAAGACTAGTTCTTGTTTACTCCTCGGACATGTTTTCAGAAAATATTTATAATCAATTTGTCTGTATGTTTGATATCATGACTCTATCTATATATCTATCTATATTTGTATTTAGTGCAGGGTCTTACAAGGTCTGCGGGGTCTCACTACACAGGCTGGACTTACAGTGATTCTCCTGATTTCAGCTCCCCAAGCACTGGGATTACAGGCATGCACCACCACGCCCAGTCTCAATCACCCTCTCAGCATTCCTCAGGGATGGGGCCGGCATGGGAGGCTGGGGATAGAACCTCTGGCCCTTGTGTCTGCCTAAGCAGGCACTTTAATCCACTGAGCTATCTGGCCAGCACTTATTACTTTTTATTTTAAAAAAATCTTTATTTACATATTTGGTACAGGGTCTCGCTACTCAGCTCAGATTCATAGTGATTTTCCTGTCTCAGTCTCTCCAACACTGGAATTACAGGCATGTGCTACCACGCCACATCTCAGTAGCAGACTGGGTGTGCCTGGGGTTCCAGGACCAGCACAGCATGCGGTACCGGGCATCAAACCTAGGTCCTTCTGCTTGCCAGACAGGAGCTTGGAGTGCCGAACTATCCCCCCAGCCTTGATATCACGACGCTTTTACGAAAGATTTGTCATGAACTGCTGGTTTCCACATGCCCTGGAAATCTTAGATTAGTTTAGTATGTGAACTGGCCAAAAAACTTGGAAGGCCATTTCCATTTCCCTAATCACTGACAAAGGTTTATACGCATGTTGTGATATCACAGTCAAAAACACAGCCCATTTTATTAAACCGGGTCTGTTTTCTAATTTTGAGACCCCAAATTTATGGGAGAAATTATTTGTTTTCTTCCTCTTTGACAGAAAGGCTTACATACTTAGTAACATCTAATTGCTACTGTTTTTACCTCTAAGCTCCATTAGTTAAATATCGTCTCTCTAATTTCATGATGATAAAGAATGGGAATCAATTCTAATAGTGATTTAGAAGTGAACATTCCTCTCATCCTCAACATTTGACTAGTTCTAGACTCTGGCTAAGACACTTGACCTTTTCTGAATCTGAAAAGAACAGCGGGGCTGATGATATAACTCAGCTGTAGAACCAATGGCTACCATCAACAAAGGCTGTGGGCTCAACATCCAGAACCATACAAAGCAAAAACAAATAAACGGTAGACCTGGAGTCCTAAAATATCTATAAAGCAAGATATCGCCATACCCAGTGTCTTGGTAATTCTTCTCTTGTTGCTGGGCCAAATACCTAATACTAAAAATGAAGGAAGAAAAGGTTTATTTAGCTCACAGTTATCAGAGGTTTCAGTCCATACTCTGCTGGCTCCAAGGCAGGGTGGCGCATGGCAGACAGCAACCTTTCATGGTGGTGGCAAAGAGCAAGAGCAAATGGGTGGAGTAGCGGCTAAAAGGCTGCAGAGAGCAAGTCCATCTCCCTTATGCTGCATTCAGGCTGTCCACTGCCACAGGCTAGGTGTAGTACCCACACCCACAGTCCCGGCAGCACTCCACCCAGAATCACAGTGGATCAGGAGTTATTCGCAAACTCTAGAAGTCCGTCCGCCTCATGACTGCATGAAGCTTTTGGGGGACAACTAGACACAAACTGTAGCACCCAGCATTCCCTTTCTTCTTTTGTCAAGAGGGCTCAAAGAATCTATACAATTTCTGTTTCAGGTACAAGCCACTGACAGGATTAACAGTCCTCCTAGAGTCCCTGATACCTCCTCCATGGCAGGACGTAAAAAAACATCCGCAGAGTGAATGAGTGAAGGAATGGCTGTGTGCACACAAAACAGCGAGCGCTTACAGGTCAGAACTGTCTTCCCTGGCCTCAGAAAGTAATTCCGCATCTTCCAACAGTGCTGCAATCTTCTGGGATTACAACCCCCTGAACACGCAGATGTTCTTTTGATTATATGTACAGTGACTCACCTCAGCTTCACTTCCATCTATGGTAATAAAACCCATTAGCCTATTCAAATTAGTACTTTAAAGAACATTTGTTAAAGAAATATTTTGGGGTTTTAGGTGGGATTTGGACTATATTAAGCTTCATTTGAATCTATAAATCAAGCTTGCAAGTCTGGTTAATTTCCCCTTGCTCAAAATCTGTCTTATTAACATAGCTAAAATGAAGAGACACACCCATGTTCTGATCCTCTGCCTTTTTACCCTTGAAGTGACAGCATTCTCTACTGGGTCTTGAGTAGATTAAAAGGTATGCCCTGAGGGTTGCATTATCTCTAAATCATTCATGATGTATTACACTTAGTTTAAATGAGTGAGTCCCATTTGCACAATTGCCCTATTAATTTACTCATCATTGATTTACACCACTTTTACTGAAGATCTTCCAGCAGCACCCTACTTCACATGCATTCTCACTAGCACACTTTCAGAATTTTTCTCCTAGTCAGGCCTCCCTGTCCCACTACCCCATCCATTTGCCTTTCTTTATTCATCTTTAATCTCCATCCTACATTGCTTCTCCTTTCCTGCCTTCCTTCGGCATCATCCTGCTCCTCCATTTCCCTTCTTTGCCCACTGCCATCTCACGTAGGGCACCTAATGCATGTCTCACTAGAGGTTGGCATTGTAGTACAGGGAGCAGAGGCCTAAAAGCTAGGCCCCACAAGCAGGCCCAAAGTTAGGATGAAGAAAAAAATGTTCAGACAAGGAGAATGATGCCTAAAGTTTAAGGATTTCAAGCAAATTTTAACAAAGAAAAAAAAAAAAACCACTAGTAAGGTTCCCACAATTAAGGCAGCAAAAATTGTGCCCTTATGCCACCTCAATGATGCTTTTAGTTTAGGTTTTTACTCCTTTGGTCTCATTGTAGAGGCTTATTTGGACTATGTAGCTAACGAGCACAAACGCTTGCCTTTAGCTAGAACTATAATCAAATGAACACACTGGGAAACATTTAAGATCAAAACACCATTGAGAATATCTAAGGGCTGAAATGTAAGTATTACCACTATGATTTCCAGAGTGATGGGTTAAAAATCCTTTTTATATAACACTACTTATAAGATAAAAAAAAAGACACATTGTTTGGGTGGATAAAAACATTTTTAAAAAGTTGACATCTTAAAAGTTTTCTTGAAGTTGCATTTTTCTTCAACTTTCTTCCTGGAATTTTATCTTAATATATACTTAAACCTTAAACTTTTTATTAATGCTCCTCTTTATCCAACATAAACATCACAGGTGAAATGGACACTTTCAATTTATCCTTTGACAATATAATTCTAAGGAAGTGCCTTTTGATTTGTTATTATAATGATTGCTAAAAAAATAAAAATAAATGAATAAAAAATGATTGCTAATACAAAATTAATTTGAATAACAAATATTTTACATACCTAACAAACTATTAAACATAAAAAGCAACACCATGGACTATTACCTTTTCACTACTGTGACAAAACACCTCAAATTATCAACTTATAGGAAATAAAATTTTTTTGCCTTACAGCTTCAGAAGTCTCAGTTCATGGTCAGCTGGCTCCAATACTCAAGGCCTTAGTGTGTCAAGGAAGAAGAGTAGGGATGGTAAGTGCAGCTGTTCACTGCATGGCAGTCAGGAAGGGGAAAGGGGAAGGAGGTAGAGACAGAGATAGACAACAACGAGACAGGAAGGGCCAGGGAGCAGGTACAGTCTCTAAAGCCATGCCTTCTTGATCCATCCCTTTCAACTCAGCCCCACTTCCTACTTCCATCACATTCCAATGATGGCATCATATTTGGTTCTCCTCAAAGGATTAATCCACTGATGAGCTTAGAGCCCTCAGGGGCCAATCACTTGGGAAACCTCATCAGCTCGCAACCACATCTTTAGCACATGACTTAGATTTCAAATCTAACCATAACAGTGTTGGAAATGCTTCGCATAGTGAGATGGATGGGTAGCTGATGGCAGTGTCTCTCTAACTTGGAGCTGTATAGCGATGACCTGGGGATCTCCTGAAAATGCAGACTTAGATTCACAATGTATGGGCTGGATTTGCAATTGTTTCTTTTCTTCCAGCTTTACTGAAGTACAATGCTACACAGAAGACTGAACATATTGTATGTGTATATCTTGATGAATTTTTGTATTTTCTTTCTCTGCTAGCACATGTGGGTAGCACGTGTTGCTTCTGTTCACTGTGTGGAGTTGGTACATGGACACAGCACGTGGTGTTTCTGTTCACTGTGTGGAGCTTGTATGTGGACACAGCCCAGCTTCATTCCTTTTTCCTCCCCTTTATTCCTCATCCATCCATTTCTTGGCCCCTTTCCCATTTGAGAAAGATCTATCTCCTTACTTCCCATTATCTAGGGAGGATGAAATATTAAAGGCATCTCTCACAGGATCATATCCCTTCTTATCATAAAGATTCATTTCATTTACTTGTCCTAATGAAAGCTAGAAGTGATTTTATGCAAAAATGTACATAATAGATTTACCACTACATTGAAGATAAATATTATTTTTTCTTCTCTCCACCTTTTATGGGTAATAATACTATTTTAGTTTTACTTAGGACTTTAACTTCTATCATATAGCACGACAAATAGAACAATATGGGCACCTAAGCCTTATACTGGTGGGAGGAGGAGTTACATCCTTATTTAATCCCAAGAATTTATTAATTATTTAGATAATATCTGCTTGCTGGCTTTTTCTCAGTTGACATTTTGAATAGGAGATACTGTGCTTCTAATGTTCCTAAAGGAGATAAAGATATGAAGATACATTGCAAGTAAATAATAATTTATGGAACATTTGTTTATTATATATGAGGTCCTGGTTTTTATCTCTAAAACTGCAAAAAGAGTTTCTCAATTTAGTTGGAAAATAAAATTTGTCATATATCTAGTATAATCATAGAATATGAGGGTTAAAATAATAGCTTAAAAATATCACTCCAGAGTTTTGATTCATCTTTTCAAAAGCTATGGGCACGTGCAGAAGCAAGTGTAGTATGCAAATACTACTTTCAGCTCCAAACTCCATCTCACTTTAGGGCCAGTTCCAACTTCTCCATTTATCTGTTTTGTTTATGTTTTTTATAGGCAAGCCTTCAACCCTTGAATAGCTTCTTGTTGCTCTTAAAGATCCAAATCCTGTACCTGTCTTTCAAGAATCTAAACAAGGTTTCCAGATTTCTCTCATTTCTCTCTGCCAATGCCCTTTCTGCCATTTTCCCTTTTCTTTCTCTTTTCCTTCCTTTTTTCCTTCTTTTTCTTTATCCTTTTTCATTCCCCCCTCTTTCCTGTTTGAGTTGTTGAGCATGTTGTTTTCTCTTCCTAAAGACTCATCATCTGTACTTTTACCTAACTACCTCCTACTTAATGCAAATGATATCCACTTAAATGTATCCATGAGCTGGTCCAAACACATAGCCTCTTACAGCATGGTAAAAAGCAAACATCATGATTTTAATGTAGTAAGTAAATATTTCATATGGGTTGTCCTGTTGGGATGTAAGCTCTAGGAGGGCAGTAACTATAGTTCATGAATATGATCTAACAGCATATTCTAGACTTAATATACAGAAGTGGCTCAGTAAATATTTCATCATACATGTGGTAAAAGATGATGCTATGGCAAGACTCAGGAATTCAGGAGAGAGTATCACCACATGGCATCAGATAAATATTTCAGGGACAAATGAAGACGGCAATGTGAACATTTTTTCTAAAGTTTGATAGTAAGTACTTAACTGACCTGCAGCATTCACCTCGTTAAATAAATTGTCTCAACAATTATGTTGCTCCTCATTTTTAAAGATGAGAGTACTCCTCCTAAATGGCAGAGCTGACTCTATCTTAGGTCTGATTTCAAAGAGTAAGGGCTTTCTGCTGTATGAGACCATGCTGCCTATTACAGAACACACCCTGCCCAGCAGAGCAGGAAGCACCAGGGCTGAGGCTTGAAAGCCATACCATCGGGCTCTCAGATCCAATGTGCTTCGTAATTACTAAGTGGGAAATACAGTCTGTACTACTCAGTCATTATGGTTCCTCAAGATTACATAGTATAGACATACTGAATGGGAATTTACTAATTTATTCTAAATTTAATTCCCATGTTGATTCAAATGATAAGAGCTTCTGACAGCCGAGAGGTTCACAAAGAAATCACCCAATTTTCCCATTTAAGAAAATCAGCAAGGCTCATATTACAAAATTGTATTGTTAGCTACTGCCAAACCACAGTATTTGGCTATTTGTACTCATAAAACAAGAAATGATGACAACTTTTCAATGCAAACAAAAGGAAGCAATATTAAACACAGCACACTCACCAAAAACGACTCCACATTTGGCCTCTTCAGCAAATACTAGCATCTCAGAAAAAAATCAAGAGTGCATTTTTTAAAAGCAAGATGATGCCAAAAGCAAAGTAGGAGTATCCTGCTCTCCCAAAGCCGAAGCCCAAACAAAAGCTTTGAATGTCAAGAAGGCAGTGCTGAAAAACATTCACAACCCCACCACCCCAGCCTTGAAACATTGACATACACCCATACACCCCCCCAGGATATGTCACCCACATCCCAAGAGACCAAAGCACTGTAGCTCTGGAGCACCCTAGGTAAGTACCCTTGGGAGAAAACCTCACAACTGCTGCCGTCATCACTAGCCACGAAGAAGACAGAATACATTCTACTCGTTTACTGTGTTATGAAGGCCAACCAACGGACCAAATAGGCAGCTATGGCTAAGGGTCAATATGGGGAGCTATGGCTAAGGGTCAATGCCTTGAGGAGGTTTGAGGGACAGAAGTCACATGTTTCAAGGCCCCTGACTGGGATACTTTAAAGGTTACAGACACAAAGAGAGAATATCTAGATTGTGTCTAGATGGCTGATTTCAAAATATATACTTTTCCACAATGAAATGCAGGAATAAGAAGAGGAAGAATAAGGAAAAGCAACAGCAGCACTAACAAAATGGTCAGGAGTATAAAGGTTCTGTTTCTAAACAAGACAACCTAGCAAGTCTTTTTTTTAATTAAAAAATATTTTACTTACGTATTTATTTGGTACAAGGTCTCACTATACAGCTCTTAGTCATAGTGATCCTCCTATCTCAGCCTCTCCAGTGCTGGGATTATAGGCATGCACCCCCCCCCCCAATTTCAGTGGCTGGCATGGGGCGCCCAGGGTTTCAGGGCCAGCAGAGCATGTGGTACCAAGGATAGAACCTGGGTCCTTGTGCTTGCAGGCAGGCGATTAGACTGCTGAGCTATCTCCCCAGCTCCAACCTATCAAATCTTCTCTGGCTTTCTTATGTCAGTTTTTCTTGACAGAGCCAGAAGGTGGATAAACAGAGTTAACTCTAGCTAACTGCATGGGCAGCGACCACAGCGCAACCTCAGATGTGCTGTTCTATGGTATAAGGACCTCCCTCCGAGACTGTAAGATGGCCTTGAAGACTTCTTGTTTTGACCACATCTTGCTGAAAAGAAAAGATAGTGAAATACACACACACACACACACACACACACATTCTGTGTTAGTTCTATTCTGTGTATTTTGAGTACCTTTTTTAAAAAATACTGAGCTAGGTTTTATTTCATCCTTTAAAGTTGCTTTCAATATTTATTTGAGACAGTTCATCTAACCAGGTACAAATCTAGAGTCTCCATTTAAATGAGTCTTTTGGAAAGCCTCAAAATAAACACTATCAAGGAATGAGCACTCAGCTTCCCCAGTGCTGGGATTACAGGCATGCACCATCATGCCCGGACTCTGTTGCTGACTCAGTACTCCCTAGGGGTAGGGCCAGCGCAACATGCAGGACTTAGGATCAAACCCTAGTCCTTGCACTTGCCAAAGCAGGAGCTTAGCAAGTTGTAGTTCAGCCTAGAGGCATAGTTTCATGGTAGAGTGCCACTGTGTTTAATCCCCAGGTTATGTTTTCAATAGAAGTATTTAGATGGCTATATAGTCAATGTGTGTGTGTGTGTGTGTGTGTGTGTGTATGTTTGTAGAAACTGGCTCAGAAAAAAAGTGTGACCAGAACAGTTACTCTTCTTGGAAGAAACAGCAATAGCTTGTTTCATTTTGTTTTGTGAAAGAGACAATTGATAGTACTTTTATGTGCACCTGCCTTCCTGTACTTGACTTATTTCCTTTGAAAACTGGAAAAACTAGGTTTTCCAAATGAACACATTTAAATGGAGACTTTAGATTTGTACCAGGACCCTTCAATCCTGTAGGGTAGATTAAACTTATATTGCTAGTTTGAGTGAGCAGTGCTCATCAATAAGAGCGTGCATGTGCAGAAGTGGGAGGGGAAGAGCGAGATTTATTCAGGATGTCCCTGACTTCCCTGGACGTATTAACATTGTTCTACTTATCTCCTTTCAGTGTCTGGGACCCACTAGATAAAGAAGACTCTAGAATCAGAATTAATGGCAGTACAGTTTTCAAATAGGGAAAACCTCCCAACACTTTCAGCCTCTACCCAAGCCATCACCACACTCAGTTGCCATACAACACCTCCACTTCTCAATACAATTTTGCATCCTGTTTCACACAGGATGTTGTACCAAAATAGGATAAAGTTGGTAGCAAATGAAAAACAAGAAGATAACCGCTCATGGTTCTGGGGCTGGGAAGTTCAAGACCAGCAGCGTCTGGGGAGGGCCTGCTCTTCTGGCTCACAGAGGCTGCCTTCTCGCTGGGTCTAAGGGCACTAATCCTATTTGTGAAGAGGGGCTTCACCCTCATGATCCAGCCACCTCCAAAAGCTGCACCTTTTAATGCCATTACCTTGGGGATTAGGACTTTAGCACAGAAACCTGGGATCATAAATACATCATAGCACATGAAGAAGAAACAGCAGGCAAGCACCCGCGCCATACTTAGCTGACAGATATGAAAAGAACTGTATTGAGAATTTTTTGTGAAAAGAAGGGATAAAAGACAGAACAGGATAAAATGTAGAAAACTGCTCTCTCCTCAGGAAATGCATCCAGCTGTAACTCAGGGTGAGGCCCTGGGGTTAATCCCCAATACCACAAATTAATGAAGTCAGTAAATAAAATGAGAAATGTCTCAGTCCTGATGTATATCAGCCTGCAGTGTCCTTGTAGAATTTTATAGAAATCATTACCATTTTAAACATTTACTCTATTAGAAAGTCAGACCATCTGTTGAAAAAAAAAAGTTGCTATATAGTTACAGTATGAATTTTTTATGTTATTGATGATAAGTTTATGCCATTTAAATATTATCATAAGGGTAGCAGAGGAATTTCAAAACCCAAATGAACCCTTGGCTCCATTCAGAATATTAGGTTATGTTTTCTTTTATATTTTTTAGGTGTTTTTATATTTTTATTTTTTGTGCAGGGTCTCACTATACAGCTTGGACTTGTAGTGATCCTCCTGATTTGTGCCTCCCTAGTGCTGGGACTACAGGCATGTGCCACCAGGCCCAGACTCCAGTGCCTTCTCAGTATGCGCTGAGGGCTGGGCTGGCGAGGCATGCGGTGCCAGGAATGGAACCCGGCCGCTGTACTCTGCCTTGGCAGGCGCTTATTCCGCTGAGCTACTTTGCCAGCCCTGAGATTTCTGGCCAGCCCAGGAAGCTCCCACTTTAAGAGGATGTTGGCAGCTCCCTCCAGTGGAACTTTCACCTGAGTGCCCCACGTTTCAGGGATTAAATCAGAATTAATGGCAGTACAGTTTACTGGGTTCTTATATCAGGCATCCATAGAGCTAATAATTTAGAACCCAGTTCTCATTCTTATTCAGTCTCTCTCCGCAGACACAGTGGCAGATAAAAAGATATAGAGAAAAGATAAGGACACAAGTATAGATATGGAGACACAAAGGCACATTATCTGACAGATCACTAAAAGTGGTGGGGGGTAAATTCCCAACACATCTGGTATATTTCCTAATTTTATCAATATCAGACAAATACCTGTATATTATTAGGAGCTGGTGAATAACAAAAAGAACTAATATATTCTTCTCATGCCATGTGTACAGTCATAACCTGTCTGCCAAGATACATTTCCTTGCTAGAAATGTGTCATTCTAGAACCCACTCTCTTGGAATGTGAACTGGACAAAGGGAGTGTTTTCATTTGGGCTGTTCAAATTTCCAGATATCTATTATTTCTTCATTTCTGAATGCAAAGACCCTTTAGTAGGGCTGTTAAAGTAGTGAACAGTCTTGCTCATAAAGAGAGTAGAAGAGTAATAAAGAAGGGACAAGGTGATGACAAAGTCCAAAAGCTACAAGTGACCATTACTTTCTGACCACTTAGTATGTACAGATGACACAGATGTGCATTTAATCTATATTGATTTGATTTCTCACCATAATCTTGTGGGATTAGCATTACCATTTTCATTTTATGGGGAAAAAAACTATGGGTGATCTGGGTATGGTGGCACAAGTCTAAAGTCTTAGTTACTATGGAAACCCAAGGCAGCTTGAGGTCATCCTTGACAATGTGGCAAGACCTTGTCTCAGAATAAAATTTTTATTTATTATCTATTTATTTTTTGTATTTTTAGGGAAGGGTCTACAGGGTTTTCAGGGTCTCACTACTAGATAGGACTTGTAGTAATCCGCCTGTTTACAGCCTCCCAAAACCTGAAATTACAGGCGTGCACCACCACTCCCACTCTCAATTGCCAACCGCCATCTCACCGTGCCCTGGGGGTGGAGCCAGCATGACAGGCCCAGGGATTGAATCCCTGGCCCCTGAGCCTGCTTGCAGGTGCTTTAATCCACTCAGCTATTTGGCTGGCCCCTTAAAAGTTGAGAAGGATTTTTTTTTTTTTTTTTTTTTTTTTTTGCTGGCTCAGGCTGCCTTACAGGAGGGTCTGGTAAAGCATGTAGAGCTGGAGATGAACCCAGGTATCCTGAGCCTGACTGTTTGCACAAGCAGGTACTTAAATAATTGAGCTAACCGGTAGCCCCCCCCCCCGAATAAAATTTTTGAACAGTCTGAGGAAGATGTTTCATAGAAGAGTACTTGCTGAGCATATATGAGGCCGTGGCTTCACTCACTAGCACTACAAAATGGGGAGAGAACGAGGGGAAGGAGAGGGAAAGTAGTGGGGAGGAGAATGAAATGAAAAGACCACAGCTAACAAGGGCAGGAGTTGGATTCTGGCCCAAGCACCTCACTCCAAAGCTCATGCTCCTCATTGTCACACTGTGTAACACTCACTGAAGATGCACCTATATTTCACATGCAAATAATTTCATAGTACAAGGGAATACCAGAAAACTATAGCCAAAGGTAGTGAAGCCTAGTCTGCTTATTCTGAAAGATGATGGAGCTGGGGTAGCACACTCCTGGACAAGACCATGACTTGTATAAATTTTCTTTGGGTTTTATGTTGTGTATCAAGGTAAACCAAAGTGCTTTCACTTATCAAGTGTAGCAGTTCCCTCATTTCAGTGCATACCTGGGTAGCCCTACCACACAGTCTTATTAGAAACAAAGAATTTTTAAATAAACTGTATTTCCTGTTGTAGGAAGGCTGATTGTTTCTGGCCAACACTCATTTGAGCCTGAAAAAATTGCTCTGATGAACCTCAGAGTTGAGACTGCCCTTGAGCCGAACATCTATCTGATCTTTAATTCTACCATCCACTCATTTCTTGCAGAGCTCACAATTCTCTCAGTCCCACTGGAGCAGCCTCATTCAAGTTCTGCATCGATATGTTCAGGGCTGAATTCATTTCTGCAGGGAGTCCAGTACATTTGAACTTTCCAAAATCATTTGGCCCCCCATTACTGGTAAGCACTGCTCTTAAATAGGTTGTAACTCCGGCTAATAGGCTCCATAATCATAGTTGGATTGAACAAAGGGGTTCAGGAGAGAGTGCCATCAGTCATTTTTATTCCCATCAAGTAAGCTGCAAAAGGCAGAAACTTTCCGATTTCAGAATCTCATGGTCTCAATTTGAGCTTCAAGGTTTATTAGAAGGCGCTGGAAGGGGGAAGGAAGAGGCTTACTCAAAAGTGTACAAAGCTCAAGACTCACATCAAAGACAATGTTAAAATTATGATTCAAGAAGACAGAAAATTAAGCAAATTCTAATGAAATGATTTCACCTAAACTGCTGGAAGTTAAGAGTACTTAATATACCTTATTATTTAACAGTATGGGACAGAAATGCAGAAATGATGCTTTTGTGGGGTATTTTCTTTTAACAAATTGACATTTTTTATTGGTCTTACTGAAAACTAATCTGCGTAGCCAACAATCTAGAACAGCAATCAACAACAATAACTCTTGGACGCTTTTCAGTAGTTTTATGCAATTACTGAGACTTCCTATAATGACAATTATACATTCATTTTCTGTTATATACAAGAATAGGTACAGTGATATTTAAACAGTCTAAAAGTGAATTCTCATTAAAAAAAAGTAGTCACCACAAGACACATACTCCTTCAATGTACAAATAGTCTCACTGGAAGATTATTTGCTGTATTTGGTAAAATCAAGTAGCTCTAATTTGAGTAAAATACTCCTGTATTTTTACTTGAGGAAAATGTAATAAAATAAAACTACTCATAAATGTCTGTAACATACACAAGTACATATCCTGCCAAAAGGTGCATCAAAATAAAGTGCATCAGATTAAAGGGAAGCTTGGCTGATGATGACAATGAGACATCTCCAAATGCTTATTATTTCTAATAAAATACTGACAGATAAAATCAACAAAAAGTCTTATGAAATCTAAATCTTCTCAATACATCCTTAAGTTGATAGTTTTTAGTTGTCTTTGACAGATATTTAGATTTGCAATTCAATTTCTGACATTGCTACTTATATCCTCTGTACCACATAGCTTGGACTCAGACTTAGAATTTTTGCCTTGCATGTTCTACTTTACAAATCTTTTTTTTTTCCTTTTATATATGCACTTTAAGACATAATTTAGGAAGTGGTTGTTGTCTCTTTCTCTCACAATAAAAGCTCCCCTCTAATATTGTCTTCAATGAAGCCCCTCATATGCCTCAGGCAATTAGATGGCCATGGCATTATGAATTGCAGTTCTTTAATTGCCACATCCCTGAACACAGTCATACTGAGCATTCAAAGTCATAATGAAAATACAAGAATTTTCTCTCTTTTTTGATCCTCTTTAGCCCCCAAGCCCCCAGCATGAATCACTCCCTGGCCCGGTTTCTTTGGAAAAGTCCCTTCCCAATATCACTTCTACTTAATCTTTGTATTTCATGTCTCTAACTGCTCCTCAACACCATCACCTTCTTCATACTAGATGAGAAAATCTCATGAGGTTCTATCTTATTCGGTGTCTTCATAATCTTACTCATCTAACAGCTTCGATTAATACTCTACAGAGATAGCCAATTGAGGTCACAACTCTAACTTTGTTCTCGCGTCTGGCAATCACTTGCCAACTGAAAAAATCCATTCTAGGAGCCCTTCAAAGTCTAACCACAAAACACACACAGACTTTCAGTGTGGCCTACAAGTCTCTCACCCAATGACCTCAGTGTGTCTCTTCAGGTCATTGGAGCAAACTGAAGAAGGATTATTCTGAAAGTATGGGTCCCTCTCCTGCCTTGCTGTCCCTTTTGCATCTTTTCATCCTTTGCATCCTTGCCTACTGCAGTCCTACATGTCTTGTAAATACTAGTTACCAAAGTTCCTTAGTCTCTGTCTGATAAACTCTTTTCTTTGAGACTCAAGCCCATCATATGTCTTTTCTTATGAAATATATTATTGTAGCCTTTTATAATAGTAGCTCAGGGGATTTTCCTGGTCAATCTACACAATAAGGAAAATCAGCCATTCAAGAGACATGTTACTCCTGTTGGCCAGGCAGTGCTTATAAAATTGGATGAAACAGTCACAAAATTACCAAAAAAGTAGAAATAGATCAATACCTATTAACTGATAATGTATAAATACAATTTTGTATTAGCCATACAATGACAAAGAAATTCTGATACATTACAAAGGAATATAAAATATAAAAATTACCTAAATGCGATTATAATTATTTTATGAAATATTTTTCAAAAATTTGTATAATTTTTTTTCTTAACATTAATATTTTATAGAAATCACTTTGGATACTTTATATGCATATTTTAAAAATACTTCATGCAAACTTTTCTTAGGATCAGAGCCATTTGTATCTTTAATCTTTAGCAACCATAAGACAGCAGGTACACATGATTCAAAAAAGAAAACTGAAAGGTGAAATGAAGAAGGGAAAGATGTAATATTCAAAACTTACACCGAGCAGGCGTAAAACTGACACTGAGGACTACCTATACGTTAGCTAAGAGATGGAAGGGGAAGACAGAGAGACTCTTTGATGTCGGGAAATTTTCTCAGATAACGAAAGTACACACTCAGGTGTGTGTTTTGTTATAATAAAATTTACTTTTTAAAAACCATTTTGAAGTATATAAGCACAGGATTTATGTACATTCATGTTGCTATTCAACTGTCACTGACATCCTTCTACACAATGTTTTTAGCACTCCAAAATGAAATTCCGTTCTCATTACAGATGAACTCCCCACTCAGCCTGCTCCCACCAGCCTCTGGAAACTTTCTATGGGTTTGTTCTAGATATCGCATATAGGTACAATCTCACAATATACATAATTTTCTTATTATGTATTATTTCAATTACCACAATATTTTTAAGGTTTATTACCTTATTCATTATGCATTTTATGTCAGAATCCCCTTTCTTTTGAGAGTAAATAATTGATTCTATTGTACAGATATAATACATATTTATCCATTCAGCAGTTGGCATTTGGGCTATTTTCACTTTGTGGCTATTATGAATAATGCTATTTTATTTATTTAATCTTTTACTTATTTATTTGGTATAGGGTCTTGCTACACAGCTTGGGCTCATAATGATCCTCCTGTCTCAGCCTCCTCAGCACTGGGCTTACAAGTATGCACCACACACATGGTTTTGGTGGCCCCCACAGTGTATCTGGAGTTCCAGGGCCAGCATAGCATATGGTACTGGGGATCTAACCCAGGTCCTTGCACTTGCCAGATGGGTGCTCAGATTGCTGAGCTGTCTCCCCAGTCCAATAATGCTATTTTATTTATATTTATTTATTTATTTTTGTATTTTAGGGAACAGTCTACAGCGTGTTCAAGGTCTCACTACTAGATTAGAATCGTAGTGATCTGCCTGTTTACAGCCTCCCAAGAGCTGGGATTACAGGCACGCCACCATACCCAGTCTCAAAACGCTATTTTAAATACTGGTGTACAAGTATCTTTTCAATTCCCTGCTTTCAATTCTGGTTGTATACTCAGAAATGTAATTGTTGACTGCATGGTAATTATCTATCTATCTATCTATCTATCTATCTATCTATCTATCTATCTATCTTGCAACCACCATAACATTCACACAAAAATGTATTTTGGACTTTGAGACACTCTTCTTTTTGTATAGGGTCTCACTATGCAGTTTACACTCATAGTGATCCTCTTTTTTCAGCCTTCCTAACAGCTGGGATTACAGGTGTGTGCCACAATGCCCAGACTCCATCACTGGCTCTGCACGCCCTGGGGATGGGGCTAGTGTGGCATGTGGTACTAGGGATCAAACTCCAGTCCCTGCGCTTGTCTAAGCAGGTGCTTAGTCCACTGAGCTATCTCGTTGGCCCTTCTGAGACACTCTTGAGGCCTCCATGGTATTATCTAAGAAGTCAGCCATGGACTAGATCAGAGGTCCCTTCTGTCATGTTCTGCTTATAAAGCTTAGCTGTAAACCTTGATTGATGCAAAACCTGAGGATATCAATCTACTCTTTCATTCATAGTAACAAAGAAAATCTCAAAAAGATGAAGATACTAAAGCACAAATTATAAATCTTTTTAAAGGAGGGAAAGATAACAAAAAGAAAAAGGTTTAGGAGGAAAATAAAGCCAGATATAGTGACATACACCTGTAATCTCAAGTACTTTGGAAAGCTGAGGCAGAAAGATCACAAATTCAAACCTAGCCTGTGTATCTTAATGACTCAGAAAGACTCTGCTGGAAGAAAGGGAAGGAAGAAAAGAAGAAAAGAAGAAAGGAAGGAAGGAAGGAAGGAAGGAAGGAAGGAAGGAAGGAAGGAAGGAAGGAAGGAAGGAAGGGGTCTGGTGATGTAGTTCAGTGTAAAAGTCCTGGTTGCAATCCCCAGTACTGCAAATTAAAATAAAAACAACACAGCCCAGGCTTGTCTAACCTACCACCCTTTGAATTTTGCAATAAAATGTACTTTAAAAGGAAGTGTTCTTATGTATATTGCTATGTATCCCCTATGTGGCCCAAGACAGCTCCTCTTCACTCACTGTGGCCCAGGCAGCTCAAGCCAAAGGAGTGCACATCGCAAGTACAAGGCAAGGAGGCTGCAAGTGGGGCAGCAAGATATGTGGGGAGTAGCCAAGTGTTCTGGGGCGGGGGCAATCCAAACCACGTGAAATAGCAAAGAGCAATCTTTACGTAATGAAGCAATTTAGGTTCCTGAAGAAAGTTGTCCCATTATTATGTATATTTTTATTTTCTAGCCTGTATTGTCATCATTTTACCTACTCTCCTGGCTCTAAAGCTTCCCCAAGCCTTTATAATTCTTATGCAGGTGGAGACACAGAACAACATTTTGAAAATATTCTTACACAAAAAGCTTATCAAATAATATAATTTTGAAAAACTATCAAGTGATAGCAACCAGTGACTATACTTCATACTTCTACTGAAGTTTTTATTCTTCTTCCATTTTGTGTTTACTGAAACAAATAGAGTTCATGAGGAAACAATTTTGACATATAAAATTTAGATAGAATGATGACGAAAATAATAATAAAAAATCTATGGGTAATACAATATTAATCTTTTGGATTTTTTGTGATACTCAGAACTAAACTCAGGGCCTCATGTATGCCAGACAATTGCTCTACCACTAGGCTGTATACATAGACTTTAAATTTTCTTTTCTTTTCTTTTTTTTTTTTTTTTCATAACGTTAGCCAAGCTGATCTAGAACTAATGGTCCTCTTGCCTCAGCCTCCCAAGAAGCTCAGATTACCAGCATGTACTATCATGCTGGCTTCAACGGTACTTCTTTAGAAATTTTATTATGGGCTTACATTAAAATAAATCAAAACAGAAAGGTTTTAGAATCAATCATATGTTGCATTACAATTCAGACATGAAATATAGATACTGAGAATTTCTTTCTGAAAAAATCAGAAGTCACAGAAAGCAGAACTACACTCAGAGAATGAAAGCAAACAGGTAGTTTTTCTGTGCCTTTACTGCCCTTCATAATTTTCTGTCTTTTTGGAAATATTCTCTTTAACTGCCCACAATTTTCCATGGAGATCCACATCCTTTCAAAATTCAAGAAAAAAATGCAGGTGTGGTGACACACTTACATGTAAACTCAGCACACTGGGAGGCTGAAGTAGAACGACTAAAGATTTCTGAGCCCAGCCTGGGCAATATGGAGAAGCCTTACACAAAATAAAGAATAAGAAGAGTTGAAGGTATAGTTCACTGCATAGAGCCTGGGTTCAATGCCCAGTACCAGGAGGGCTGGGATTCAAAAATCGCCATCGTTTGTCAGCACGACCACAGCTGCTGTATGAAAGTGAAGCCTGTTTTGTCAGATCATGGAGTCATTCAGTTTGTAAAAGATTAAGAAATAAAGAACCAGGAACCCAATACCCAAGCATAATTTCACCCAGTCATTTTTAAACTGTAAGAGATTGGTTCATAAAAGGTTAGTGGTACACACAAGAAAAATGCATTTTTAAAACTACTGCAAAAAAAAGCAATGATGGGGCCTTAGAGCCTCAGTATGATATAGCCTGCAAGGAATTACACATTCCTTCTGATACTTTCATCTAAATGTTTATTAAACAAGCTCCAGCTTTCACCTACATTATTTTGATTAATGTATGAAAAGGTTCAAGAATTACAAAAAAGAAATCTAAGGTGATTGTGCATTAAAATAAATAAAAGGATGACTCCTGGATTATAGTTACTATATTTTATGACTAAAATGCTTTCTGTTCTTTTTTTTTTTTTTTTTTCTTTTTTTCTTTTAATTTATCAGCAACATACTTCTGGCTTCAGTTTTGAAGTAATGATATAAAATTCATATTATCTCTTTTTCAAGCCTGGCTCTCTCATATATAACATCAGACTTGTCATATCTGAGGAATTATTAAAATAAGACGGAGCCTGCTATTGCTGAGCAGAAAAACCTCTTTGAGCCAGCATCCTCAGGAGAGACGTGTGCTCAATCTCATTAGTTGGTGCTGAGACGCGTCCTAGTCTCCAGGTTCAAGGTGATGGAAGATTAGGGCACTGGGCCTTGTCTCATTTTGTATGCAGCACACATCCTTCCCTGCCTGTGAACACGAAATTACATTGAACCTGGGGAGTCTAACTCCATTAATTTTAAATGGAAGATTAATTTAACAATATGCGGCAGATATTTGTTACAGACCTATCATGTAAAAGTGACGGTTAGCAATAAATTGTAGTGACTCATACTGGCCAGTGGCCCTGGCTCAAATAAATCAGGAGGCATTTACACATAATTGCTGTTTTTAAAGACAGGGATATGGGTGATGTGTTTCTTTGATGAAAGATTGTACAACCCCATTCAAAGAAACAGCAGCTGATATTAAAGCGACAGTGCTGCTCTGGAGAGAGATGTTTTTGATTAGTATTTCTGGTATAATCATTTAGGAATAACAAATATTGCCCTGATGTATAGTCATTTTGTTTTTTTACCAACCTGCACAATACTACTAATGCATGAAATTGTCATGGTACCCTTATCCATTTTTAAATAGTAATTACTATAATAATACCCTTGAAGTAACAATTTCCAAGAAATGAAGATGAAAAGGCAGAGAGCAGTAAAAAGATATTGTTGATAAGGACAAGCAAGTCTACCACTTTTTCAAATAATTAAAATATCATATAAATAATATATAAAGAGTTGTAAGATAGAAGGCCAAAGGATGATATTGTTTTGGTTTTATTTTAATGTCATTTTATAAAGCTTTTTTAACCTTATTTAATGATTTTTTTTAAAAGAAAATTCTCACCTCCTTCAAGTAAGGAAACAGAAAGACACAGAGTGCCCTGAATGCTTAACTGCCCAGGATAAGTGATGCAAGAGAGGCTGAGGACATCAGAAGCTTACAGCTCTTGTCAGGAGTGGAGCCGTCTTGTGTGAGGGTCCCCTGCCCACTCTCTGACGAGTGTGGAGGATGTTACTCTAATCTCCCCTCTCCAAGAGCCAAGCTTGCCAACACTTCGAGGAAGGATGCTCAAGGGCTTCTGTCTTCATTCAAGCCCAATGTGACAGCAGCTTTGCTCCTGCATCTTTGAAAAGATTAAGGTGGAACAAGGGCAGGGAAAGGATTATGTGTCTTCCTTCCACGTATCCTCTCCATGTCCTCAAGGGGCTGCTGGGAAGTCGGCTCACAAGCCTGCCTCTCAGAAGCACAGCTCACTGTAGTTAGTGATATGAGAAGCAGGATGGGGCAGTTACCACTTAAAACAGCGCTTGATGTGTCCCATGACTCAAGCCTCACCCGTTCTTCAAGACACCTTTCCACAGGGAACCTAGCATGCGCTGGTGAATCAGATCAGATCATATCCCACTGCAAATTTTTCCAATGCTGCAGACTGCCTCAAGGGCTAAATCCAAGCACCTTCTTCATATCATTATCAGAGTCTTCAAGTCATGAAACCCCCACACCGAAATGTTCAGTTTGTTAGTCTGAACACTACCATAGCAACTTTCTCACATGATATTGCCTCTGCCTGGGATGTTCTTCTCAGTCTTCCCCATCTGATAAATTCTTACTCAGCCTTCAAAATCTAGCACTAACACCCCACACACCCTCTGTGAAGTAGACAACAGATAATACTTTTTTCTGTTGCTCCTGCTGTTATCTGAGAGGATGAATCTGCCTTGTATATTTTTTCTAACTCAATGAATACAACACAACAGACAATTGTATTGTTACAGAAAACAGACAAAACACAGGAAGAAATGGCACAGAGGCTTGGAGGGCAAGTTTGTTACACCAGTGGGCCTGACTGGGATCTCTTCCCAAGAGTCAGAGCCCTGTCTGGTGGGGTTTGGGACTTATAATAGAAAGACAGTAAGCAGGGAGGTACAAAGAAAGATTTGGCACACTGTGATGGGAAGGTTAAGAGACACTATGAATTGCTAAGGGAGTCTGTACACATCAAGTTACGTTATATCAAGTTACAAGGCCATCAATTAAACAAGCATGGGTTAAACAAAGGAAGAAATGTCCTGTTTCTTTTGAAGTTACACTGTAAGGCCATCAGGTACACAAAGGCAGTGAAGAGAAGGGTTATATTTTTTATTTTATTTTATTTTATTCAGTACTGGGGATCAATCTCTTGACCCTGGGCTTTCCAGGCAGGTACTTAAGCTGCTGTGCTATACCTCCAATGCGGCGTAAGTTATACGAAGGTAAGAGTGTTCTGTTTTTGGGCTTGCCATACTTGCTTTCTTGGTATTGCTGGGCATTCTTGGAAGAATTTTATTTAAAGTTTTAATTTCTCCTGCACTTTCTCCCTTTATGGTTAACCAGAAAAGTCATTTTCAGAGATGCTGGCATTTAGGGCTATGTAGGAAGGATCTGACCTGCGAGTCATCTGAAGGCTGATGCTGTTTGTTTTGTAATGAAAAAGGTGAGCTAATTTAATGAGCAAGGTTCTATAGGAGTATGAGAAGGAGACAGGTTAGGTTCCCAATAAAAGCTCCTAGCCATGGCTCTAACAGTAGGAATATGTCTGTCTGTCTGTCTGTCTATCTATCTGAGGCCCACTCGTCTATTCATTCCTGAGAACTTCTGTGGCTAGGGAATCAATTCATTTTGTAGTGTATCCAGGGCTGCCTGAGCTACTGCAAAATCATCTTGCAGCAGTGCCCAAAGTAAGTACTGCTACTGGCTCACGTCCAAGGCAGTGGCACTGAGGGTTAGGCTCCCTGCTATTGCTGTCTTGACCAAAACTGGCACTACCACTGGGTCACTTGGGTGATGATGCTAGTAGGCATATGTGGGGCCCTGTTGACCTGAGTAGACCAAGGTGTCAGGTATAAGGTAGGTGAATGCATAAGAGTCATTTCAGAGGCTGAGAACACCAAGTGCACCCATCAGAGCAAATGATAAAAGTTTCAGGAGGGGCCATCAAGGAGCTTGAGGGAGCAATGAAAACATCCTTGCAGACAGCTGAGATGTTTGGTTTTGCAAAGGAACCCAGGAAGCAGATAGTATTTTTCCATACTTCTGTTGGGTGAGGATGAAGTAGGTGAGCAGGGGTAGGAGGAGAGTTAAAGTTGGTGCCCTTTAGAGTCAAGCTGGAAGCATGGTATGACAGGGCAGTGAGGGGTGCATAGCCAACAATCATTCCCAATTTTGGATCTACTGCCTGGAGGACCTGATGGGTTAACTAAGCACATAGGGCAGGCATTATGGGCAAGTATAGGGGCCAATGAGAACAATGGTGACTTGAAGGTAAGGATTCTGATGCAGGCTGGAGGAACCCAGAGTTTTATGATTTCCAAGATGATAGATGGGTCAGATCCCCTCCATGTAACACCTTTATATCCTGTGAAATGGGCATGGGCATCCCAACCTGGGTTTTTGTCTTGAACTGGTCATGCATCAAAATAAAAACATACTTCAGGCTGGGAGGGGTTCCATCTGTTCTGGTTGTGAATCAACCATACAAAACTTCAAAGGGATTGCAGTGAGACAGACATTGACGACTTTGGAGGCATGACTGATTGTAAGCCCCAGAGGTGAGTCCTTCGCCCATACTTATGGGACAAGTCTCTCAAAACTGATGTGGACACCATTTTTCTTGTAGTATAGTCACACTCTGTATCTGGAGCAATAGATCTGAGTGTGAGGGAAGTTGGTTGGTTTGGAGCCCCCCCCCCCGCCAAAAAAAAAAAAAAAAGTCACTCCCAATTTGGAGAGGAGATCATTCATACCCCAGGAAAGGTATAGGGCACTCAGACATATACAAGAATTTATGTTTGAAAAAGTGTCCACCAACCTGGCAGGAACTTCTCCAACAGAATTTGTTTTCTGAGAGAATTCCTGTGTCACCAAAACCTTGGACCATGGGCTGATCAAAGGAGCAACAGGTTGAGTAATAGCTCAATGTTCAGCCCCAATGTCCATCATGAAGGTTTTTCCCCAATTCTGGCAAAGACTGTGGACAATTCTGGCTCAGGCTAATGGAACCCGGTCTGTCCTATTTGTTGTCATCAAAGACAGGGAAAAGAGGACCATGCTGACATAGCCCCAGACAATCAGGTTTTTTTGTGTCTTGTAGATGGAGGGGGCATTTATCCTTCCAGTGTCCAAACTGTATGCAGTGAGCACAGTGGTCAGGTGCTAGGACATGAGGTCTTCCACCATTTTTAGGTTGTCAAGCTTATGAGGTCCCCTGTATCAGTTACTAGAGTGGAATTGGGCTTGGGACAGGCTTTTCTAACACTTAAGCCAGAAAGGGCAGGGACAGGCTTTTCTAACACTTAAGCCAGAAAGACAGTTTTCTGCTGGGTTGTGTGATCTGCCTCATGTCACTGGTCTTTCTTTTTTGTCTCTCTTGGTTCAAAAACCTTTTGAACAATATGAAGTAACTGGGCAGCATTCATGCCAGCAAAACCATTAACCTTTTGGATTGTTCTAATTTTGAAGGCTGACTGCAATGAAGGTAGCATTGATCATCTGCTGATTTTGAGGTGCTTCTATGTCAAAGGGTAGATAAACCCAGTAGGTGTCAAAGTCTCTCATAAAATTTGGATGGATTTTCAGTGGGTCCTTGAATAACCCTAGATATGATTATTGGCCTTCTTTGAGCCCCGTAAGGTGGGTCTTATGTTACTTATCTAAGGCCTCAAGGCCTTCTGCTCTGTGGCCGTCCCAGTTTAGACACACACAGGGCAGAACTGTTCACCCAAGAGTCTGGGTTAACCACAGTGGTGGGAACTTTTGTTTTCATCCAGGGTTGGGCCCCATCTAGAATGTGGCAGCATTATTTAGTATTAAACAGAGTCAAAGGAAGCTGCTGACAGTTATCCCATGTTGGCAGGTGGGTCTGGAAGATGGATGTAAGTAGGTCAATCAATGCTTAGGGCTTCTCAGAGTAAGATGGGTTGTGGTGCTTCCTATTCAGGAGGTCAGTGGAACTGAATGGCTGATAATACATGAAAGGCAGTTGGTTGGGTGTACCTTGCTGGGCTCTAGGGTAGACATGAAGTGGTAGCTGGAGATGAACTGGTGGTTTGATGCGAGTGGCAGAACAGAGGTGATAAGTGATAGGGCTGTCAGTATTTCTGTCCATTTGGACAGCACCTGATAAAGAATCAGTCTGGGATTCAGGGCATTGCAGTAGTTGCTGTCAATGGAGTCGTGGAGTCTTGGATAGCAGGACTCTGGACAAAGGAGGGAATTCAGAGTAGAGGCTTAAGTAGGCAGCATGAGTCTAGTGAAACCAGGAGCAGCTGATGGAGCTGAGGGTGCCATGGGAGCAGGCAAAAACAGACATGGGTTCTGAGATGCACCTGACAGAGGTAACATCAGCTGTGCTATGGATCCTGGGAGAGGGAGGGGCATCAGTGGTAGTTCTGGCTGTGGCAGGCTGCTCTGCTATGGAATCAGGGTGGGTGAGCACATCCCCTACCTCCAGGGGTAGGGTGGCTGTGGCTGTAGTACTTGATCGGCTGTGAGGACACTGAGGCTGGCTGGACAGCTTGGAGCCTATATAATGTATGGAGAAGGCAAATTGGACTTGGGGTCCTCAGGTAGGATGGGTAGTTTTTGTGGTTTAGGGCAGGCCTGAGAGAGTTTTGGATAACCATGGGTATTTGTTTTGATAACCAGAATCATCCTTTTGTCATGCAGAACACAGACTTGAAGCCAAAGTGGCATGCTTTGATACAGATTAAGCCAGGAAAGATATAAAGGAACTGGTCAAGGAACCCAGTCTTGGGGCCTGTTATACCATTCTAGACTTGCCAGATGGCCTCAAAATTCCTTCAGGAAGTCAATTGAGACACAGGTTCAGCCAGTTGACCTCACAGAAGACCTACAGCCTTTGAGGTTTCACTTCTATTCTGTAGCCATCAGGGAAGCCTCCTTTGAAGATTTCAGCATACAACCTAGTATTGTGGGTCTACTCTTGCTTGCATATGTTCTGTCTCCCCTATGGTATATGCAATGTGCCCTTGAACAGTTGCACGACAGATAAAAGGTTGGTGTTTCTCAACTGAGGGACCAAATGTGTGTCGGCTTTGGCTGCTTTTCTTGTGGGGATAAAAGTCCATCCAGGCAATAGGTGAATCCCTGCCTCAAGTCTATCTTCAGTACGCAAAAGTACTGACTCAAACCCCATTACAGAGGTTGAGTCATCTTTTAGCCCCTCAAATATAACTACAGAACCACAGAAATCTGACCCACTCAAGCCTTATGTCTTTGAGGTCCTGGAAGGGCCTTCTGTGGTGGAGCACAGATGGAACACCAGGCTGCTTTTGCTGTCCATTACAAACATTCACACAATCATTCAGCAGGCACTCAGGTTAAACATCCCAACCCTCTTCCCTCATGGGTGGTGGTAAGTAACAATTAATGAGAGGTGATCAGAATTTCCCTGTACTCTGAACTGAGCAGTACTAACTGACAGACAGAATGACTGGATATCCCCAAGGTCTTGCTTTATCTGAAGACCCAACCCAACTGTATCATTTCTCCTCTTTTGGATCCAATCAGGGCCTTTGGCACTGAGCTGAGGCTTCCCTTCCAGGCTTCTGAAGGGAGTCCAAGAAAGGCAGGATGGCACACCTTCCCATCAGGAAGCTGGGAGAGGTCCCTGCTTCAGCCTCTAGGCCTTAGCTGGTGATCTAAGCAGTCAGCACAGTCTTCTCGGTTGGGGAACCAGGAAACGTTACATAATATAGACCAAACATGGGAAGAAACAGTACCAAGAGGGTTGGGAGGCAGGTTTACTATACCAGTGGGCCTGACTGGGTCTCCCAGAGTCAGAGCTGCATTTGTTCTGGTGGGGTTTTGGGACTTTTTTAGGGAGAGCAAGAGTGGAGCTACACAGGCACTTTGGAACATTGTGACTGGGAGCTTTGGACATCCTTGGTTGCTAAGGGAGTTTAAGCATTTCAAGTTACATTGCAAGGCCATCAGTTAAACAAATATGGGTTACACAAAAGAAGAAATATTCTATTACATTTGAAGCTAAATCGTAAGGTTATCAGTTACACAAAGGCAATAAAGACAACAGCTATATATCGTTATACAAAGAGTTACATCTCAAGTTACAGAAAGCTAGATAACAGTGTTTTGTTATCAGACTTTTTATATATACTCACTTGGTCTTGCTGGGAATTCTTGGCAGGCTTTTACTTAAAATTTTAATTTTTCCAACAGTATCAGTTTGATTCTTATAACTGGCTTACCTTAAAGCAGATATATAACAAAACTTGACAGGACAGTTCCCATACAGAAGATAGGAGAGAAAGGAAATACTGGTAGGTTTTATATCCTTTTATATCATGGCAATCAATTATGTTTTTATTTACAATTTCACACATTTCTGTATAGGAGTAAAGAAGAAACTATAGCAAATAGGAGGGCTTGGCCAGTAAGAAGAATAGATCCAGCAAAAGCCAAAAGATTTGATTTGCTGCTGTGGGGTGCAAAAGAGGCGAGATAAAATGGAAGTGGTAGAGAAGCAAAATCAGTAGCAATCTACATGCATTAATGATTAGTATGTGACATGCCCTATTCTAAGCACTTTACATGCATGAACCCATTTAATCTTTTCTTAGAATTGTGATGAGATGACACTATCATTTTTATTGTATAGGTTGGAAACTGAGGCACAGAGAGGCTAAGTAACTGGCTCAGTTAAGAGCCTTTAGAAAGCAGGTCAAAGCACTGGAATTCCAGCTTAGGGAGCTGAGCTTCAGATGCTCACAAATTCTATCAGGAGTCAGTGGATCCTCCAGGTGCCAGCCTGTATGTCACGATCTCACTCTTCAAGAAAAGCACTGGATAAGATAACAGGAACTGATGAACTGCAAAGATGCTAGGAAAGCCACAGAGCAAGAACACAAGGGATGGGCCAGCCCTGCAGCATGGCACCACACAACTGTGCAAGATGACTTCCTGAGCCCAGGTGAGGAGTCAGGAGCTGCTCTGAGAAAGGGTTCTGAGAGAATATGGTCAAGGTTTTTGTCCTCACAGTTCCTGGCTGGGAGTAGATCTTGCATGTGAAAAATCTAACTCTCCTGGACACTTATAGAATAATGTGCTAGTTTGTTTGTTTTTTGAATTTTA
Organism: Octodon degus; assembly: GCF_000260255.1. Lineage (NCBI taxonomy): Eukaryota > Metazoa > Chordata > Mammalia > Rodentia > Octodontidae > Octodon > Octodon degus. The sequence continues at coordinate 9,672,968 of NW_004524611.1, forward strand.
GGGAAGGGTCTACAGAGCATTCAGGGTCTCATTACTAGATTGGACTAGTAGTGATCCGCCTGTTTACAGCTTCCCAAGAACTTGGATTATAGGCACTCATCACCACACCCACCCTCAATTGCAGACCCAGTGCACCCTGGGGGTGGGGCCGGCATGGCAGGCCTGGAGATCAAACCCCCTGTCCCTGCACCTGCTTACAGGCACTTTAATCTGTTGAGCTATTTGGCTGGTCCTAGAATTATGTATTTTAAAGAAGTTACTCTCCCATATCTTTATACTCAGAGCAGTCTTGTGAGCTGAGCACTGGTACAGTAATGGTAAATTTCACTTCAAGGGATCTTCAAGGAGCCAGCTGGAAAGAATAGTCCCATGCAGTAATAATGATGATGCTAATGCCCATAATAATATATTAACCACAAAGCTAATTTCTCACACTTCTATTGTACTTTTCTCTAAGGATTTTCAAGTATTAGAAAACACTAATTAAGCAGTATAGCTTGCCCCAAAATGGATGCTACAATTTTTGTTGTTGTTTAGATGATTGAGGTAAATAAGGGTTGAAACTTAGTCTCTTCATTGCAGCCTAAGCCCAAAATCCTCATCTCCTTTCGCTAGAAATACAATGGGAAAACATAAGTGAAATAGTACAACTATTTAATTTAAAATTCTTTAAGTTAAAGAAAAAAAAAGCCTTGGTAAACTACATATATGAACAAAGTAAATCATAATTACATAAGACAGACTACCAAGCTATTGTAGCTATCTAAGAAAGAATCACAAACTCTGGGCTAAATTCGAAGAAGATGGGCTGATGCTTGGAGCACTTAAGTACACACTATACACTTCCTCTCTTCTCAAGCTCCCAATTTAATACAAGGCACATGATGTACTATCAAGAAGCACTCAAATGGCATAAAATGTATTGGAGGTACTACACAGAGATAAAACCCTTAAGGGAAAAGAAAAAAAAAATGCCATTGCCATAGACTGCTAAGAGGAGACAGAGGCAGAGTGTAGGGGAATTGGTAAGAAGGCAGTACCTTTGGTTCAACACTGATACCAAGAATGCCAGCAATGGATGCCTCTAACTAGCTCCTTTTTGTGCTTTAATGTTAAATTTCTTATGGGAGCACATCACCTAATTAGAGGAATTGATAACTGCACTGTTCCATAATGAGGCCAATACATTTCAAAGTCATTAAAGATAACCAAGGCAATAAGTCTAGGTTTAAGCGGCGTTTCCTCAGATTTCACAGTCTGCATGTTGCAAGTGTGGGGGGAAAAAGCAATCCCTGCCTAGTCAACTGTAAATGCTGGGTTATTGGAATCTTTAAAACAGGCAGCAAGGAGAAAATTACATGGCCAAATCTCCTTTTTCCAGTTAATGAAGAATTAAGACTCCCATTTACCATATTAGAAGGTTCATCAGAGGTCTCAGCTCACCATAGCTGGTGTTTGACAGCAGTGTCAGTTTATCTGAGTCGAAACGCAAAAGTGCATGACAGAGGATCATTCATAACTGTCACATCTACTTATCTCTCTCATTGTCACACAGCTAACGAAATTCAGGCCATGGAACTGTCTGCCTCTGTCCCCCGCTTGGCCCAGCTCAAGCAGAAAGGCATTCCAAAGCCCATTCATGTTCTATTATCGTGTCAGCACATTGTGACTCTACAACAAGAGTCAGCATTGCTTCCTGTAATCTCCCCATCCTGGGGAGAAGATGAGATTTTCCTGGGACTAAAGTCCATGCAGTCTGCTTCTGGTGTCAGCACTCAGCAAAACACAGCTTAGAGAAATGAGGCTGCAGGGTAAAGATTTTTGAATATATTATTCCATGCTTTAGGAAAAAAGAAACATAACACTAGGTGTAATTGCATGCTTGAGGTTTATCTCTGACTGATAATGAGGAAATGCCATTTCCTTGTACTAAACAGGAACAAATGTGAAAGGCTGTCACAGTATGACTTGCTACATACAGCACATAGATATTTAAAATAAGAGAAGCTGATGTCAGGATTTCTGTAACAAAAAAAAAAAAATCAGAGTTTGAGAAGTAGTAAAAAAAAAGGTGAAAGTTGATGTGAAAATATTATCAGCAGAGCAACTTATCTGTGCAGAAGGAACAGGCTTAGCTATTGTGGCGTCACAAGCAATCACACCAGTTCTGGGTGAAGGCACGTCCTGCTCACAAAGCCAGGCCACTCCTACGCGGCACCTGTGCACCAAGGCGCGGAGTCATTGCTGGACATGGAAGCACTCCTGTGGCTCTGTACCTCAGGCGCCTACTGACTCGAAGGAAACTTAAAAACTACCCAGCCTTAGTTTGATAAGATCACATTTGAAAAGCTCTCTTTTGCTATTTCTGCAATTTGTCCCATGGTACTGATCACACATAGCTTTACTGAGGTCTAAATGTATACCATGACATTCACCCACATCTTAAGAGAGCAGTTGGACGAGTGTTACTAGCTGTAGGCAGCTGTACAATCTACCTTTGTAACAGCCAATGGCTATCAAAATGCTCCCTAGCTTGTATTCAGTCCCTGTAGGTTAAGTTTTTGAAATTTTCTTCCTCCACCGAATTTTTAAGTAAGATAAAGTTAATACAAAATTCATCATTTTAACCATTTCAAACTGTATTTCACTGGGTTTTTAGTATTTCTAGTGTTCATGCAATCTTTACTACTACCAAATTCTAGACCATTATCCTAAATAGAAAACCTTATACCTACGGCCGGCGAGATAGCTCAGTGGACTAAGCGCCTGCTTAGTTCTATCCCTGGCACCACATGCTGTGCTGGCCCAGCCCCCAGGTGTGCTGAGTCAGCCAGTGAGGCTGGGAGTGGTGGGGCACGCCTGTAATCCCAGTGCTGGGGAGGCCAAAAACAGGAGGATCACCAAGAGTCCGAGCTGTGTAGTGAGATCCTATACCAAACACATTTAAAAAAAGAAAAATCCTCATACCTACTGAGAAGCCCCTCCTGATATTCTTTTCAACCCTCTGCAACTGACAACCAATTTACCTACTGTAGTTATTTCATATAAACAAAGTCATTCAGCGGTGGTCTCTTACCTCTGGCTTTTTGTTTAGCAGTGTTTTCAAAGTTCTTCCACACTGTAGCACGTATATACCATTCTGTTTACATGGCTGAATGATATTCTATTATGAGTATTTGATATTTTGTTTATCCATTTTTGCCTGAAAAACATCTGAGGGTTTTTTCTACTTTTCAGCTGTTATGAATAATGCTACCATAAAGATTCTGTACCAGTTTTATAGGAAGATATTTTCAACTCTTTAGAGAATGTTCATAGGAAAGGAACTGCAGTGTTGCCATACACAGTTTTGTAGGCTGCACACTGCACAAGCCAGGGGACACGAATCACACTGCAGTCACACACTGCACAACTTAATACAGCAGCTCTAATTGACTTGGGATTTCCTGAGAAAAAGAAACCTGATTTATTCTACTTTTTGCAGAGATCAGAGTTAACTGTCTTCATAGTGTTTAAACAGCCTTTGATGGCAATCTTTCCTAAATGAATCACACTTAGGTTACAACAACCTAGACTTCTCAAGGGTGTCAGTAAGCAGTCCCATAGAAGACAAACACATAACGTTCTTAGTCCCAGTCACTGCCCAGTGTTCAGTCACTGAGGGATACATATTTCGTGTATTTTCCTCATGCTCCTGCCTTCATTCTCATCAGCCCTCCTTACACGTGGGTTTTATGCTTTATTCTCATTAGAAGTCCTACCATCGAGAGAAAAGAAACAGAAGAAAAGCATGGTGTCTCCTCTGGCTTCTCATTAGGAGAACTGATCTAAAGTGCTCATGAGACGAGACTGAAACAATTTTTTTCCCTATGCAGTGATTATGTATACATTCTAGTGCTAATGTCTTACCACAGAATTCCTTTTATTAAACAAAGTGTTAGAAAATACCCTAATTTATTACATTAAAAAGACCAAGTCTATGCTGTACAAGAAACTCAGCAGACAGTTTGCTCTCATGTAGGTGGCAGGCTTATAGCATCAGCTTCACAACAAGGTCTGGCCAGTTGCAGCTGTTTATAAACTACCATGTCCTTCCTGTCCTCATTCTTGGTCACTGTTCCACCTGTAAGAGTCAGCAGTGCGCTGATAGCAAAGTAATTCTCAATCTTTGAGCTTTTAGATAAAAAGACTAGAAGCCATCACTTAAGGTAATAATGCTATTTCAAAAACCATTAATCCTAACGAATTCTCTAAGAGAATATGGAATAAACTGAAGGTGACTTCTCAAAGTATAATGTTCTGTATGATTACAGAGGCCATATCCTCTTTGATTGTCATGACAACTTGGTGTTTAACTTATTGGCACTTCTATAAGTATAGGATGAAAGTTAACAGAAACAGAAGTATCAAAAAATACCTCCCCCTCACTTAAAAAATTCTAGTGTTTCTTTCATACACAGTATCGGCATTTCAATGCAAGGACCATTTCGCTCCTTGATACTTGACCCAGCCTCTAGTGATTAACACATTCTACTACACTTGTTAGCTTTTCACTGAAAACATAACATTAGCTCTCATTGTTCATCATACTCTGTGTGCAGATCCTCCTCTTTTTTGGAGGGCTTTCAAAATCTGTCCTACAGCAAAAAAACTAATACAAACAAAGAGATTGAAAAACAAGGTAATCTTAGTGAAAAGTATAAATAACATCACACATTAGGAAAAAAATTACAAATCAAGTCCATTTGGCCTAGCAGCTTGCTGAAGAATGTAAACTTTTCTTAAGTAGGTCCGAAGTTCAATAGAAAGAAGAAACATGTCTGGGAAGAAACTTTGATCTCAGTAATTTACGAGTGTGTCTACCCATCCAATACAATACAACTGGAGAGAAGAGAAAGCAGTATTGACAATTAGATCAAATTGCTAGTGGAACAATGCAAGTGAATGTGTCTTTAGTTCTACCCAGTTTTGAAAACTTCAAGACAAAAATAAATTGTATGACCCCCTGGTAACTTTCACGAGAACTTACAGGAACAAATTGTTTGCCTCAAGCTGGGTGGAATATACATTCAAATTCAGGCTCTTGAAGGAAATTATTAAGTAGAGTCATATTAGCTTTCTCTGAAGCATACTCATTTTTAGTATTGCCACTGTATAGACCAATTATGATACCTTTCCACGCTGAGAAATGATTGTTCTGCTAACACAGTCCTGGTAAGAATCAAAAGCACTACACTTTAACCTTGGGGGATTTTTGTTATTGTTGCTCCCTTGCCAGCTCCTTCAAATGGAAAACATCTTCCATTAATCTAAATGCAAAATTTGTTTTAGCTTTCCAAAGTTACTTGAAAAATGTTAAGCACAAAGCAATAAAGTTTTTATGCTTTTAAGACCACTAATGCTTTGAGCTTCATATTCATTTTGGAGAAATGAACATTTTATGGTTCACGGAGGAATAGCTACATGAATAATATCTGAGATTATAATGCATTGAGCAGAAAAAGATTGTTTATGTAAACTATTTAATCAGACATGAAATTTTCTCCAGAGGATAAAATTCTGACCTATTTAAGTTTACTTTGAAAATACCATTATTATGTTCCTACCAGGGGAACTCACCAATTTTCCCATTTATACAATGTAAATATTTATTAGACACCAAACAATATAAGATGTATTATACTGACCTAAGGATGTTATAATGGATATCTTTGTACAAAACAGACATTAGGTAAAAACACAAATTTTCTATTTGGTCCAAAATACTCAGTGAACCTTTAAGTAATGAACCACCATTTCAGATGATGGCCTCTGGTGAAGAGAAGTACTGTAACAACACAGTTTACTGTATCATGCTAAACTCCTGTTTTCAGTAAAGCTACTTCTCAAGAGGTAATGCACACACAGAAGGCTAAATACAGTTCAACTAATAGTATAATGTTGCAGGAAATATTAATATGTGTATGTACACAATTCTTTGGACATTTTTAAAGTTGATAAATTTGATAAGTGGCCCCTAAGATTATATTTTATTTCCACAATATAAATATCACAACAGGCCACAAGAGCTTCATATCCAACCCTCAATGACACAGAAGTCTCCTCCTTATAAATGTACACAACAACAATATTGTTCTACTGTAGGCAGTTATTAAGAAGAAGCTTCCTGGAATCATCTCCACATATATGTAATACAAAAACATTTTGTTTTAGTGCAACAGATCACTTGTGAAATTTTGTTTTTATTACTTTTGGCAACACAGACCTTGCCAAGAGATTTCAAATATGAGTTACCAATTTTATTGCTACTGTTTATTAACTATGCATCAAGCAGGGCATGGTGACACATACTTGTAATCCTGGTATTCTGGGAGGTTAAGGCAAAAGGACTACAACTTGGAAAAACACCTAGGTACAATGGTCATTTAGTGAAAACTCTGACTCAAAGTAAAATAAATAAATAAATAGGCTGGGAATGTAGCTCAATTTAAAAGCCTTGGGTTTAGTGCTTGGTACGACAAACTAAACAAACTAAAACACATAAACAGATTTTTAAAAAACCACCATGAATATGAGTGCACCAAACTCTGTGGACATATTTTCATTTCTCTTAGGTGAAAATCTAGGAATGGAAGAAGCTGCTGTGGTATAGGATAAATGTAGGAGAAATTTTATTAGAAAATGAATGAAAAACACTTCATGGGAAAATACTAAATTTGAGCATCCCTCCTTTAGTTTGCTGTTGTAGTGCTGAGGATTGAACCCGGGGCTTTATGCTGACCCAACCCCTGCCCACTTTTTGAGATAGAGTCTTGCTAAGTTCTGAAGTCGTCCAGGGGAATGCCAACTTGAGATCCTCCTGTGTCAACCACCAGCATGCTGGGCTTACAGGAGGATACCACTGTGCTAGTTTTTCCTCACAATTTTAACAAGTTTCAGTTGTGAACTTAAAGAGACCTTCCTTTTCCACAAGTCCATACTCATGAGATATTTCCCTGACTTTACTCAAATTAGGTGGCATCTATTTTCTATAATAGGATGAGAGCAAGACACAATCAAAAGCTTTGTGAGATCTAAGTAAAAGAAGAGCTCTAAGCATTCTGATTCCCACTGGAATAATGTCAACAGTTGTAGAAAGATCCTCTAGAACCTCTTAGCACACACTATTCTCCCCAGGCCATCCTGACAGGAGATAGCTACAATAAGGAAGTATATGCTGGAAGAACTAGCCTCAGATCTGACTCATTCTGGAAAACAAGTATCACAGTCCTAGTATGAGCACTAACAGAACATCTGCCAAAATCACTATAGGGGAAGAACTTAAGCTTCAAAAGGACATGATGCACAGTGTCTCAAGAGACCACAAGATCCTTGATTGATAGTGAGGTAGGTCAAAGTTGTTCATTGTCTGTTGGTGCACTTGTACTAACTGGATGGGCTTTTCCCCCACCTTAAGAAATAAAGCCCACTGTTGTTCAAGTTTGGGACTTGTGTGTGAAATGAAATAAAAGAGTTTTGAATATCTCAGAGGTCATATTTCTCAGAAGAAAAGTTATTTGGTATTAGAGGGGGATCCACTTGGCAACTACAAGTTGTATAATAAGCTCAAAACTGCCCTGGTGTCTTTCATCATGAACACTATAAAGATTGATTTTACTCTTCCATTAGAGATGATCACATAGGGAATATCTCCTTATGAAGAATTTTGATTATTTTCCTAAACTAATTGCTTGGAAAATTATAGAAGAAAGGAATCAGAAATCATAGTGAGTTCCTTCTGAGCAACTTGTGATATGAGAGAGTACTGAACCAACCTGGACTTCAGAAGAGCCAATAATAGGTATTGTGCTGTGCTGTGCTCACTTGGCATTGAGTGGAGGTTTCTTTATAACTACTCAACACACCAGAAAGCCAGCTTCACAGATTCTTTGGAAAAGGACCAGTAATCAACATTGGTATGGTTTGAATGTTTCTCCCCAAATTCATGTTGAAATTTACTTGCCAGAACAACAATATTCAGAGATTGGGTCTATAAGAAGTAATTAAGTAATGGAGTTATTGCCTTTATGAATAGATTAAGGCTATCTGAGTCTGTCTTGTTCTTCTGCCTTGTGCCACAGGACAATCATCTGCAGATGCTGGTATCATGTTCTTGGATGTCTCATCTATCAGTTCTTGACTCAAATAAATGTTTAATGAAAATTATCCAGTCTGTGGTAGTTTGCCATAGCAGCAGAAGATGGAAGAAAAAAAATGTAAAATGCATTTAATACTAAAAGTTTCATCAAGCATGCTGGGGCCACTCTATCTTACAGAAGCTAAATAGCTTTCTGGTGACTTTAAAAATCTACCTTGTCTGCTATCATCAAAAAATTGTGGTTGCATTCATGGTTAGGTGTTTTGTTTGTTTGTTTTTTAATGTATTTGGTACAGGTCTCACTACACAGCTCAGACTCAGTGATCCTCCTGTTTTCAGCCTCTCCAGTGCTGAGGTTATAGGTGTGTGCTACTACGCCCGGTTTTAGTGGCTAGCTCAGTGCACCTAGGGGTGGGGCTGGCATGGCATGTGGTGCCAGGGATCGAACCCCTGTCCCTGCATTTGCCTAAGTAGGCGCTTAGTCCACTAAGCTATCTCACCATCCCTCCTGGTTAAGTCTTGTGAATTTCTCAGACTCAGGAACACAAATGGCATTTTCATACAAGCCAAAGTGGCCACAACATGGTTCAATGGGATAATAATCTATTCTTTAGATAAGTTTCAAAACTGAAACCTTGTGAAGGTAGCCCAATAAATCCTGTGACTCGCATATACAAGAGGGTCTGGTGTATACTGGGCAGTCTCAAGAACTTTCAAAGAATGTCAAAAAAAGTGTCAACTGAATGGCATTCATTCGTAACTAAAAAATGAGCTTCTAGTCCTTAGCAGCAACTAAATCAACACTGTGTACAGAAAACAAACCAAATTATGAAAATTGTGTGAAATGAAGCACTTTGATGCCATGTGCTACTGTTCTACTTAGTATTCTTTCTCCATCTTTCCCCTATGAACAGAATTCCTCCTAGATGCTCTTTCTTGACCTCTACAGTTGTTACTGTTCAACATAACTACAGTCTCAACATTGTCAAACCATTTCACAGTGACACCATGTCTCAGACGATGTTAGGCCACTGCCAACAAGTAGCGAGTAACCTGTGCTGACAACACATTACAGTCCTGCCATAAACAATCATCGTCTTGCTGAAGCAAAATGGCAGTCAAATTAGAGCAGAATATGTAACAACATGCATGGTAAATTGGCATAGCAGCTTGCTAAACAAAACAGGGCAGCAGTCACACCCGATATGCAGGGCAACAACTGTGCCACATTGTCAGTGCTTGTATTGGACAGCAGTTGGACAACAGCCTATCTTTACCCATGAAGATTACCTGTGGGAGATGAGTGGGAAACCTCTGTCCTCTTTCATGTTTTCAGCCCACCTCAATTCCTACTCTCTCACTCTGATGACAATTCAGGAAAATGATGCCAGATCTTTGGAGTCACAGATGAGGAGAGTATACTCAAAATAAAACGGGATAGTCAGACACACGGAAGGTCCACCTATACAATTATATTAGCGAGGAAATCTGCCTATCACGTAAGTGACATTGAAGAAATAATGAAATCAAAGCAAAAGCTAGACATCTAATTTTCTTAAATGGTAAGCAAAGAACTACCCATCGTATGAGAGGTACAGCACAAGAGGTGCTGGATTCACTGAACAAAATAAAACCTCAAAAACCATATTGTGGGTTGAATGTGAAGGGGTCTCCTTGCCTTAGCTCTCCTTCACACTGAGATTCAGTGTTGGTTAAAGACATTAAAGTATTCCTGATGTCCACCATGAATCTGAAAACTATGATAGGGAAAAGCAGGATTAAACACATGAAAAGAAAAAAAGGCACATTTGGGAGGAAAACAGACTAAGAGAAAGCTGGATTGTGCTCATAAATCCCTGGCTAACATCATGGGAAGCAGAAAGGAATGATCAGCCAAGGTGATCTGTTTTCTGAATGTTAGCAGAGAGCACTAAGCTTCAAGACCCTGATGTGGCCCTGACAGACAACTCTCATATTTCATTCTGACACTGTCTCCTTAAGCAGAGCAGATGCAATAGTTTGGCAGATCCTTGGCAGCTTGAAAGCTGTTTGTGGCTATGGGCCAAGGGAAGAAATCAACCTTCAGCCACTATAAACTTTCCCTTGATGACTGAGGCAGGAGGGAAGGGACATCACCATAGTTGCCCACATGACTCTCATTCCACGCTGCCACACTGGGCACTGCAGGCCCTTCCACACGCAATTCCTTCAGTGGAAGCTGAAGAAGAGGGAGCTCTAGTTTATTAATCCAACACACTGCAAATCTAATTAAAGTCAAATATGCAATACTCTGTTCAAAATCCAAATGTTCTTTACAGAAACATCAAGGAGGAAAGGAGCAGAGCAGAACGGCTCCACGAAGGTAATCAGGATTCATCTTTGGGGACTCATACCCGATTACTCGCAGCTCATTATCAGTGTTCTGTGTGGTAGGAGAACACCTAGAGACCGCATCATTAGCGTCCTACACATTCATTATGCCACAAACGGAAATGCCATAAGAAAGGAGCGCTGGTGTTCAGGGAAAGATAAGGTTTCTGTCCCTAGTTCCAGAACACTTAAGTCCATTAAAGTTTTCAGCAAAAATGCTGTTAAACATGGGAGAAAGTTATAGGCTGGTTTCTTCCACATAAGACCATGATCTAAATAATGATCTAATTAGCTGTAGAAAAGTTATATCTCTTTCTGCAAACTAACTGAAATGAAGACTAATACCCTAGAAAGCATAGGTAATACAGCAATAAAGAGGAAGAACTCAAACTGTTTAACATATAGTTTTGAAGGATTTTTTTTTTTAATGTATCTGGTTGTTACAGGGCCTCACTATGCAGCTTGGACTCATGGTGATCCTCCTGCTTTCAGCCTCTACAGTGCTGGGATTACAGGCATATGCCCCCATGCCCGGACTCTGGCCTGCTCAGCCTGCCCTGGGGGTGGGGCTGTCACAGCATGTGGTGCCAGGGATCAAACTGTGGTCCCTACACTTGCATTAGCTTGCCTAAGCATGCGTTTTAGCTAGCTGAACTATCTCACCAGCCCCATTTTGAAGGACAGTAATGTGAAACCATCTCTGGAAAGAAAAATTTCCACAGCAAGTCAAAGTAATAACATACATTTGAGAGAAAGCTTTGTTTGCCAGAGGACTGAAGACTCATTTTATTTGTGGGGCTCTGGTTTGGAGTGCAAATTTCTGAAGAAACACCACATGGAGAGAAGTAGAAAAGGGAGGATTTTCTTTTCTCCATTTATCTTTTCCAAGTTAATTACTCAACCTTTGTTTTTAAAATGCTAGCAAGATGATTTTGTGTTCTGTAACACTCACTATATTTCATAACTGGATTTTGGAAGATAGGTGAAATAACGTAGGTGGTAGGCTCTACAGAGACTTATTCAGTCATCCTTCCATGATGAGAACTTTAACCAAGTTTGGGCATTCAAACAGTCTAATAGGGAAAAACTTAGCTACTTGCATTGAGTTGTTAACATCTCATTTCCTTCAGTTGATGTAAAACAACTATCTATTCTGGACTATAGGAATGAAACAGGAGATATAACAAAGCTAACGCTTGTGGGACTAGTCTTTAAGGAGCTTATAAAGTAGTAAAGGAGAGGGTCAAGACAGAAAAGAAAGAAAAATTGGTGAAAGTCCTATTTCTAGCCTTTTGAAAAAGAATTCCCCCAAAGAATGGTAACATTGGAGAGCAAGGTGGGTAAATCATAGAAGCTCCAGTGCTTAAGAAGAACAGTAAGTGATTGCATTTAGTTGCATCAGCAGTTCTCCAACTTGATCAGGTTACAAAGCACCTGAATTTCATGAAGCGCTCTGCCAAACAAGAAGCTATTTGGAGAGTTTCACAGAATAATGAATTATTAATTCTACTTAAGAAGGAAGAATATATTTGAAAGTGTCTGAGCAAAGACTAGAATGGAGGAAGAGACTTAAATTACATTAATGTTTACATGTTTTATTTTGGGGGTAAAGAGCATATTTACTTTATTTTTATATTAGAATATTTTGGTAGAAGTTTCAGTACCAGTGATTGGCAGGAACATGACAATCTCCAGACTTACACCATGGGAGATTAGGTACCAAGACGGATACTTCGCTGAAAACGAATAACAAACTAAATACATTGAATTGGAAGAAGTTCTTATGACCTGTACCAATGAGTTAGAGAGCAAGAAAGCAATGAAAATATGAAAAATTAAAAGAATGAAAAACCAAAATGTTTTAGTTTTTGCTTGTCTTAGGAGTATTTTCCAAACTGAGTTGAATTTTGGCTTTTGTTTCTAGTCTCCACAAATTCAAGCCTCAGGAGAATACATAGCACAGAGCCCATTCAAGTTAAGTGATCTAGTAGAAGACTTCTCAACAGAGATGGGCAGATAAAACCTACATATTCAGTACCACAGAAACAAGAAACTACCTTTCTACTCAAGTAAATTGTAATGAAAATCTCTCATTTCACATATTACTGGTGAGGAACAAAACAATAACAGCAGAACTCTTCTGATAATGCATAATGAGAAAAAGACCTTCATACAATATTAAAGAGTTAATTTACATGGAAAAGTCTGAAAAACCTCAAGCTGAGAGTATAAAAAAAGTCCCATATTGATACAGGCATAACTTTATGCTACCTATCAAAGACTCAGTACAGAATTCCAGGAAAATTAACACTTCATAAGAAAACACTCACCAAATACGTAAGGAAAATAGGGTGAACACATGAAACATGAGCCAATGTAAATGCTTTAGACATTTAATTTGGGACATAGACACCAAGACATCTAATGTTGAGAACACTAGGATATGTTCTCAACATTAGATGTCTTGTTAAAAAAGTCAACACATTTGAAAACTAGGAAAACAGAAAGAATCTCTTTTTTCTATTTCAGTGATAAGGAAGACACAAAATAAATCTTACCATGCTGGAAAGTGCCTAAAACAATGAAGAGTGAATTTTAAGGATCCAGGAAGCAGTTAGCTACTGTTCTGTTCTCATTACCCAAATCTGTGACAGTATGAGTGCTAACATTGTTAAGTAATGAGTTCAAGACTATTGTAATAGGAACTCACAATCACATTTATACTTACAAATCTTTTACTAAGAGGAATATATGACCTGAACTCAAAATCTATTCTGAAAAAACAGCAAACAAAAAGTATGAAGTAGACACGATCAGGATAAAGAGCGCAAAAATAAACCCACATATTTTATGGTCAAGAGAATACACTGGCACCAAGAAAATACACTGTATACAGGAGGATCTTTTCACCAAATGATGTGGGAAAAATTGGACAGCCACAAGTAGAAGAATGAATTAGATAAATACACAAAAATGAACTCAATGATGTTGAACATTTTTTCATATATTTATTTGCCATTTGTATGTCTTCATCTGAGAAGTTTGTATTCATCTCAGATGTCCGTTTTCTGTTTGTTTGTTTATTTATGTATTTAGTATAGGGCCTCACTATGGAGATTTGACTAGTAGTGATCCTCCTGTTTCCAGCCTCCCAAACACTGAGATACATTTTTGGATTGGGTCTTTGACTGGGACAGGGCTGATGATTTAAAACTTCTTTACATGTTCTAGATAGAAGGCCTTTTCCAGAGGAATAATTGGTTATAATTTTTTTCTGGTGTGTGGATTTTCTTTTTACTCTGTTGGTGATTTCTTTTGATGTGCAGGAACTTTTCAAAAAGATGAAATACCAGTTGCTGACATTCTGAAGTATTTTCTGTGCAGTTTGAGTTTTGTTCATAAACTCTCTATCTATCCCTGTCTTTAAGATTTCTACCTACATGTTCCTCCAGATTGAGTGTCATTCAAGAAATGCACAAATTAAAATAAAACACTGAGATTCCATCTCACCCCAGAAAGAAAGGCTATCATCAAAAGGTCAACCAATAATAAATGCTGGAGGGACTGTGCCAAACAAGGAATGTTTCTCCACTGTTGGTGGGAGTTCAGACTGGTACAACCACTATGGAAGTCAGTGGGAGACTCCTCAAAAACCTATGATTGGAGGTCCCATCTAAGCCAGCTATTCCTCTCCTAGGTATTTTTGTGAAGAAATGAAAACATCATATCACAGTGATTTATGTGCACCATTGTTTATAGCAGCACAATTTGTCATAGCTAAATCTTAGAAGGAACTCAAGTGCCCATCCAGTAAGGAATGGATAAAGAAGATGTGGTATTTTTATATAATGGAGTATTATTAAGGTATTAAAAAAGGATAAAATTGAGGCTTTTATCAATAAATGCATACAACTAGAGACCATATTGTTAAATGAAATAAATCAAACCCTGATGCGCAAACACTGCATTTTCTCCCTAGTGTTAAGATCCTGAAAGAGTAAATAAAATCTGAAGGGCACAATAGAACATGTGAAAAGGGAATGAATCTGAACAAAAGGAAGGAATTATTGAGATGAAGAGGATGGGGGGAGATCTTAATCTATGTATAGATGCAGGATGGCTTGGATAATTGTATTATGGATTTCTGTTGATCTAAGGAATGGAGCAACTAATGCCTAATTATTTTTGTCTTGTCTTTCCATTTTTTTCTCTTTCTCATTTTCTTATAATGTTTTTCTTTCTATTCCCAATATTGCACGCATATATCTGGTAATTGGAACAACTAAGATGAAAACAATGCTGCAATACAACAAATACTCTCAAATTCATATTATTCTGCTTAATGAAATTCTGTATCATTTCTAATTTGTTTTCATTACTATTTTGTATTCTTTAAAGAATTTAAAAAAGATAAAATAATAAAATGAACTCAAAATGGATTAGAGACTTACATGTAAGACCTGAAACCATAAATTCCTAGAAAAAAATAATAGGAGCGAAGCTTCACAGCATTGTGCTGGCAAAGAGCTCTTTGTCATGACCCTGAACCACAGGCAAAGAAGCCATGAAATAAAGCAAAGCAAGTAACAACAAAAGCCACAGAAGACAACTGGAAATATGTGAAATTTAAATAACTTCTTCACAGCAAAAGGTTTACCAGAACAGAAAAACAACCCAAAGAATGAAATAAAATACTTTAAAATCATACATTTGACCAGGGGCTGATATTCAAACTATGTGAGGAATTCACACAACTCAATTAGCAAGAAAACAAATAACTAAATCAAAAATAAAATGGACACCAAACCTAAATGGGGACTTCTCAAAAGACAACACGCAAGTGGGAAACACACGGTCATCATCAGCACATCAGGGAAACGCGCCTTAGCGCCGTAGCCAGGCATCAGCTCATATCCATTAGCGCAGCAAGATGAGACAGGCTGGCAACAGGATGCGAAAAGGGAGCCCTGGTGCGCTGCTGGTGAGAACACAACCTAATACAGCCACTATGGAAAACAGCACAGGCGACTGCTTAGAAAACTAAAAGCAGAATTACCACATGACCCTCTAATCCCATCTCAGACATTATACTCGAAGGAACTGAAACTTTTATGCCCAGGAATTGTCTGCATTCCTATGTTCACCTCGAAATTATTTACAGTGGATAAGATATGGAAGCATTCTAGGTGTCAATGCTAAAGACAACAGTCACAGAACATGTGGCACACAGCCACAATGGAACACTATTCACCCTTGCACAAGGAAAAATTCTGTCATTTGTGATAAAAATGGACGAACCGTAATATTAACTGAAATAAACCAGACACACAGACTTAAACATCACATGGTTTCCAATATATTAGAAACCCAAAGCATAACTAAAGATCAAAATAAAAGGTAGATGATAGGAAGTACAGAGGCAGACACTTCTAAAAGGGGAATGGGATTAAGAGATGGAGAAAGGGGCAAGGGAGGGAAAAGGATGACAAAGGGATTAAGACACGTAATGTACATGCACCAGCTCTGTACAAGGCATGGAAGCACTATGTGTTGCGAACATATACAAAAACAGAGAGAAGGGAATGTAGAGGTGGATGGAGCCGAAAGGGAGGGAAGCAAAAAGGGATGGAAAATAAGGGAATTCGGATATAGTATGTACATGTACTAACTCCCACAAGGAATGTAAACAGTATGTATTACAAACATGTACTAATCAGAACAAGAAAAATGAACACAGAAGACACTGCACTAAATGAAGCAGACGCACAGTGAAAGACGAATTCTGCACATTTGACTTTCATGTGGAATCTTAAAAAATGGAATTCATAAAAGGAGAGGAAAGAAAGACGGTTACCAGAGACTGAACAAGGGAGAGGGAGGAAAAAGGGAACCGGGTTTTATTTTGGGTGCTGGGTATCAGTCTTGAGAAAGGCTAGGGACGTGGCATGCCCTGAGCCATCTGTTCCCAGCCCAGAATGAGTAGATGCTGCTAAAAGTGAACACAGTTACAGTTACACAGAAAGAATTAAGTCTAAGTGATCCACTGCATACATCGGTGACTATAATAAATAATGATGTAATGTCTATTTTAAATTTTAAGTTTTTTTTTTTAATTTATGTGTGTGTGTGTGTGTGTGTGTGTGGCCAGCTCAGCCCACCAGGAGGCGGGGCTGGCTGGCACGTGGTGCTGGGGGATTGAACCGCGGTCCCTGTGCTTTGCTAAGCTTGCTCTAAGTAGGTGCTTTAGACCATTGAGCCATCTCACCAGCCCCTAAATTTTAAGTTTTTTCACACTAAAAATGGCACGTGTATGAGATGATAGGTCTGTTAGTTAACTTCATTCAATCACTCAATGTTATAAACATACTAAAACATTCACTGTACCCTATAAATATATGCAATTATTATTTATAAATTACAGTTCAAATTAAATATTTTAGAAAAGAGAAAAGGTAGACTTTTGCTAATATTAGAATATAAAAAACTGATAAATGTGGGAGAAATTCTGGAAATTTAAAATATCTTAATTGTATAAATATCCTGATTATAACTGGATTAAGCAATTTTCAGCAATGGGCACTGGGTAGAATTCTGATGACTAACAAGCTAGTTTACATTTTTAAAGCACCTCCTAAAACACTGCTTACTGGTTCGAGGGGTGGGGAAGCTGAAAAACCACTTGACTAGTGATTGAATTATCATCAAACAAGGACAGATGGCCATTGTATACTTACCATATTTTAAGTATTCAATAATATCAATATGCATGAGAAAACATCAAATAAACCCAAAGAATCAAACAATTTATTTCACACAAATTGTGGGGAAAAAGGTAAAAACTGCATTCTTTCCTAATGTCAATGTCAGGCAGAAGAAAAAAACACTATGGAAAGTGGCATGTCAAAGAAGGCTAAAGAGAAGTAACAGCTCCGTGTACCTTACCTTCCACTTCATTTGTACAAAGGGTAAAAAAGGACTATACAGAATGTTAGGCAACAATCAAAATGGAAAAACAAAAGTATCATATGGATGTAATATGTATTGAAGATGGCAATTATCAGTGCTTATGTAAGGGAATATCTACATTCTTAAGAAATATACTGAATTTTTAGAGAGAAAGGTAATAATGTGCACAATTTACCCTCAAATTGTTCTTGAAAAATAAATGTGAGAGAAAATAAGCACGTACAGTGAAATGGGAATCAGAAAAGTTGGGTAAAGGGGACATGGAGCTATTCATGACTTATTCCTTACAATCATTTTAAGTTTAAAATTATTTCCAAATAAGCTCACTTATAACATTTTATTAATTAAAACCCTTAATAACCAGATTCAATAGAAGATCATATATAATAGTCAACAAACTAAAAGACAACCATGAGATATTATCTTAAGTATGGTACAGAAAATGAGTATTGGAAGACAGACAGAAAAATAAGATCTTCCAAATGACAAATACTAGTCTTGAGAGAGAGGAAACAAGAGGGAGGGAGGGAGGAGAGACAGACAGACAGAAAGAGAAGTAGGTAGTTCTTGAAAACTGAATTGACAGCTGCATAACGCTGATGAAAAAATACTAATCTGACAAAGTAAGGAGTCAACAAATTTACAGGAATTAGAAAAATGAAGCAAAAGGGCTGGGGGGCTAGGGAGATACATAGACCAGTGGTCTAAGCACCTCCCTAGCAACCACAAGGACCTGGGTTCAATCCTGGTAATCTATGCCACAGCAGCTGTGGAAGCCTGGACACACCCTGTGGACCTAATACTGGGCATGGTGGGGAAGGCCTGTAATCCCACTGCTGGGGAGGCTGAGATAGGAGGATCACTACAAGTCTGAACTGTGGAGTGAGCCCCAGTTCTAACTAACTAACTAACTAACTAACTAACTAAATACATACATATATATATACATACATACATACATACATACATACATACATACATAAGTATTTCAACCCGTGAGTATAATAAATGGTAACAACTAAAGACAAAAAGAAGTCTTACATTCAGGGAATGAACAAGTTATATTCAATTGAGCACAATTAAATGGCAGCTAGTATTTCAACAAAAACAGCATAGAATCTTGAAGGCCTAGCATGATCTTAATTGATTTAAATTTGTAAAGCAAAAAGCATAACTCAGGTGTGATGGCACATGATCTAGTACTGTACAGAACTGCTGAAGCAGGAGTTTCCAAACTGGAGTCCAACCTGGACAACTTACCAACACCATGTGTCAAAATTAAAATGAAGGGTTGGGCATGTACTTCAGTGGTACAGCAACCTGATTTCATTCCTCAGTAGCACAAATCAAATCAAGTTAAATCAAATTCAGATAAAGTAATCACTAGAGGATGTAATTTACTTGGAATGAAAAATGATCCAAGATGGAAGATTTGAATGCAAAGGAAAATAAAGAGAAAAACTGAAGAAAGACTGAGGGTATTGCTGTGGTATACTGCTTTCCTGCTAGGTGTTCAACCCTCAGCACTGCTTCCAGAAAGGGACTGGGGGAGTGTTATGGTTTGTATCTGAGATGTCCCCCAAAGCCTCACAAGCTCACAGGTGGGGTTTTGGAGATCAAGGGTTTGTGATACTAGACCAACCATGGATTCCATGAGTAGATCAGCCCTCTGATTGGATTAGGTTAGCTCTGGATGTGGCTGAATAGATTTATTAAATAGCGAAGACCCCCACTGGGTGTGAGGGGCATCAACCAGTAGGCTTGTAAACTGAATGGAATGAACAGGAAAATGGAGGCTTGTTGCTTTTTTTGCTTCCCCTGCCATGAACTGTTTCTTCTCTGCTTTGCCCCTCTGCCTTGCTGTCCTACTTTAAAGCCAGCTGATGATAGAATGGAACCATAAAAACTCTGAAATAAAATAAGCCTTTCCCCCTTTAACTTGTAGGTATCAAGCATTTTGTCTCAGCAACAAGAAAGTAAGCAAGACGGAGTTTGACAATGAAATGTGTGGTTAAATCTGAACAAACTATAGCTATAAAAACTATAACATTACCTTCTGTGATTTAAAATTGAATTAAAATACAGCATAACAAATAGGGCAACAAGAATTAACATATGCAAGACCTCTCTACTAATTAGTGCTTTCCATATTCTTCAGGGTAAATTTATGCTTTAATTTTTGTCAGATTTTGAGAATGACTAGCAACAGAATTGAAATATTGGACATAATTTTGGAAATTAAAGTAAAAAAATATCAATTCAAAAAATTTTAAAGAGAAAAATACAGAAAATTTTGAGATGCTATAAACAAAATGAATTCAAATTAATTTACAATTATGAATATTGTAAATAGAGTAAAAGTTCCAGGGGCTGGTGAGATAGCTCAGCAGACTAAAGCACCTGCTTAGGCAGAGTACAGCAGCTGGGGTTTGACTGGGTGTGGTGGCGTGTGCCTGTAATCCCAGCGCTTGGGAGACTGAAAACAGGAGTGTCACTATAAGTCTGATCTACATAGTAAGACCCTGTAGACTCTGTACCAAGTACATAAAAAAAACCCTCTGGAAAAACACACAAGATTTTTAGATTGATTTAAAAATTCAATTCAGGGAATACAGAAGTGATATACCTAAAATGGAGAAAGAAGAGTTGCAAGTAAAAGAATATATAATATTTATTAATGAAATAACAACTAAAATGTATCATTATAGGTATAATGAAATATAGCTAAATAGATTTTAAAGAAAAAAGTTCTACAAGTTAAAAGAATCAGTAGCATAAAATATTCAATTCATCAGAATACTTAAAATTCTAAAAGTATGTGTAATGTTACATAGCTTAGGAATGGAAGAGAGGAGGAGAGGAGAGAACAGGAGAGGACAGGAGAGGACAGGAGAGGACAGGAGAGGACAGGAGAGGAGAGGAGAGGAGAGGAAGAGGAAGAGGAAGAGGAAGAGCAACAGGAAGGGAGAGGAGAGGAGGGGAACAGGAAAGAAAAGAAGAAAAAGGAGGAAAAGGAGAAAGAGAAGGAGTAGAACAAAAAAGGGAGGAAGGGAGGAAGGAAGGAAGGAAGGAAGGAAGGAAGGAAGGAAGGAAGGAAGGAAGGAAGGAAGGAAGGAAAAAAGGAAGGAAGGAAGGAGGGAGGAAGGAAAGGGAAATTTGAGAGGATAATCCAAATACATCCAGGGAGATTTTGACACGCAAACCTCAGGGCATGATACATTGAACAGATAAAAGGAATTGTTGCATTTATTGCATTTTATCTGAGGTCAAACAGTGAGAGAAAACAATTATTAATAATATAATATTCCTAAAACAACATTACTATGTTTCTTTAACACGCATGTAAACATTACTAAATTCAATAACTGCAGAATATATTTTTTGAAACTTTCATACATCATTCAGGAAAACTAACAAAATACTGAGCCATAAAGTGAGTCTCTAATAACTGTATGAAAAGAACAAAAGATAAAAGGCTAAAAGTGTAAGCATCCATTCCAAGAATGTCAAAAATTTAAAAAATCTAAAGGGGCTAGAAAAAAAAAATCACAAGCAAAAAAAAAAAAAAAAAATACAAAAACACACACACACACACACACACACACACAAAGAGTATAGTGTACAAGCAAAGCAGGAACAAGTAAGGTTAAAAGTTACTTCCATGAGGAGGGTAAGAAAACATCCTTAGACAATAAGATTTAAAAAAAGCACAAAAACCTAAATAGCACCAATAATCAACTACAGAAAATAAAGTACATGAATTACAGAGGAATAAATGATAAAAATGTAATATAAGTATTTATTTAATAAATTAAAAACCTTTAATGAAATGGAAATACTCCCAGAAATATAATACAATTGATGCACTAAAGTATAAAATAGCTTAAGAGAATTCTAACATTTAAAAAATGCAAAGACAAAAAAATCTTTCCATGAAGAAATTTCAGTTTCAGAATGTTTAAACCAGTTATCTAGAGATGAAAAAAGGCCTGCTGACTCATTTTGTAAATAAAGTTTTATTGAAACACAGCCACACCCATTCATGTATGTTTCGTCTATGGCTGCTGTCACTAACACAAGAGAACTGAGTAGCTGTAACAGAGATCAGATGGTATATGAAGTCTTAAAATAGAAGAACTTTGACAATTTTAGTTTAAATGGTAACTTCTACCAAATAGTAAAGGCAGAAATAATTCCATTCAGCAATTCATTTTATTAGGTTAATATAACCTCAATGTCAACCCTTATGAAAATGATTTGAAAAATGATTAACAGACAATTGCATTCTTGGACTTAGACAAAAAACCTAGATAAAATGTCAGGTGAATTCAGTACTGTGTGAAAAATATAATACATCATAATCAATTTGTGTTTAACCCAAGAATTACGGATTGATTTAACATTGGAAAATCAATTATTGTAGTTTATCACATGAACAGATTAGAGGAAAATCAGATTTCAGTAAGTCATTCTATAGCCACTTAGGATAAAAATTCAATCTTAGCAGACTAGAAATAGAAGGGAACTTCCTTAATCTTATAAAGGCTATCAACAAACAAAATGAAAAAAAACCAACAAAAAAATGTACCCTCTATTTAATGGGAAATATTCAAAACACTTCTTTGAGGATCTTAAAACTATCTTGCTATCATCAATTTCATTAGTTTTATTGAATATCATATGTAACTGGATAAATCAAGATAAAGAAATAAAAGCATAAAAATTGGAAAAGAAGTAAAACTCTCATTATATACATAAGACAGTGCATACACAGAGGTCTAGATGAAGAATTTAATGAAACTATAATTTGGGAAATTTGCCAGGTTAAAATTCAAACTGTTAAAGAAAATCAATGTGTTTCTAAACACCAGCAATAAATTTTAAAATATGTAATTTGTTACTGCATGAAAGTATATAGTCAAAAATGGGGGGCGGGGAGATAGCTCAGTAGAATAAGTGCTTGCCTGGAAAGCACAAGGACCTGAGTTCAATCCCTGGTTCTGCAAAAAAAAAAAAAAAAAAAAGGAAAGAAAGAAAAAGTAAAGAAAGTAAATATTAATATAAAATTTACAGTTTTGACCTTTAGTGGTGGCAAGTGTAGCCAAAATACTGTACAATTATCACTGCCTTTCATCTCCAGAATTTTTTCTTTTTCCCAAAATGAAACTTCGTACCACTAACCACTAACGACCCATTCCCTCCTTTTACCACCCCATCAGTCATCTTATATCTTCTATCTTTATAGTTTTGATTATTCAGAGCACCCATATGAGTGGACCCATTCAGCATCTGTCGTTTGGTGACTTATTTAAATTAGCATAAAAGCTCATTCATACTGTAGCATGAATAAATGTTTCCTTTCTTCCTATGCTTAAGCAATATTCTCCTATATGTAGGAGCTTAACACTCATGGTTTATCTGTTCATCCATTCTTGGCTATTTGAGTTATTTCTATCTTTCGACAGTGTGAAAGTGGTGTCATGAGCATTGGTGTAAACTTATCAAATCTCTGCTTTCAATTATTCTAGGTACATACCCTGACAGGAAAATGTTACATGATTTTCTAATTATTATTCACAGTGGCACTATGGCAGATTGCCAACTGCTGGTCAATTTGTAACATCCAGCTGAACTGAACTGGCATGTTACTGGGTGTGGGAGGACCACTTGAGGAATGTTGCTAGCAGTGTAAGAGGCAGAACTGGAGAAGGAGAGAGAAGCTACTGGGCTATTCTGATGGAGTATGTTGTCATGCTGCCTTTCCTGATAAATTGGCTGTTCTTGTTGGAGGAGGAGTTTGGGACGTCATTGTCACTGAGAATGGCTACGGTTCACTTTGGGGGAGCTCTGGTTCTCACCTTGAGCACTGCTTTTCGATAAGGAAGGGAAGATGGTACACAGCTCAGGCTCCTGGTAAGAAATGTGTCTCATTGGCTTTCCTTATGGGAGGTCACCTTTCCTGATTGTCAGAGAAGCTCAAGAGCTCACTGTTGCTGAGGATGGTTGTAGTACTTTTCGGGGGAACTCTAGTTCTTACCTTGTGCATCGCTCCTCACTCCAAATCAGACTCCTCACCCTGCTAGCCTATATTCCTCATTTCGCTGGCACAGACTTTCTATAGTTTCCACCACTGACCTTTGGGCTTTCCCATGGCAGACCCATGAAGCGGCCTACATGATACATTGTTATGGGTCTAGGCCTCCAACTGACTTGCAGAAGGCATTGTTAAGAGCTCTAGGTTTTCAGCTGGACTCAGCAGGATATGGGGACCCAGACCCTTATCTGGATTGTTTGGTCTTTAGTGTGTGGACAGATTTCCTGCACACTCTTTGTATATGATGCTTTGGGTTATTCATTATAAAATAAGCTTATAAAATGTGTCCTTTACTGTATTGTCTGTCTTGTAAAACCCCAAAGTATGACAAGCGCTAAAAAATACAATTACCTAGAAAGAAATCTAATAGAAATGCAACAATATCAGTACATGTAGAAAATAATTTTAAAACTGTTGTTAAAGGACAAAAAGGGTAGATAAATATAATTTAAGGATTAGAAAAACCAACGTGATAAGGATGCTAGATATTTATCAATCTTTAATGTATATGTGATTCTAAGAAAATCCTAACTTATAAAGATCTGAACATACGTGTTTTAAAATTGCTGCCAGTTTCCATCATAAGTTTTTAATCACAGCCTGAAAAGTATTTGGTCATCAGTTGTAACATATTCTTTAAAAGAGCTTGGATTTCCCTACCTGGGTACAGTTACTGTGACAAGACTTTTTTAAGAAATTGTGATCCTTCTAAGATGACTTTAACTTATTTTCAACATTTCAAAGACAAAGAGAAGGATCAAAGCACTATTCCCTTTCACTGAAAATTTGTTACCTTTTACAGGATTACAGGTACTAGCTTTGCAGAAACAGAATGGATTGAAAAAGCTGCAAGGCATATCAATTGTGCCAACAGTGCCAATATTCTTATGACATCAGTTCTTGCCACCCCATGTGTCCTTCAGGAGGATGAGAAACACAAGATCTTAGTAACTGTAACAGTTTGACCACTGAACCCTTTGCAAATAGATTCCTGTGGGATACAGTAAGACCCAAAACACCGCCCTAGTACAAGGGAACATGGTTTGGCTGCAAGATTGTGAGGGTTGGTTTTACTTTTAAAGGGAGTTCATTATGTCTTGGATAGCATTACCCAATTCTATAAAAGCCTCTCTAACTTAGGTTTTAAAACAACTTCAGTTTAACAGAATTTTTAATACCATGAAAGTATGGTTATATTATTAGGTTAAGTGAAAAAAAGTGCATGTAGTGTAGAGTACTATGTAAAATAAGATCTATCTATAGTATGAACACTGTTGTGTAAGGAAATACATAACGATCAGGACATAATATGGAAACATTAAATGGAAAATGAAGAATAATAAGTACCTTTTATTTCTTTCTACTCTTTTTAATTTTTAAAAATGGGCAAATAGCATTATTGCATGACAACAAGTAATGTATATAAAATAATTTACATAGGTACCTGAGACAGAGCAGGATACGTGTTATCCAGGTAAAACAGAACAGTAAGCCTAGCTAAAGATTATTCAGGCTATCAGAGCTCATCAGTTCACAATGAGCTTCATTACAAACACAAACCAGCCCTATGCAAAGCAGACACTGCAAGTAGAGAAGACTGGCGCCACTGGACACTTTCCGATGATGTGTAAGTCAAAAGGGAAGCAATGTCACTAGAAGATTGTACTGATTCTGTTTCTTTAGAATAAGAGGAAGGAGAAGTAAAAAGACTTAAAATGTTGGGTACATATGCCAATTTCCCATAATGAATGTACTCATTAATTTCTGCAAACATGTACTAATTTAAAAAGAAGGCTAATATTAAAAAATGGCTACAATTCCAAAGTTACTTATTGTATACATTAGGCTTTATGTGTGCATAGTATAGAATTCTATATTGTTTTGAAAAATCGAAGTTTAACACTTATAAAAGGCATATGCCACAACACTACTCTGGAACCTGTTATCATGGAGTTGGGATATCTCTGTGAACTGATTCATCACTTCCTTCCAACTCAACTGAGTTTAACCTGAATGCGACCCTACTCTGTGGTACAGCGAGGGGGCTCTGTGGTGCCTCTAAGCCTATCTGTCCCAGCATATATTATGTACTCAACTAATCAAAAAACCTAAAAATCCTGAGCCCCCAAATCTTTTTTTCCCCCAAATTCATGTTTTCAGGCTAACTCACCCAGTATTATGCTTCATCAACTTTCAGAGGAACTAAAAACAGCAGAAATGCTTCTGTGTTTGGTATACATGTACACACACTGCCACATTCTCTTCACTTTCTTGCCCCTCCTTTTCTCTCTCCTTTTAAGGAAAACTGATTATGGAAGTTTGGCTTGAGGCAGTAGTTTTTTAGAAGATGCCAGCTTAGTTGTTTTCAAGTTAAAAAAAAAAGTTGCACTTTTGTACTCAGAGACCTCTTGTTTTAATTTATGCAAAGCTTAAAACATTTTGTTAGGCCTGAGTGAGACCATCTGTGCAAGAAATAAAGGATGCCTAAGGGTAAAATAGGCAAGAATAGTAATGCTGAATGTGTGGAAGGCAGTAGGCTGCCTAAGGGTTTTGCAACTACTGCTGTGACCTTTACTACTTCGGAGAAAAAACAAGGGTAATTTCCATATATTGGCTCCTCTAGAAAAAGCCTAATATTTCTCTTCTCTTTCTCTATTTCTTTTCATCGTTCCTTAATAAAAAGTTGGCAAAGCAGACTACCATACACACAGATACAGCCAGTTTTGAATATTATGCTTCTAGACATACTCACATATACAAGGTGGGAAACAGTTTGAAGGGAGAGAGACTAAGAATATGAGGGAATGAGAAACCAGGATGAATGAGATTAACTCAGAAGGGGTTTCTGTCTCAAATGTAAGGGTCATCTTGCACAAGAAAGGAATGGAGGGAGTAACTGAGTATCTATGAACTCAAGACACTTTATAAGAGAGATTCATATTTATTTATGTGCTTAGCCACACTTATTGTGACAATGTTTTCTGATCAGTACAATCCCCCAAAGTATCATAAGATGAAAAGCCTGAAGAAAAGAGAAGTGCCAATGAAAGAAGAAAGAGAGTGGAGGAGAGAAGGAACGAAAGTGAACTGAGATAGTAAATTGCCTCTAAAGATAATTGTCAGTCCCTGGCATGTTCTGGTAGGGACTGGATGAGCACCTGTATGGATGCTGTCTGGGGTTGAGGGTTCAGATCTATTTCTTCAAACCACAGAATGTTCTATATGAAATGAGGTTTACAGTTTGGTGAGACACTAAAACCCCCTACATTGGAAAATAATATCTGCCTCGTCTTTATAGCCAAAAGACACCTATGGTAGCTACACTAGCTCTGTGTCTGCTGAGGCTTCCCTCCTAAAGCCACTCTTGGAAGAGAAAGGGGGCATCTGCATCGGCTAGGCTAGGCTGTTACTCTGGACCAAAATATTCAAAGAATGAGGGTTGTGTTATTCCCAAACTGAACAGGTTGTTTTGACCACAGGTTGTATTGACCTCTAGCAGGCATCCTTCCGTGTAAGCTGAATGCCTTAAAGATAATGAGCAGAGCGTTTCCTTCCACCAAGCAGCCTGTACATCATGAGGGACTGGTTAATGCAGGTGTGCAGGAACAGCATTGCTCTGTAAATCAAAGCTTTGTTCAGATAAAGCTACATTACTCTTGAAAATGATGGGGCTTTCTTCCTACAACTCTCAAATTAACACTACAAAGGCCTGACCTTATGTGCATTAAGTATTCCCCAAAGAAACACCAGAGTATTTTGTGAGTTTGTTCATATTGCATTTCTTTCTTTTGATTACCTTTGGGACTTATTAAGAAATCCATGCTTCTGACCCCTCCTATTTTTCTTACAGGGGCCTACAGGGGCTAGGGATGAAGGAATGGAGAAAGAACCCAAATAAAGTATGTAATAGTCACATCAAAGAAGAAAAAAGACTTTTATTTACCAAAAGAAAGAAAAAAAATGCTTATTACTTATTTGAAGTTTTTTTAATATCTAGGGGATATATTTTACAGAACATTTTTATATAACTATAGTATATGGAGCTAAAAATAAGATCTCTTACATCGACACCTCTTAAAATATGGCATAAAATTACTTTTAAAACAAAAGCAATATGAAGTGTTAAGTCAATGAGTAGCCTCAAGAAGATCGTCATGAGCTGATATTGTTTTTCTCTTTATATGCTCTTATTCTACTACTGTGGCCTAAAATCTCATGAAACAATCAAAATGGAGAGGGAAAGTATGTACTAGAGGGAGCACTATTGATATCATTTGGGATGGAGAAACCTATGTCTCAATTCAGATTTCAAGACAAGGAGTACTTTGTCTGTGAGATACAAAGACTGGCTGGGACCATTTCCCCTAATTACTTAGAATTCATAGGTGTAAATACCACTGACATTGGGAATTCCCTAATGCATTCCCTAAAGTAAGGGGGTTCATTATTAAATATGTCCAAACAGCAAGGGAGTTGGACCAATTTATTACGATTCTTCAAAATATAAACTGGATGTAGTCCTTGAGTTTATCTGAGTTCAGATTTCAGTTATGAGTAAAAGGTAATTTAAATTTGAAACCATTTTATTCAAACTGTTTTCACTGCATGCATTTTATCAGCTTAAAATAAAATGAATTTCCCCTAATCCCATAAAGATAGTTGCTGTGAACATTTAATGCATGTCTTTCCTGTGTTTTCTATACAAATACATGTTGATTTTCTCAAATTAAGTTACTATCTTGTGCATGCTATATTACACTACAAAGTCATGTGTTTAATACCAACAGTGAATTCCAAGCTTTGAACAGATAAACTGAAAATAGGGCAAAAGAAAGGCATGTAAAAAGCCAAACTATCACCAAGAGGGTGAGTTTCTAGAATGATGTAACTAATGCTGAATGGCAGGGTGGAGGGAGTACACTAAGAGTCCACAGTACTGGTTCTGTACTTAATTTTCTCCTTCTGTCCTCAAGGACATAGTCATGATTTACCTTGCTCCTTCCATATGCCAGATACTACAAAATATGCACGAAAACCACATGACATAAATATCATTAAATACCATTTTACAACCAAAGAAATGCAGATTCAAAGAGCTAAGAAACATTCCCAGAGAGTTTAAGGGTGGTTCAGGGAATATTCACATCCAGGTGTGTCTAACACCAAAGTCTATGCTTCTACCTAACAGGTTACATCAACTTAGACGGGACTCCGCAACATGCACACAGTGAAACCAGCTGTGTTGCACTAAATCTCCTCCGGTCTAGCACCTGCACTCCCTGGCCACTGTGGTTGTGAGACTTTTGGCTGCTGGGCACACTGCTTAGCAGCAAGATCACTCTGACTAGCTAGCTCAGACATCGTCTGTAAACTATATCTGTACTCAGACATTTTTCTTTATTCTGTACTCGCTTCTCTGATTGTAATATGTAGCAATTCATTAATCTCTTCCACACCTTCTTAATGACCATTCTTCCATTACTATTTTAACTACAATCTCACTTAACATCCGGATGTTTATGCTGGATTTTTACAGCTGTAGATAAATAAACACAGCAGGGTTGGGTTTCAAAACTGTAGTAGCTCCCTCATTCCTGTATTCACTGCCTTAAAGACTTTAGTTAATTAATAAAGACAATTATTTTTTTGAGATTTCCAACTGGTGTTGTTCATGAAATGGCCCTTTTATCCACTCCCCAAAATTGGGTGATGTGGTTGGCTCTTCATGAATTTATATGATAGGGAAGAAGGAAGGAGTAGAAGGGGTTAAAAAGTAATTTCGTTTTTCTAAACTATATAAGTGAACAGAAAACATTATCTTTTCAAAAGACCCATGATGAATCATAGTAGGTATCAGGTCTTACAAGGGAGAGCAGTCAGGGACAACTAATGGATGAGTTGACCAATAAGTGGCCTGCCCCACATGTGTCTGCAGAAAATACTGGAAACAAAGGGAGGGAAGATACTGAGTGGACAGAGAATTGGTGGAACAGTTTTGCAAAATTTTGAAAGATGCTTAGAGATGCTGCATATTTACAGATAAATCAAGAATTTGGGGGAAATTTAACTGTGAAGAGTTGATGATTAAGGAGATTAGTCTAATTTAGGCAAAGAAAACATCAAAAGTCTTATCATATGGGTAACTACCTCCTCCTCCCCAAGTTATTGAATCAATACTAACAACTGCTAAAAGTAAATACTTAATTGGAAGTTTTTACTAATTGATAAATTGATAGATGTGGCATGATGCTGTCAGACTGGGCCTACAATCACCCACAGACATGTGCACATGAACATACACATTGCCCTGATGACGAATTCATGTACATCTTGAGTCTCTGTGGTTTAGGAAAGCACGATAACTGAGAAGAGGAGGAAATGACCCTTGTTTCCCAATGATGAGTAATAAATTTTAGCCCTCTCGGAGTTAAAAACAGAATCCAACAATAAACCAAAATAAAGAGTGTAGGTACAGGTGTGTACAGGTCAGAAGACATAAAATGAAATGTAAGATATGGGGCACTCAAAAGAAATCTACTCAGAGGGTAGTAAGAACTTGAGAATACCTTAAAGTTAGGCAGAGGACTTGACAGGTTGCAAGAGAAAAGGAGTTAAGGAGGGAGGAGGTGGAAAGGCCAAGACCTAAAAGGGGTGGCACATTAAAGATGCACAGGGCACCACAGGAAATGACAGCATTAGTGTCAGCCTTGTCAAAAGGGTTTGCCAAGGAAGCTGAGGAGGACAGCAGTAAAATCCCCTCTGCTCACTAGGCCTGCTGGAGACATAATGAAACACAATCCTGTCGGAGATGGCCCCTGGGTAACATTTTCACTTCTACATTCCATTTTCAGTTTAGGTCGAGATTTTTAAGAAGACAGCAAGCAGCACTCAAGTCCCAGGTGACAAGATCTGCTCAGATTTAGTCTTTGAATGTTGCAAATTAAATTCCCTCATCAGGCCTCTAATCACTCTTACCAGATGGGGCTTGTGCTCAATTTTGGATCCACAGGAAATTTAATGGTTATTGTTTCTGTTTAAATAGGAGATTATTGCATTTTAATAAGTTCTCTTTGGGACTTGCAGCAACAATAGAGCACTATGAATTACTGTAGATAGCTGTTACTGCATGCTGGGGAAAAATCAAGTTACTAAGTGTGACAAGTTGCTTTTTCTTCCCTTCCAGCAATCGCTCCGAGTGTATTTACCACCAAATTAAGTATGTGCCGAGGGGATAATATTTTTATCCTGCCGAGGGGGAGAAGGAGCTTGTCTGTGGATTTTCATTAAAATGACACATCTGTTCAGCAATTTCACAAAGTAATTCTGCTGAAAGTTTTATCAGCTAATTTTAATTATTCACTCCAGTGGGTTGAATACAGGATTCATCATGTTGAATTAATACATTTGACGGGAATTTCACAAAGAGGGGGAGAAAAAGCAATCAACAAATTGAATTGTCATGCAATATGGATTAAATTGAGATTCTTTAATTAGGATAAGCCTGAGATTTGGTATTTTGAAGGTATTAGAAAGCTTAGTAATACAGTGGTAAAGATTAAGAAAATGCAATTAAATATTACACTTTGGACACAGCTAGGATATCATATGAGTAGAACAGTCCTCTTTTCAGCAGAATGGTTACTAGTGTCAGTTTCTAGAATGGCCCAGTGATAAAACTGCAGTGATGCCAAAGAGGTACAGCTATTATTTGTTTACCAGAAGTGAGTTGAAAGGTAATTTTGTTTTAAAAGACTGGAAGCTGACTCCCTTTAAACTACAGTGAGACAACTGTAGTAGATACAACAATGAATAACTAGGAAATACTATGTTCAAAATCCAGCTTTCTGATTGTGAGTTGTGTGATTTTATTGTTATCATTTTTTAAATGCATTTAGTACAGGGTCTATAGGGCTCATGGGGTCTCAGTACACAGATCCTACTTGTAATGATCCTTCCTGTTCGTCAGCCTTCCAAGCACTGCGATTATACTTGCACACCACCAGGCCCAGTCTCAATCACCATCTAAGTGTGCCCTGGGGGTGGGGCCAGCAGGGCAGGCTGGGGATCGGACCCCAAGCCCTTACATCTGCCTAAGCAGGTGCTCCAATCCGCTGAGCTATCTGGCCAGCCCTAGTTGTGTGATTTTGAAACAATAAAAATATTTTCACTGACAACCTACTCTGCAGAGATGCTGCATGAGGCAAGGAAGATAAAATAGTGAACTACCTCAGGAGTGCGGGAGTTCAGTGGAAGACCATTCTCAGGGGTCTCAGTTCCTTCATTTAAATAATGAAGGGGTTGGATTTGAATACCTCTATATCTATTCCATATCCAACACTGTAAAATAAATAGAAGCGATTGTACTTAGCTTTATTGATGAAGAAAGTAAGTGGCAAGACAGAATTAAGCAGAGCAGTGCAGAGAACCCAAAGTAAAAACTGTTATCCTGGACACTGCCTTCCCATATCTGCAGGCTGAGGAGATAAGGCCAAGAAAGTACTTTGCATAGGGAAGACTATGTAAAGCTAAGTTTTTTTTAAATGGGTGAAAATGGCTTTTCAGTTCTCAATAAAATATTGCATGCAACATGTTCACTCAGTGCAGGAGGTCATTACATTCATCAATGAAACTATAGGTACTGTTGCACAACAGGCATGACAGATACTGTTCTGTCTTGTTAGAAATATAAAGTAGTATGGTATTGGACTACAGAATACCTAAAAGACAGAAGCATGAATTCAATTTCTATAAACAAGCTATGTTTTAAAATAATATTCTAGGAGTTTTCATAGTCATTACTTTCATCCCTTAAACAAATAATCATTGAGCATTCCCATCGTGCATATACTACCCTGGTATTAGGGAGATACAGCAGGTGCAGTATCTCGGTGGAACAAAGCTGGCAGCTAGTTCAGAGCATAGCAGTAGAGCTCCAGCAAGAGATGCATGCTCTAAAGGTCCACTCCCACTAACTCACATCACTCAAGTGGGCTCCTCACAGCACATTCAGCTATAAGTGGACTCACCCAATGAGTGCCCATTATCTAGTTGCCTCTGACAATTAAGTTGTTTTTTTTTTTTTTTTGCAGGGTCTCACTATGCGGCTCGGACTGGTAGTGATCCTCCTGATTTCTGCCTCCCTAGTGCTGGGATTACAGGCATGTGCCAACATGCCTTGACTCCCATCACAGGATCAGCGTGCCTGGGGGTGGGGTTGGTGTGGCATGCAGTGGCAGGGATCAAACCCTGGCCCCCAGCTTACCTAAGCAAGTGCTTAGTCTGCTGAGCCATATTGTTGGCCCTGCCTCTGAAAATTAAGATTAACTGGAATACGCTGCATTACAGTATACAGATATGATGATTTCAGAATATGAGCTTAACTTTCTCTTTGAAACTCTGAACACTTCTTAAGTATACATATACATTACCATGATCAACAGACAAGGTGAACTAGCAGACAGTGGGCAAATGTTACCACTGCACTAAAGTTAGCATGAGACTATTAGACCACTTACTTCATGCTTGACTTAAGTCATCTGCATCTTGAATGTTCTCTTTATGGGAAACTCAGCCATAGTGATCCTTATGGATCTTATTCATAGCCTAAAACATGATTAGGACCCTACGGGAAAGGATTTAGAATTTAGAAAAGAAAAATCCATTAAATTAAACCTCTCTTAACTATGTGAAGTAAAGATGAAATAGTAGAGCTGTTTATAGAAAAACATGTATCAGAGAAAAGGTGAAAGACTAGCTCAATTTTGACAAACACATGCTCGCCATTCCCTCTCTCAACTCAGAATATATGTAATCAAAGTCACGTTTATATGGCTGGGGAGGTAGCTCAGTGGAATAAGTGCTTGCCTGGCAACCACAAGTCCTGAGTTTGATCCCTGATATGACAAAAGAGATGCAGCCCAAGCCTAGGCCCAGCATGTGTGTGGGAGAGCTTCTGCACTCCCCTTTGCCTGCTGGATTCCTCTGGACCCAACCCAGCCCTGACTTGTGAGAGAGTCCTTCTGTCCTGCTCTCTGGACCCCTCCAGACCCAACCCAGCCTGTCTTACAGGCCTGGTGTGAAGCCTTGTAGCTGAAGTCCCTGTAGAAAGGCTAGGGGCCAGGACCACCTAGCTAATCCAGGAGCAGAACATCTTGCCAGAGGGGAACAGTGGGATCACTTCCATGGGCTGCAGCAGGAAGAAGCCAAGCACAGCAGCCAGACCCAAGCCAGGTACAGCTGGAAAAATTCAAACTTTGTAGATCTGCACCGGGTAAGCTGAGACACTTTGCTAGACCCAGACCTATAAGAGCATCCTCCCTTTCTCTTTTGACTGAGATAAGGGGCAAAAAGTAACCGGGATGAACTAGTTTGCCTGGAAAACAACAGGTACATCAAGGGGAGGTGATCAGACAGAACTTAGTAGAATTAACTTAAACACAAATTACCAATTTAATGTCTGCTTAGCTGTACAAACAAAATGATTGTTCTTACTGTGTAAAATACAAAGCCATTTGTATTTTACAAAAGTTATAAAAGTTTGTCAACTGCTAAATATCATTACCCATTATTATTGTTTCTTATTATAGTTCTGTAAATACAAAACTATAACTGCCTTAACCATATAATCTCTCTTGGGTAAGAATTTCACTAGGTGCTAAGGTTATAACTGCACCAAAACTCTACACCAAAGGTCAGAGGACAGTGCTATACAAAATGACAAAGAGAAGGAGCAAAATGTAACCTCAAGCCTTGAGCCTACCCAGAACAAATGCAGAAAACACTAGCACAGAAGAAATTGGAAATCACATAGCTGAAATGTCTAAATTAATAGCATTTGAAGTAAAGAAACAAATGCAGAAAGGTATACAGGAACTCAGATGAGAAATAGCCTCTGAAATAAAAAAAGAAATCTCTGAATTAATGTCTGAAGTAAAGAATCAACTGCAGAAAGATATAGAGGAAATCAGATCAGAAATAATCTCTGAAGTAAAAAATGAAAGGATAACTATAATGAAAGAATTAATAACTGCTTCTCAAGAAGACACTGATGAAAAATAGAGAAGAATAGAAAAATGATGGAATCCTTGCATGAGCAATATAGGAAAGAAACAGATTGCATGAAGCTGAGTCAAAGAGATACAGAGGAACTTAAAATCTCAATCACAAGCTTGTAAAACTGTTTGAGTGAAAGTGAAGATAGAGTTTCAGATCTTGAAGACGCCATTGCAGGTAGTGAAAAGGTAAGAAAGATCTCTTTTAAAAAAGTGAGTGAGGGCTGCTTCAACAAAGCAGTCAGACTCAGGTTGCTGTGGTTCAATCCCCACAACACAAGACAGCCAGTCATGCCTTGAAGGCATTAGGAGAAAAAAAAAAAAAAAAAAGAAAAAAAGAAAAAGAAAAAAGAAAGTAAGTGAGGGTTTAAAAAAAACCAACTAAGATGCAGGAAAAAATAATCCATCACCTGCAAGACAATGCAAAGATAAACAACATAAGACTAATAGGCATCAATGAGAAAGAAGGAGTCAATACAAATGATATAAAAAGAATATGGGCAGAAGTAATAGCATAAAACTTCCCCAATAAGGGGAAACAGTCTTACATTCAGGTAAACGAAGCATACAGAAGGCCAAAGAACATCAACCCAATTAAAAGCACACCCAGACATATAATAGTCAAGATCCCAGAAATCCAGCACAAGAACAATATACTGAAAGCTGCTAGAGAAAAGAAACAGATCACATTTAAAGGAAAACCCATCAGAATTACGGCCGACTTCTCTTCACAAACCATGAAGGCAAGAAGAACATGGAGCAGAGTACTTCAAGTCCTCTGTGAAAACAAATTCCAGCCCAGACTACTATATCCTGCAAAACTCTCTTTCAAGTTTGATGGAGAAGTGAAATACCTCCATGAGAAAGAAAAACTAAAGAATTTTATGACTACAAAGCCAACTCTGATACCACAAGAAAGAAAGAAAGAAAGAAAGAAAGAAAGAAAGAAAGAAAGAAAGAAAAAAAAAAAGAAAGAAAGAAAGTCACGTTTATGTGTGGTTCACTAAGCTATTTCTTTCTCCTCATGTTTTCCTTTGTTCTTCAGTTTAGGTAACCCATCAGAAGTATCCACCAATATTGAAGGAGAAAGCAGCCATCTTATGTTGAAAAGTAAACACCTGCTATATTTTTGTTATTCCCATAGGCAAAAGAAGTTTCCAAGTATAATATGTAGTTAGATCTCAGGACAGAGGGACGGTGGGGCACACATGCTTCTTAAGCCTAGGTGATGTGTGTTAGGTGACAAGAGAGGGAAGGTATGAAAAAGAGAAAAGCAGCATCACAAGCCTTACAAACAAGTGCTTAAGTTCTTTAAAATACACGTGTAAGGCCATACAGCTTCATCTGTGTACAATACTATGTGTTTCAGTTTTCTCTAAACAAGTATGAAATATACGCATACACACATATCAATCTATATTTCATATGCACATCTTGAGACCAATTATTCTATAACTGGTGCTTTTATAGTCTAATAAAAATTATACTTCTCATGCTTGGAGCTCATAAGCTAAAGAGAGAATCATGGGGCAACTGCCCTTATACTCCATCTAACTGTAGAATATATAGTAATTAGAAAATTTATAATTCTAAGGTTTTAATTAAGAACACTGAAAACAAGTATTTGCTTATTTATTTAGTACTAACAATTGAACCCAGGGTCTTGTATGAATCTAGATCTCCCAACTATTATTAATTTTGAAGAAGGTTCTCACTAAGTTGCCCAGGTGGGCCTTACACTTTGGAAACTCCTGCTTCAGCCTTGGGATTAGCTGTAATCATAAGTGCAGGCCACCACATCCAGAAAATAACTCTTTATTGATCATCAAATGCTACCTACATTGTCATGATTAATTCTTAAAACAGGCTTCAGATTTTTTAAAAAGTGAGTAACTTATATAGTATGTTCACTAAAAATATACTGTAAAATGTTAATGGTCCTTATACTGACAATGACAGAACCAAAACACTTGATATAATGCTAAATTTAAAAACAAAAGAGCCCAAATTATACAGTCATTATGTTATTGTTGATAGTAAAATTGTACACACATATGTTCAGAAAAATATGCAAAAATTAAGTTCATGGTAGATTTATTAATAATAGCTCCAACTGGGAACAACTCAAATGTCTAATAACAAAACTATTTTTGTATCTATAAGTAAAACATTACACAACAGTAAAAAATAAGTAACTAGTAAACACAAAAACATGGATATATATCAGAAAGTGTTATGCTGAGTAAAATGTTAAATATAAAAGAATACATCCTATAAATTTTCATTTATCTGAAACTTAGGGGGAAAAATTCATTTTGAAGATAGAAATCAAAACAGTGGACAGAAGTAGAGACGAGAAGGGAAAAACTTACAGGATGCTGGGCATCTTCTATCTTTTAATCTAAGTGATGGCTGAAAGATTATTTTCATATATAAAAAGGCATTTAAGGTATGCCTAGGATGACTGTAATTTGTAGTACATATGTTTTAAAAAACTCCCTGAATGGTTAAATATAGAACTTGCCAAATTTTTCCCACAAAGATAAAAAATTACACTGGACTAATCCATCAAAAATAGCTATGTAAAGGTACTATAAATTTATCAAAGTCATAAATCAACAAGTGTTTATTCAAGAAAAGTTACGGACCTGCAAAAAGAATGGTGGGAGTCCATAACCTTTAGCTGTTTTAGCAGGTGCTACTCCAAGTCTCCACCCCCACATCAGCTCCACAGCGAAGGAGTACTGGCAGAGCAGGTAAGCTGTGAAGATGAGTTCACGCTATTGAAAAGGACAGGTTTCTTCTGGAGCATAATACAGAAAGGGCACTGTCAAAAACAATAGTGATCCCAATGGCAAACAGTCAGGAAAGGCAATTTTGTGCTGAAAGCTCATTACCGATTAAAGCAGTTAATTTATGGAATTTAACAGGGAGATCCAGGAGCTAAAAGGGCAACTTGATAAAATCCTATTTATCTCTGGTGGGCTTAGAAGCATGCAATTAAAAAAAATGCAAAAGACATAGTGCCTTAGAGGGGAAAAGTGTTGAGATACTGCCTCTGACAGCTATTGGCCCTTGAGATTTTTGTTTGTTTGTTTGTTTTTGTGGAACCGGGGATTGAACTCAGGCCCTTGCGCTTATTCTACTGAGCCATCTCCCCAGCTCTGACAACTACTGGAACACTAAGTTATTTTGACTTAGTGGTAATGTCCAGGTGTATATAAGTGGCAGTTGGAAGAGGAAGAAGTCAATGAAGCAGAGACAGCAGCAGCCAAAACTCATGAAGAAAACATGCTGCAAAGAATCACAGCACTCCCCAGTCACACTGGAAAAACATCAAGAATCAACAAATCAGGGCCGGGGAGATAGCTCAGGAGAGTAAGCGCTTGCCTGGCAAGCGCAAGGGCCTGAGTTCAATCCCTGGTTCTGCAAAAAAAAAAAAAAAAAAAAAAAAGAAAAAGAAAAAGAATCAACAAATGGGATTATATCAAACCAAAAAACTTCTGTACAGCAAAGGAAACAGAGTGAAGAGACATACCAGTGAATGGGGGGAAAATTTACTACCTATAAAATGAATGCAATTGAATTATATCTAGAATACCTAAAGAAATTAGACCTTTCAGAATAAAAAATCCAATTAAAAAGGTGGACCGATGAAATAAATAAACACTTGTCAGAAGTACAAAAAAAGGATAAAAAATAAAAAATAAACACAGCAATAGGGACCTGTGGTCAAGGATACAAAAATACACATGATAGAGCTCATAAAAAAATGTTCAATGCTGCTAGCTATTAGAGCAATGAAAATTAAAACAACACTGAGATTCCATCTTACAGAAAGAAGGGATATCAAAAATCAAATAATAATAAATGCTGCTAAGGCTGCAGGGAAAAAGGAATTCTTCTATGTTGTTGGTGGGAATATAAGCAAGCACAAGCACAATGGAAATCAATATGGAGATTCTTCAAAAAATTGAAAGTAGATATCAGATTCAACCCAGCTATTCCCCTTCTAGGCATCTTCCAAAAGAGTAAAGATACCATCTTACAGTGACATGTGCATACCTATGTATCAGTCAAACAGTGTTCTGAGGCATTATCTCAATACTTTGTACCACAACTCATAATAGGAAAATCTTGCAAGTGGCCTGCATGTCCATAAATGTAAGAATGGATAGAGAAAATATGTTATTTACACACTTGGAGACTGCTTTTCTAAGAAGAAAAATAAATTTGAGTCATTTATAGGTTGATGTACTTTGAGACCAATATTAAATTAAACAAATCAAACACTATTGGATGGTTACTTATACATGACAAACCCAAAGTACAAACAAGTTAAAGATAAAAAAATTACCTGATATGAAACATGGAAATAAATATTTTGAAAAAGGGAAAAGAGATCAAGACCTACAAGGAAGGGGGAGAAAACAAAAAGGAAGATAAGAATGAAAATATGTTCTGTAGATGCCCCCACCATGAGGAATGTAATCATTATGTACTGAAAGCATGTATCAATGAGAACTGGAAATAAAAGCAATTGGTATGGGTAAGTTGGTAGATGACAACAAAAATTGTAAGAGAAAAAAACTCAGGAAAATTACCATTCTACTTGTATGTGAAAAGAGGGAGCGAGGGAAAACCAGAATAGAGTTTCTATATTATGTAAATTGTGCAGTTTTTAGGATAGGGCAGTGAGAATAGAGATCAAGACAAACTAAAAAAGAGATACCAAAAATAAACATTCATGCATAACACAAAAAGCACCCAGTACAAACATTTCCTAGCCAGGCATGGTGTCACATGTTGTAATATCAGAACTCTGCTACGCTGAGGCAAAAGGATCACAAGTCAATCAAGCATGGGCAATTTAGGAAGTTAGTAAGACATTGACTGAAAGGCTGTGTGTGCCGGGAATATAGTAGTAGTAAGGTCCTGGGTTCAATGCCCAGTAAAGAATAAAAAGAAGACAAGAGAAGACAAGACAATTCTGGGAGGCCCACATGCAAAAGACATCAAAGCACATATTATAAATATTTAATATTTTTAAAAACACCTCACCTCAAAAAGTTTCAAATATTAAAGGAAAACTATTATGATTCATCAAATACAGAATATCAACAAAGGAAGATAAATTCTAAAAATGAACCAAAAAGAATTTTGAAATTCAGTATTATAATGACTCAAGTGAAAAATTTCCTAGAGGACTAGAACAGCAGATCTGAGGTAGCAGGAGAAAGAATTGGGTGATCTGAAGATAGATCAATGCAGATAACAAAACTGAAGAACGGGGGAAAATACGAATGAAAAAATAAGCACAGCACTAGATACCCATAATAGCATACAATAAATACATGTTAGAGCTCAGAAAAGAAAGGAGAAGAAGATGTGGAACACAATTTTTAAAGAAAACAATGGCCAACATTTCCCAAATTTGATAGATGTACTTTTTTATATTTATTTATTTATTTATTTCTCCTTCAGCTGGCTCCACTGCTCTGAATTTATTTATTTATTTTGTGTGTGTGGCCAGCTCCGCCCACCAGAGGGCAGGGCTGGCTGGCATGTGGTGCTGGGGGATTGAACCGCGGTCCCTGTGTTTTGCTAAGCTTGTTCCAAGTAGGTGCTTTAGACCACTGAGCCATCTCAAAATATCCAAAAATCTCAAAATATCCAAAAATCTCAGTAAATGTTAAGTAGGATACAAAGAGAGGCATACTGAGACATTTTAAATGACACTGCTGAAAGAGGAACGAAAAAGACCTTGAGAATATCAAAGGGAAAATGACTCATCGTGTATAGGAGAAACAAAGCTTTTTTAATTAACTTTACTTCAATTTTATTTACTTGTATTTTATTTTATTTATTTGGTATAAGATCTCATTAAGCAGCTTGGACTCGTAATGCTGCTCCTGTCTCAGTGTCCCTAGAGCTGGGATTACAGGTGTGTACAACCACACCTGGTTTCCATGGTCAGCATGGAATGTAGTACTGGGGATCCAACCTCGGTCCTTGCGCTTGCCAGGCAGGTGCTTAGACTACTGAACTATCATCCCAGCCTAAGACTTACTTCTAATCAGAAATGAAAAGCAGAAGAAACTGAGAGAATACTTTTAAATGCTGGAAGAAACAAATTATTGTCAATCAAAATTTCCACAGATGCACCCACTGACAAATTCCACATTTAATGGGTGATCGTCGGCCAGGGCTTAGTATGGAGAAGAGAGGCAAAGGAGTGTGATTTTGGAGATTACACTTAATCCTCAGCCCCTTCTGTCTGGCTTTTCCCCCAGACACTCCTTCCTTAATGCCATAAAGAAGCTCACTGCTTTCCTCCTCCACGCTCTTCTGCCCTTTTCAGTAGACCATGCACTGAAATACCTGAAACCTTGAGGTGTAAAGAAACCCACTAGTAAGGAGAACGTTGGCATGTAAACTGGTAGCATATTGCAGTATCTCCAGGTCCTGATATCCAGACAGTTGGAAAACAATTACTTAGTGAA
Source organism: Octodon degus (assembly GCF_000260255.1). Lineage (NCBI taxonomy): Eukaryota > Metazoa > Chordata > Mammalia > Rodentia > Octodontidae > Octodon > Octodon degus. The sequence continues at coordinate 9,714,089 of NW_004524611.1, forward strand.
GAAAAAAGGAGGAGTTCTGAGAGTCTAGAAAGAGCAACCAGAAATACCAGAAATCACAGAGAAATACAGACAATGTAGAGAAAAGATAAAAGCAGTCTGGAACACTAACCCTGGTTCCCAGGTTGGAGACTTGTCTCCATAAACACAAAGTAAGCTGGGAGAGGGTGGGAGCCCCTGTGAGAAACAAAAGAATGAGCAACCCTAGAACCAAGGAAGGGCTGAAGTACTGTAACCTGAAAATATAATGTGCAATTTTACTCTGAAAGTGACTCATTCTAAATGGTAACCTAGAGTTGAAGAAGTCATTCAATGCAGTGCCTGCCATATGAGAGGGATGTAATCAGAAGCCATTTGGGAAAATGCTTAATTATTTCAGACAAAGCTACTCTAAGAATCAAAGGCACATAAAAACTACATTTCAGGATTCTGGTGCCTTCCTACCAAAGTTAACTGGTTGGACAATTATCACAAGACATAACGTGGACAAGGAAAGGCCAGTAACAGGTTGTTGGAGATACTTAAGCAGTAATGAGCTCCGGCCAGGAAGGACACAGTGGTCCTGCTTTCAGGATGAGAATCTTGGCTGGTCACACGTACTTTTCTCAGGAAGCTGGGTCTGAAACTACAGGTATTAAGTCCAGCAGACTGCTTAGCCCACCTTGGCTCATCGCCACCATCCAGCATAGAGCTCAGGAGTTTGTGTGCATTCCCCATCTGCCACATGATCAGGGATTCACATTGGCTTTGAGAGCTGCCACATCGCAGGGTGTACAGAGGGCTTCTGGTCCAAGCACATAGGACATGGAGTGAAGTGGAGATGCAAGTGACTTGGGCACACAAATGGACTTGGACACTGAGAACCGCTGAAGGGAATACAACCTGAGAAAAGAAACTATACCGCTGACCGACCTGCCCCCACACCACACAAATTGAATGTGGAAACAAAATAGGCTGTAGGTATGTTTCACTATCCTTTCTTCTACCTGATAGATTCCAATACTACAAGATCTGGAAAAAAACCCAGTAGAAACCACACACCCAACAGAGGAAGAACTTTTTGTGCTCAATTCTCTTGTTTTTGGTTTTCCTTCATTCTTTTCACTTTTCTTTTTTTCCTATTTGTTTTGTGTTATATTCTCATTATTTTCCTTCCATAAAAATTTTAAAAGTTTGCCTAGTTTGGGCCGGTGAGACAGCTCAGCAGACTAAGCATGTGTTTAGGCAAATGCAGGGACCTGGGTTTGATCCCAGCATGTGGACAGGGTCCCACGTGCTGTGCTGGCCCTGCCCCCAGGTGCACTGAGCTGGCCAGCAACATCCAGTGTGGTGGTGCATGCCTGACCCTGTATCAAATACAAAACAAACAAACAAACAACCCAATGAAACCTAATTCTATTTATTTTATTCTTCAAATAAATTGTTTGTCTTACTTTTTTCATCTCCCTTTCTTTTTTCTCTTCTTTTCTTTTTTTTCTGGCAGAACCTGGGATTGAACTCAGGCCCTTGGCGCTTGCCAGGCAAGCACTTATTCTACTGAGCCATCTCCCCGGCCCTTCCCTTTCTTTTTCAAGTTTTACTTCTTTCATTTTTCCATTTACCCAACCCCTCCATTTTTCAATAGTATTACAATTAAGCTTTTATTATCTTCTAGATATTTAACTGACTAAATCGTGTCTACCCCCTTTTTTTGTATTTAGTACAGGGTCTACAGGATCTCACTATGTAGATCCAAGTTGTAGTGATTCTCCTGTTTTCAGCCTCCCAAGTGCTGGAATTACAGGCACAAGCCACCATACCCGGTCTCAATCACCTCCTCAGCATGTCCCGAAGGCAGGGCCAGAACGGCATGCTGGGGATCAAACCCCGGTTGCTGTGCTTGCTTAAGCAGGCACTTTAGTACAATGAGCTATCTGGCTGACCTCCCTCATCACCTTTTTATTTTATTTTATTTTTTTGGTGGAACTGGGGATTAAACTCAAGTCCTTACACTGGCCAGGCAAGAGTTTATTCTACTGGGCTATCTGCCTGGCCTCCCTTTTTGAATACTTTTTTAATGTTAATGGTGGAAGAGTTACTACTGTTAGTATATATTTACTTTTTGTCAATAGTTTGTCTTTCAATTTGTATTATTACTATACATGATATTATGTACATACTGTATATTAATATTATACATAACTGGGAAAATAGATCAATCTTGAAAACATAATAAGTGAAATGAGTCAAACATAGAAAGTTATAGTTCTTTTATATGAGAAAGCCAAGGTATAAATGAAGCCCAAAATACAGGATGATAGGAAACAGGGAGGCAGGACTTCTGCAAATGGGAAGGGATTCTAAGAACAGACTGGGAGGAAAAGGAGAGGAAGTAGGGCAGAGATAAAAAGATGCAGCATGTATATGCACCACTGCCCACAGTGAACATATTCCTTATGTATTGAAAACATGCACTATTAAAAATGCTTAAGGTTAAAAATAAAAACCTTGGGGCTGGGGAGATAGCTCAGTAGAATAAGCACTTGACTGGCAAGTGCAAGGTCCTGAGTTCAATCCCTGGTACTGCAAAAAAAAAATTAAAAAATAAAAACTTTATTTACTGAAAGCATTAATGTTTATTTGACCAATTATGCATACCTATATATTAATCTGAACAGCATATTTTATAATGAAAACATGTAATACAACCATTATTAAATTATTTTGTTTGGAAACTTTCTACCATCTCTACTGTTGCTTGTTACTGTTTCTGCCTGTTTCCATTTGTTTTTACTCTTGAAAATAAAATTAAAAAAAATTAAAACCTTAAAAAATAAACATGTATTCTAAACCTGCATCAGAAAGTCTGTCCCAGCAACAAAAAGATGACCAACACAAAAATTAAAACAGTAACTCAGAACCATATGTATAATTAAAAACCATAGTGAAGGTAATTATGTAAGATTATGTATTTTTATCTAAATTATTTTAAAAGATAAATGCATATAACAGTAACTACAAAATTGTGCTGTGAAAAATATTCTATACAAAGATCATACAGAATAAAGTCTGACACGGAGCTTGCGGATTAGCACAGTTGTCTAAAGTGCTTGCTTAGGCAAACTCAGTCAGGGACAGGGGACCACAGTGCGACCCACAGCATCACATGCTACACCAGACCCACCCTTAAGGTAGCCTGAGCTAGCCAAAAAAAAAAAAAAAAAAAAAAAAATCCAGAATCAAGTTTGTAGTTTCACTGATACACCAGGCTATAACTCAAAAATGATGATTATAATACAAAAAGGAGACAAGTTATTTTGGATCAAACTCTGATTCTATCAAAGCACAATAAACTGTAATATGATATATGTACTGTAAACTATAGTAACAGCACAGACAAAACTAACAACACAGTAAAAATTGAAAAAAAATGAAAATCATACACTAATTAAATTCATTTAATATGAAAAGGAACAAAAGAAAATCAAAAGAACAAAAAACAACACATACTTTTTGAAAATGAAAATGAGGGCTGGGGAAATAGCTTGGTGATCTATGTGCCTGCCTGGCAAGCCACAAGACCTGGGTTTGATTCCAGCACTGCATGCCTTGCCCACCCCAGAATCCCTAGAGTGCCAATCCAGCTACCTAAATCTGGCATGGTGGTGCATGCTTGTAATCCCAGTGCTGAGGAGGCTGAGACAGGAGGGTCACTATAAGTTTGATCTGTTTAGTGAGACCCTTTGCCAGATAGATAGATACATACATAGATAGATACATAGATAGATACATAGACAGATACTTTAAAAATTAAAATAAAAATGAGAAATCCAATCATATCAATGATAACATTAAATATTAATGGACTAAAATCTCCCTAAGGAAAAGAATATTAAGACTGAATTTAAAGAAAAAATGGACACAACGATACACTCTCTGCAGATGATATACTTTCAATTCAAACACATTAATTATTTTAATAATTTTAATTAAATACTTTAAAAGAGAAATGCCTAAGAAAGATACAAAAAATGAACAAGAGCTGGAGAAACTGTACAATTAGAATGCATATTAAACCAAAAACATTTGTAGAGGCAAAGACAGATACTTTATAATGGCAAAATGTGTCTATACAACAAGATACACAAGTAAGTATTTATCTACATAAGTTCTACAGGAGAAAAGAAAAAAAAAAAACTAAAGAGAGGAAAACAAATTCAACAGTAATAGCTCGATCCTGAATACAGCAATCTAAATAATGGATAACACATCCAGATAGCAAACCAAGAAAGTGATGCCAACAAACAGAACAGCCCATAAAATACTATCAGCTGAACACTATTTTCAAGCACATACAGTATGTTATCTGGGATAGATTTCATGATAGGCCATAGAATTTTTTCAAATATGTGAAAAATAAAATTAAAAATAACAATTTAAAAAAGAATTACATAAGGTACATTTCTGTATTGCTAATTAGAAACCAATTACAGAAAGTTATTCCAGAAATTGAAAAATACATTTAAATGAATCACCAGATTTCAAATTTTCTACTGGATCAGAATATAAATCATAGAAAAATTATTTTTTTTGTTTTTTTGCAGAACCGGGGATTGAACTTAGGCCCTTGCACTTCGCTTATTCTACTGAGCCATCTCGCCAGCCTCCTGAAAAATTAAAAATAATTTTGAACTGAATAAAAATAAAATCATAACACTGAATTCACAACCAAATTAGTGCTATAAATCTGTATTTTAAAAAATGGAAGACTGTAAGTTAATCCTGGAGGTGTCAAAACTACAGAGGATGGCACGCTAATGAAACCTTTGTGAAATCATGTTTTAATAATGAATTATGGTACTCTTTACACAACTCCGTATATGAACTAAACTATATATCATACATTCAACATACTTGCACAGCTATATTCAGATATAGCTTTGGCTTAATGTCTTGCCTCAAGATAGGAAAACTAATGAGCTATGTATGGCAGTTCACGCCTATCATCTAAACACTTGGGAGGCTGAGACAGGAGGATCCCTGAGTGTTAAGGCAGCCTGGGCTTAAACACAGTGAGCTCAATGCCTACTACAGAGTAAAATCCTGTCTCAAAAAAAAGAACAAAAATATTACTTATCATAATAACTCAGTTTTATGTTTTTAAATGTCTTAATGGTGATGAAATGCCAGGAAATTACCTTTATCCTAACATTTTTTTAGCTATGCTTAATGTCTACTTAACAGGATGTTTTCATTTGAATAATTTCTTAAAATGTCAATCACCTTTGGCACATTTATTTTTTTTTTTCCAGAACTGGGGATTGAACTCAGACCCTTGTGCTTGCCAGGCAAGCACTTATTCTACTGAGCCATCTCCCTGGCCCAGTACAATTTAAATTTGTCTTATCATAAGGAATATTTTGAAATTTGGGCTCATTTTCTGTTGTATTATTTATAGCACTTTGCCTCTAAGTTTCCATCATACAATGGATAAAACAATGGTACTGCATAAGAACTAAACTATATATCGTACATTCAACATACTTGCACAGCGTCAACATATGGCAAGCATTCACTAAATGTTGTGCTGAAGAAATAAATGCAAAATCCCTTTATGGTAAAGAGATGGCAGCAAGTAAAAGAACCTAGTTATTTTTCAACTAAAGTGAACCGAGTCTGCATATCTTCATGGAAGAAGTTAGTTTATTTGAAATACTATAAATGCAGCAGAAAGAACATTAAGAAAATAAATCTATCACATTTAATTCTTAAAAGTGGGTGAAGAAGCATCTACAGGATTCAGTGCCCTGCTGAACAACAGTTTATAATCTTACATGCAGAAGAATAGCTTTAATAGATGTCAAAAATGCCCAGCCAAGTAGACATTTACATATTCAGTTGAATAAACTAGTTGATTTGCTTTGAATAGTCCTTCAGTTAATTATAATATTTCTATTTTTTCTACAATGTACAGCTCTCTGTATAGTTTACAGAATCAGTAGATGGATTTTTAATACTGCTTACCATCTGTAAGGTTCTGATGGACACTTTAATCATGCAATACAACTGCAGAATGTACCACTGGGAGCTACATAAGTCTTAAATGAAACTGAGAAAAGAAATTATATAAACACAGCCATCTTATGTTGGTAGTAAATTAGGTAAAAGAGCAGCAAACATTTGCAATACAATCATTTTTATCAGTCTAATAATATTTTAAGTATCCTAAGACATAAAAATTAATACACTGTATGATAATTGATCCTTTTGATGTTTACTTGTTAATAACATTATTGTTAATCAGACTGTTAATTAGTAAACTGTCAACTACAACTTAACTTTGTACAAATGCTTAAGGCCAATATCTCCTTAGCCACTTGCATGCCTGCAGATTCAGTGGCAGCTCTACCTTGTAGACTTTCATGAGTTTTCCATATGTGAAGCACCAAAGCGGATTACAAAATTTTATATGAGAAAGCATGTAGGTCATGGATGAATTCAGCTGCCATGAGGACAGGGTGACTACTCATCAAGAATACTTGAATAAAATTTAATCACCAAAAAGTATCTTTCTAGATAAACTTTTGTAAAAAATTTATCGTTCAGTAAACATGGTAGTCTAATATTTTGTAAAAGACATCCTGGTTGACTTTTAAAAAGAATTTCAATATAAATTTGGAAGAGAGACAAACTAAGACACTGAATTAAGACACTAAAAACTAACACATTTTATTGTTTCTATTTGCATCTATACATACCAAGCCCAGAGGAAACACTAACTTTACCTGCTTTGACATTCTAGCAGTTGTTGGGCACACTTTATCTTTAAAGGGTAGAGGGGGTAAAATCCTTCACTAAATCCAGGTAGTTAATATGGAATTTGTTAATAAGTGAAATCTTTTAGTTTAAATAAGCTTCAAAAACTAATGAAAAGAAAAAACATAGGCTTTCAACTAATATGGAAGAACATACCCAGGAAAAGGTTCAAGTATGGACTGTACACTAAACTACACAAATATTTCTCAAATAATAAAAGTTTCAAATCATATTAACTTAAAGATTACCATCTTTAAGTAACCAGGAAAAACAATGAAAATACAATTTGCAGACAAAGAGGTATTATCATAAAATAAAAGACAGAACATTCAAATACTTTATTAGCTGGATTGAACACTATAACTAGGAACAAATAAAATAATTCTCCTCCTAACACATATCACATTTAGTTCCTCCATACTTTGGGGGATTCTGATAAGTGTCAATAAAATCTTGAAATACAGCATTCATGTAGTAATTTCCTAACACTGCAATCGGGTTCAGTGGTTAACGATTTGATGTTCATAAAGTACCCTGTGGGGCCGGGGAGATGGCTCAGTAGAATAAGCGCTTCCCTGGCAAGCGCAAGGGCATGAGTTCAATCCCCGGTTCCGCCAAAATAAATAAAGAAATAAAGAAAGTACCCTGAGATCTTTCAATGAATATAACTTTCCCAGTTACAACTTTTTCTTCTTTTTTTCAGTTACAACTTTCTACTAAAGATTGGATCATCCTTTAGTTTCCAATTCTAAAATTTTTTACTACTCTATAGGGAAAAATCATCTACAATTTAATCATAAATTTTAAAAGTAGTCCCAGTTTTTCACCTATCCTATACAAAAACACATTTTGTATATTCCTGGTGAACATCTCCACATCTATATTTTGCCCCTTTCTTGATAAGAAAAAAATGTCACGGAGCAACTCCAATATATTCATCTTTCAATCACCCATCCTACTTCTGCAGTCTTCCTTCCTCAACTGACAAATGCAGTGGAAACAGTGAAAGATAAAGAAGTTTTTTTTTTTTACTGTATTTTTTTAAAGGGAGGTGAAAAACTGACAAACTTTATTGACAATTTATCTCATGATTATGTCACTCCTTCAATTCCTTGCCTCATTTTTCACTTTTGCGAAAAAAGGATGCTCCTTTTACAAAAAAAAAAAAAAAAAAAGGGCCCCATGGGGTCTTTTTCAGACTCATAATGATCCACCTGTTTACAGCCACCCAAGCACTGGGATTACAGGTGCACATCACCATGCCCAGTCTCAACTGCCATCTCAGCAATTAAGATGGGGCCGCCATGACAGGCACGGGGATCAAACCCCTGGGCCCTGCACCTGTTTGCAGGAGTTTTAATCCACTGAGCTATTTGGCCCTGCAAAAATTTTAATAACATGAAACATGTAAAATTCTGGAGCATTGTGGACATTGACAATATGTTAATGTGAAAGATTTAATCCATTGAGAATTTAATAATTACAGAAGATTACATATACACATATACTTGATCAAAATTGTTTGTTTTCATAAGTAGAATATTGGACATCTGTACTCCCCCTGGAGAAATAAATGCATTTTGATCCTTTTTCTTTTGAGAATAGTACATCAAGCAAATAAAGGCCAAATATATGATGTTGAGAAGCGAAAAAATGATAGCGTCTACATGCACCCTAAAATAGGCCAAACTAACCTAAAGTTCAGAAATTAGAACACTGGTTCCTCCAGCATGAACTGGCAATAAGAATTGAATGGAAGGAAATTCTGTAGTGACCATGACTGGGAATGCCTTAATAGAGATGTAGAGTACATAAGGATAAGACTTGCTATCTCAGAGAAGCTACATTTACATACACATCACTTTATGTAAATGTTATGCAGATATTTTGTTAAAAACCCTATAAATTCATGTTAAATTCCAGTTAGTATGCAAAATTTACTTAAAAGAAAGAACATGTCTGAAACACTTCAGAATAAGTAAAACATAAACTGGAGAACAGATATTGTTGTACAACAAATTACTAATCTAGGTGGTAAATACTTGGGTATCCACTGTAAAATTCTTTAATGCCATATGATAGTTTGAAATGTTCCTGATGAAATAAGATGTGGGAAACTATGCAAGAAATGAGCAATGATGAGAATAACTAAAACTTTCATTCATCTCAAGCCCCTACCCCCCCAAAAGTATTAGGCTCCTGATAGCTCATGGTTCACAGCCTTAGCTGAGTCCAGCTGATTTCCCACAATTTCAACCTTACCTGGATAGTCATGTCTCAGCAGAGTGTCTCATTCAGCTGAAATGATCTCGTTTTTTTCAATTTTTAATGGCATTTATCACAGAATGACATTTACTATTTAACTTTGAATACTCTATGACTCAGTCCTGTGTATACATTCACAATTGTAATCTTCTTCAGGAAAATCTTGCATCTGTGAGTATCTCTCAGTGCTGAGCACTCAGCTAGCCACAAGGCAAAATGTAAAGAAATTAATAGCTCTGCTTGGCATCCATCAAGGCACAAGAGCCAAGGCTGGAAACCAACTTTGGGGCCAAACCCAAACCACTCTCTTTTTACAGCCTGAGTTAAGAACGGTTTGCACATTTTTCAACAGTTTAGTCAAATTAAAAGAATAAAAATTTGTGACAAAGGGACATTACATGAAATCCAACTTTTGAATCCATAAAATTCTACTGGAACACCACTTTTCTGATGTATTACTCACAGCTACTATTGTACTATAATACATATTGAGTAGTTATGTCAACGAATGAATGTCTTATAAAGTCACAAGTTTTCTGTCAATATGTAGAAAAGGTTTATTACCCCTTGCACTAGAGCAGCCATTATTGGTGCATTTTAAGCCTGATTCCTCAAGCACAATTCGCAGACTTTCATGAGTCAATTACACAGAACTTAAATATATTTAAGGAAGTCCTTGCTAGATTTATGCACAATTTGGTCACGAAGATAAATACAAACTCATTTTGCTTCTTAATTCCTGGTCAAATCTCAAAGTATGTGATATATCCCATGGGCAATGAGAAGTCTTTTACTCTGTGACATCTAGACATAGAGATTTCTAAAACATTTTTTTTTTTTTTTTTTGGGTTAGCTCTTGAAGGAGAACTTTTCCACATCATTTATCTCATTTTTAGTGGAGAATGCATGAGCAACAGTTTTGTGGATTATACAACATGTCGTTCTGGCTAATTAGTTTACTAGCAATTAAAAATAAAATCATGGCAGAGGGCCACTTGTCAATTTCACCTTGTCATAAATGCACTTGATGCTCATTGTGTCTTAAATAAAAGTGTATCACTAGCAAGAGATATGTTTTCCATTGGATTTTATTCCTTCATTTGGAATAATTATTCCTGACAATTTGCCCATCATACAGTGTCTCTCTCCAGAAGGAGAAAAATACTACTTTGTGTTCTTGTGATCACAAGTCTAATTGAGCAGAAAACAAATCTGTTTTAAAAATGAAAAAACGAGACAAGCTACTGTTACACTCTGTTAAAAATAATATAATATGAAGGGAAAAAATGACAAGAAAATATGTTCGCAAACATTACTCTAAAACTTAACACTATTTTTCCTTAAATATCAAGACACTTTCCACAAAAGCTCAGTCATGATTTTACATGATGGTGATGAACTATACTACACTATAGGTACATGAGCTATATCTGTCATTGTTTTTCTATTTTTCAGAAAAAAGAAGGGTACAGATGATGGGTGAGTAAGCTATTAGAGGGGAAGCATAAGATGTTTGGGGCAAGATCCACTCCTGCCCCTTCTACTGAGAATGAAGGAAGTAGGTACCGTGTTGTAATTTCAGCTGACAAGAAGCATTAGCATTATCACACACTTTGTGAATTAAGTAATGATTTAATTAGTATCAGTCTGAATGGTCATATAATGTTGTAATTAGAAGGCTGAGACAAAAATAATTGGTGGAGGTGGGGCTGGGACTTGGTGGAAAATTAACATAATGAATGGAATACAGTAAGTGGGAATGTGCTCCTCTGTGGCTATTCCAGACCCTGAGGGCAGGAACCCTGGCTTACCCTTGTGTGCAAACCTTCAGCTGTCTCGCTGTGCCCGGACAATTTAGGCACTCATTTTCTTATTACCAGGCTGAGGGATTTTCCTCCCTCCTTTTCTTACAAGGAATTGAGAAGCACTGGATTATAAATCTTTCCTTTCTCCTTTTTTCAAGGGTGGACAAATCACTCCACTTTGCCACAGTGTGCCTTTTTTTGAGGTGAGAAGAAAAGTAAAATGTCATCTGCTTCAAGGCAAATGATATAGTACTCGACAGGGAATAGTCTCACTACACGAATCTTCAGGAAATGAATGTACAGGGGAGCCAAGAGAAGTCTATGAAGCAGAAGCAGGATCTGAAGACATAAAGCATTATTAACTGCCTTGTACTCTGGTAGACACTGGATTATGGAATGGTATATACATGTGGCAGGCTAGCAGATCTTCTTACCACCTATCTTGTGTATTTGGTTTGTCTCTAGTTCTAGGACTTTAAAGCACAAAACGTGCTTCAACACATCTCTTTTGGAGTTCAGTCCAAAAGGAAAAAATCAGAAACTACTTGAGAAACTTTCAATAGTAAATGTGTTAGGGTTTAGAACTAAAATGTTCCCCCAGAGGCTCACGTGTTCCAATGGTGACTAGATGATGGGGGCGGGGTGCTGCTCTCATCAGCAGATTCACCTGTGGTTGGGGTCAGTAGCTGGATGTGCTCTTAGGAAGTGAGGCCTGGCTGGAGGAGGGCACAGGGCAGGGGGCATTACCTAGAAAGCGCGTACTTGTCTTCAACTCCTTTCTTTTTTGTTTTCTGGCCGCCACAAGGTCAGGGCTTTTCCTCCCTCACACCTTCACACTATGCTGTTTCTGCCTGGAAGCAAGCTGACCAGGGATTAAATCAGGTTCCAAAATAATTCCCTTTTTATTTAAAATTCAGGCAGCAGGTAGCTTGCCTCAGTGATGGGAAGTGACCTACACAAAAGGGTTAACATAGGAAACAGCTTCTTATAAAAGTCACTACATGGGGCTACAGTGGAGTCTTTTTCTGCTAGTCAGAAGAAGCCTTTGTTGGAACACACAAATTTAGGAATTGAGATAGTTGCTGACCTGAGATAGCTTAATTTAGAATTTTTTTACTTTGTGATGGTGCAAAACTATACCCACATAAACATTCCAGTTTTTACTTTCAGTGGAATACCAAATAAAATGTATGAGCTATTCAACGTTTCAATTTGCTTTCTGCCAACTATGGTTCAAAAATATTATGTGGAAATTCCAGAAATTAGTAATTCATACTAAATTGTGCACTATGATAAAATCTTGCTTTCACCTACTCTGGCTTGCCTGGAATATGAATCATTTTCCAGTCCCACATATCCATGTTAGATAAAACACTTGCCTGTTAGTCACTTCGAAGCCATCCAGGCTATCGGCGCGACTATCACAGAACTGCAGTCTGTTGAAGGATCCCTCATGTATCATGGGCTCCAAAGTGCAAAAGCAGTACTGCTGGCAATTTATCTTATTTTATTTATTTATTTTTTTGTGGAACCAGGGATTGAACTCAGGCCCTTGCACTTGCCAGAGAAGCACTTATTCCACTGAGCCATCTCCCCGGCACCCCCCCTTTTTTTTTTCTGCTGGCAATTTAATTATTCCAAAGAGGAGCTATAAAGTTCTTCCATTAAGTGAAAAGGCAAAATTCTTGACATAAGAAAACAGTAACAAAAATCTTATGCTGAAGTTGAAAAAAATCTATGGTAAATTGTTAATCTATGTCCAATCATTAGATTCAACTTTTTCATGAGCATGTATATAAAGCAAAGGCCACAGAGTGATTTTAAGCATCTACTGGCTATCAATATACTGATTATTAATGTACCACACAGCTGTGCACTGGCAATGAAGCAGCCCAGGATCAAAATTTAACATTCTGGATGCTGGTAACAGGAGAGTGAAATACCACTGCAGAAGTACCTTCTCCTCAAGCTGTTTGTTAGACAGAAGGAGCTAAAGCAAAAACTGAAAGACCCCTGCCCCATTTTCATCTTCTAAATATTGAGCAAGTATGCCTAATCTGCACTTAAAATCTTAGCTATGATTTTATTTATTTATTTATTTATTTATTTATTGCAGAACCGGGGATTGAACTCAGGCCCTTGCACTTGCCAGGGAAGCACTTATTCCACTGAGCCATCTCCCCGCCCCCCTAGCTATGATTTTAGAAAATAAAAGTTTTCGAATATTAGTGTTTGGAGATAAGATAACTAGGATGAGGTAGGAATAAACACAGAGTATGCCAATCAGCAATGTGCACTAAACTATAAATAACTACTGAACCTTTCATTTAATGTATCTTCTCTTCAGCTAGATTTGCCTCACCTGCAAATCCCCAAATCATTCTATCCAGGCTGTCTCAGTCACATTCTTTATTTTCCAGTCCCCACCTTAAGACTGGCTACCTATAGTGGAAGAGCCTATGCTATGTGAACACTGATTGAAAATTTGCTGGGAAGACCTATGTTTAGAAGACTGAGAATCTATATTGTACACCAGGTGGATTTTTCTGCAGTTTTACTCTAAGTAAAGAGAAAACACCTTTCCTTGTTAATAAAAGCTGAAGCATGCCAGGAAAATTTCAGAATAATTGGTTGGAATAGACAAGTAACTACAAGAAGCAACTGAAGAGGGAATAAAAAAAGGAAGAGAGAGTGGGGGGAAGGGAAGGAAAGCGGAAGGGGAAGAGGTAGGGAAAACGAACTAAAAGGGAAAAGTACCCATGAAATACTTTTCACAGAAAAATTACGGAAGAACATCAAAAGTACTATCCACTGCAGAAAAATGCTTTTGTGACACAGTATACTGTATGTATCACAGAGGGAGGAAGAAAGATAAAAAAGGAAGCCAAGGGAATTTCAAGGCCAGAACAGTGTGGTCAAGTATACCACTAACATACACAAATGGGAGATTTTAAATATTTAGGATTTAAAAAACAAGAAAGATTCCCTTATTCAAGAAGCACAATACAGTACTCTGCCTTACAGACTACACATACCCCATCCTACAAACCTGTTTGTGAAGCACAGGTCTTCAAATAATTTATCTACCGCACAATTCTTCTGTAGTTTAAAGTATTTCTTGACTACCTGGGGATCTAACACAGTTCAAAAGCTCAGTTCAACAGAATAACAAGAGCAAGATAACAAGATTTTGTGTTAAATGATAGGTGTGTGTGAGTAGCAAGTGGCACAAAATCAGAAGGAATAACACAGATACCCAGTAGAAAGCAACCAACTAAGCAAACAATCATTCTAAAGATGAGGAAACCAAAATTTACAGTAGTTATCTCAGTTTGGATTCTCTCAAAGCAGGCCCTGAAAAGTTTATTTAGGAAGTAAAACAGAAAACAGAAGGGAAGTGATGGAATAAGGCAAACACAGTAGGTAAAGAACAACTGTGTGTCATTCAGAAACTAGCACTGTGAGCAACTAGAAATTAATCCCACTGGGGAGACTTTGGAAGCCAGTACAGAATAGGTACTTCTTAGAGTTATCTCACTTAAAGGGCAAGGTTGCTGGTTTATTTACACAACTCCCATTATTAGCCTTTGGCTGAGGGTTGCTCAGATAGGAACCAGCTCTCTTTTACTTCCTGCCTATTGGACAAGACAGAATTTAATGGTCAGATAAATCCTATAGACATATAAATACAGAGACTAGCAAGTGAAATAGGGATGATGTGCCCTAAAGGAAGGACAATGGGACATTGGCAGGGCACCAGGAGCATCCACTATAGCTCATTTGTTTAACATGAAAGACATAACACATTAAGTAGAGGGATATGACACTGAGTTGATCTTATACCACTCAGGATCCACATTTTCTTTCAAATACTCTCTCTGGATTCAATATAGAATGAAAATTTCATACACTCAAAATGTGGGATTAGAATGAAAATATCCTTAGTTCAAAGTATGGGGAGAACCAAACAATTGCAAGTACAAGATCCTTCTAGCAAAGAATTCAAGGATACATATGCTAAAGAAAATTAGATTAAAATTAGGCTAGGTATTTCTGAAATTATTTATTTTAAAATCTTAAAATTCTAAATGGGCCACCATGTGAGTTGCTATGTTAGAATTTCAAAAGATAATGATTGAAGAACAGATTAGGAAAACTATTATTTGAGCTGAAATCCATTGTTCAGCTGAAACAGAAAATATTCTGTATAAAAGAATTTTAATGTCACATGTTTCATAAGCTTATGACTTCTGGCCTTTACATTGAGATAGCTATCCTGAGACAGATATAAAACTATTACTTCACCTTTAACTTAAAAAATTGTGACTATCTACTCAAGTGATTAAACCAGAACTTCAGGGTTCATATTATTCTTGAAGTTTTCCTTTTTCGTAAATTCAGTTGATGAAAGTGCTACCCATTTCATTCCTAAGGAGCTCTCAATTTAATCCACTCCTTACCATCTCCACTGCCACTACCAGAGTCATCCTGGTCACTCCCAGCTCTCTCCTGCTCTATTGTGGTCTCCTGACCTGTCCTTCCAAGCGCTCTGCCAAATATTTTGTACGAAGGGATTGTTTTCTAAGTACAATTAAATCTTACTGAGTCCCGATATAGAATCTTCCTAGAATCAACGCCCTTAGAATTAAATCTAATGTTTCCATTTAATGTTACAGAAATACCTTGATACTCATCATTAATTGGTCCTGGGAGGTATAATTAACACCAAATAAATTGTTTTGGCTAACAAGGGTAGTGAGGGGGCCGGGGAGATGGCTCAGTAGAATAAGCTCTTCCCTGGTGAGCGCAAGGGTCTGAGTTCAATCCCCAGTTCCACCAAAAAAAAAAAAAAAAAAAAAAGAAATAAAAGGGTAGTGAGTCATGGGACAATGTATGTTGACAAGCTCTAGCTTGAACATCAAGTACCAAATGAGTAAACAGACAGAATTCTTGTGTCAGTATTAAGTTTCACAGCAGTTGAGTAATAATGTATGACTCTACATGGGCCTGCAACATCAATCTTGCTAACTTCATGGCACTCTGTCCTTGAGTTTCTTTCCGACTGGCACAAGCCATGTGGTCTAAAGTAACAAGAACCTGGAATATAATGTTCCTCCTAGCTGTATTCTGCATCTTACAAAATCCCAGGCATCCTGCACACCTCAGCTTAAACGCTGCCAGACTTGGGATGGAATTCCAAACATCCACACAAGATGAGGTCTCCCAGATATATTCTTTTAGATTTTGCAGAGAAGTATGTTTGTACAAATTTGCCCTCGTGAAGCCAGTATGCATAAAATGTATTCGTTTTCATACTTGAATATTTTCTTGAGCTGGGGAGATAGCTTCATGGTCTAAGCACTTGCTTGGCAAGTGCAAGAACCTGAGTTCAATCTCCGGTACGGTATACTATGCTGGTCCTGGAATCTTGGGTGATGGCACACACCTGTAATCCCAGCACTGAGGCTGAGACAGGAGGATCACTATGAGCCTGAACTGCACAGTGAGACACTGTATCCAATAAATAAATAAGAAAAAAATTTAGAGTATCATTTTGATCAGTGAAGAGACCACACTGGCCTTGATCACCAGCACAATCCTGCACCTACCACACTGCCTAGCACACAGCTCAGGCTCAGTGAACTTCAAGGATTCACTGGCTAGTGTTTAAAAAAGCATGATGAAGGGATACCCCTTTGAAGTCAGATGTTGGACAAGGAAACAAAAATTACTATGCTTGAGCTTAAGTTACATGCAATCATGGAAACTTTTCTATATAAAAATCAAACTATACACAGGAACAAAGAAAGGAGATGAACCAAAAGGATGTGGACAACTACACACAAGTACCTATATACAGGTATCTATCTTGCTGAAGCAGTCTGTAAACTGGAGTTCAAAGCCTAGAACACTGCAATTTCACCTAAAGCTAAAAATACTCATACATTCTGACTATGATTCAAAAGATAAGCTCAGAAGGAGTAATTTGAATGTCATGCTCATTTTTTTTTCTCAAGAATGAACACATGGTTATAAATTCACAGAAATCCAGAAAGCTTCTCTTGCGTGTATAAATTAAGCCAAAGGTGCAGATCCAAGGTATAGGAGTTACCATTCCAGAAATCTTCTGCAGACTGTGCCCCAGAAAACCATGAATTTTCAAAAAGGTACCAGTGACATGCTGCACATAATTTTTACACATTAGCCTACTGCTGACTGTCAGGAAGTATGTATTATTCAAACAGGGTGCACATTCAGTAATGGAAAGGGTGAGGGGAGAGGCTGCCTTTAATTTTAATGTGCCTGACATTCTGGAAAAAATTATTGGCATCTGTATGTGTATGACTGAGTGTTTTGTGGAACATGTGTTGTATGCAACTCTGTTTATTATCTGTAAATGAAGCCAAAAGCTAAGTTGAAAATGAATGCTAAATTAAAAATTACATAAAATGGAGTGAAATGATTTAATTAACAGATTATAAGTTAAATGCTGCAGTATAAGAATGAGCTTGGGAAAAA
The DNA here is from genome assembly GCF_000260255.1 of Octodon degus. Lineage (NCBI taxonomy): Eukaryota > Metazoa > Chordata > Mammalia > Rodentia > Octodontidae > Octodon > Octodon degus. The sequence continues at coordinate 9,731,470 of NW_004524611.1, forward strand.
AAGAGAAGAGGTAAATGGGGTTAGGTAGAAATCTGTCCTTTCTCTTCATCTGCTCAGACATACCAATACAGTCACATGAAACTTGCTTTCTTAACCACAGCCTCTGTGATACTCAATAAACTTATTTCATTAAGCCACCAGTTTGGAGCACAGAGTTAAAAACAAACTACCTTCTACTATAAATCAAAAGGTAAGAAAAAACACAGCATACTGTCTGACAAATCTAACTCTATTTTGAAGACCCTGCATACATAATGAAGTCCAGTCTTCCTCTGGGGGCATCACACAAATCTGGGGAGTACAGCAGTTCCCTTCTGGAATGAAATCATATAAATATTTATGGACCACCAATGCCAGTGCTGTACAGAGTACCATAATGAGTACTTCCAAATCTGCCATCTCACTTTTTTCTTAAATATTACATTACATGTGTTATCATTATGATAATTTGGAAGAAGTAAGGACATTTTCTAAAGCCATTCTTTAAGTACAAATAAAACTACAACTCAACACTGGGACCTGCTGTCTGAAGCCTATACTATTTTCCTTTTAACATGTGGATCCTGCTAGGATTCATTAAAAAATATGCCATCCGTATCCAAACAAAACTATTTCCCATTTTAAGAGACATCTCCTAAGGGCTCACTTACTTCCTCCCTAAGGAAGGCAACAAATAATTTTCCTTAAAAAGATAAAATCATTTACTGGGTACAATGGTGCATGCAGACAATCCCTAGCACATTAGGAGGCTGAGGCAGGGGGATTACAATTTCAAGCAGTATGTACAAATTAGTAACATCCCATCTTAAAATTAAAAAAATAATAAATGGGATGGAAAAATAAATCAGCAGTATTGCAAAAGCAGGATTATTTTTATATATCAGAATTAGTCACCTGGCAAGCACAAGGGCCTGAGTTCAATCCCCAGTTCCAAAAAAAAAAAAAAAAGATTTAGAGTTGAAGTTCATTTAAAATAGCTTTTTGTAGCATTTCACACCGACTTAGTTATTTTTGTATTATTAGCTTTATTTTCTTTTTACACATGGATGATGCTGTGATCCCCCAGCTTTGAGACAATTAGATAACAATTGAAATGAAGAAACAAAAAGCAGTAGAGACAAAGGCACTGAATTGCAATAACAAAATGACTTAAAGATGTTTTCAGTCAAGTGTGCGTTGGTAGACATTTTACATGATGTAGTGCTGCAAGATCCAGCATACGTTGTTTTTCTTACTAGAAATTGTAAAGAGGAAAAGAGGGGAAGGCAAATTAATGTTCTCTTTAAAGTAACTAATTGCTGCTATTTTGCCAAAACTTTCTTGCTTTTGTCTATACAAAAAGGAACTAGGAAATTTTGTAACACAGAACAAATGCCAAAGTTGTCCAATTTGGGGTGAACTTCATTTGAGGGAACAGAAATAAATCCAACTGTTCCACAGTGCCATATGTCCTCTAAGCTAGGTAACATGAATGTATGCAAATCAATTCAGGAGGTTAGTCCCAGCCTCCCAACTAATGCAGCAGAGGGAAAAGGAAAGAATTCTAATAGGGGCATGAGTTCCAACTATGAACTGGTGAAACTGCTAAGCAGATGTTATGAATTCAGATATCCAGATAACCAGTTCCTCTTTCTGAAGTGCAGAAAAGGCACAAGGCAGCAACAGGGGAAAACAGTAAGAGTTCAAGCAGGTGAAAAATGTTGGTATTTTTGGTCTCCAAATTTAGCATCAGTTCATTCCCTTTTGTTATTACTCAGCAGGGCTCAGATCCTGCCACCATAAAACTTGCTTGAAATGAAGTCTTTCCTCTAGAAGTGAGCAACACTGGCAGGCTTTTTTCAGAGGTCTGAGTTGTTAACTGATATATTGCTGTCCAAAACAGTCTATGCCATTTATTCTCAGAATGCTCTTGTAATATGGAGCTCTTCATTTTTATTTAAAACAGGAAAACAAAAAGGGCCAGGTGGTGGGAAAGGGGAGTTTCATTAAGGGAGAAAAGCCAGTAAGAAGAAAGAGAAAACAGAAGGGTTAAAAAGACACACTTTAGCTGTGGGGAAGTACAGAGTTTTCCCCCTTTAGTAATGCTGAAATGGTCTGGCATGACGGAGAATAAATCGATACTAAGCATAGTCCAGGAGCAACTGCCATCTTACATAAAGCTATGAATGCAAAATAGACACAGAAGACACATGATACTCTCTCAGGTCCCTAGCAGCCATAATATCCAGCCTGGGCAGTTCATCTGACATTGACTTTCCTGGCTTCCTACCACTTTTTCTTACCCTTCTTCCCAGTGCATCCTCCTCTATCTTTCTGAAGCTTACTAAAAAAGTAAAGAGATAATCACAAGAGAAGGGTTTAGTCTGGGAATAAATTCTGCATTTGCCATGAAATGATGCATACAAGGGGAAACCGTAAAGATGAGAGTATAAGGACATACAAAATGGACAGTGGGCTGCCTGTGGTTATTTCAAATGGTTTCTTTTTTTCCTACCATTTGCAACACTGTGCCTCCGCCAGAGATACAAAGGAAAAAGACAAAGGCCTTCTCCACACTGTCTTGGCTCCTTCCAGAAATATTCTTTAGAGCTATCATTCCACAAAGGCTTTTGAATTTAGATAACTTCTATAGTCCACACTAAAAATCCTTACTGGTAATAGGAAATATCATACGGAATCCACTGGGTAGTCATAATTTCCATTTATAAATAGAAAATATAAAGAGGGTGCCTTATCTGGGTGATTTAATACATGTCTCCGCTTATTACTGTTTTCAAAGTGCCTTTTGCACAAATCTGATTTCAACTGTGCAATAAAGATTCATTATCCTTTTACATAGCAGCCTTTGCATTTCTATGCAGGATCTAATTAGGAAAATATGAACAATTCTATAAACAGATGCTAATCGCGAAGGGAAAATGCTTTCATTTTAGAAAGAAGGCATTGCTAAAAGTTCTTCAGAAGAGTGCTGCATCTGCATGTAGAATAAGGAGACAGGGATGCGAAGGGGGAGAGAACAGCCACCACCTTTTATGTTTGACAAAAGCTGAGCTGGTATCACAGGGAAGAGGCACCCACCAAACTACTACAAAACTGGGATGAGACAGAATGCATACGATTTAATTCCTATGTCCTTCATGTAAACTTTTGTTCCCATGTTTAGTTTAAAAACCCATCTTCTCTTTTCTTATACTTACAGTTTTCCTGTGACAAGCTCCATTACTTTTATAATGGGGGGAGTTCAAATGAACAAGGCCAGAAGAAAATGTTCCTTCAACATCTTTTTCTCCAAGTTTTGAGAGACAACTAACAAATGATACTACACTAGACTGGAAAGACCAGATGTAATAGATATGTTGGGTGGAATGAGAAGCCTTTGTTTCATTATTGGTGTATTACAGATACAACTTAAAGGTTGAAGTCCTATTGTATGGACAGTTATTTGTCCTGATCATGTTCACCATCTCCACAGCACAGACATGACAGGGTAACCTCACTAACAAAATACAGTTTTTTCCATGTCTGTGACTCCCTGCTTATCTTACAACATTGACTTGCCCTTCCTTATTGCCTTTGCTCCTAAAAACAGCATTCTGTTCTGTGCCACCTTCTTTACTTTCTTGTGCTATGGATCCAAAGTGTCCCAAAGTCTGAGTCCTACATAATGACTTTCAAATGTGTCTCTCCAGCCTGGACATCCTTCTGATCATCTAGGCTCTAACTCCCTGGCTAATCTCTTTGTTAGCAGTTACTGTTTCCTTCATAATATATCAAAAGAAAAACATTAGTCCCCTGATTCCCACCCTTCAAATTTATCTGCACATAATCTTTCCCGTAACATGTAAATTACATCATCAATCCAGTTACTCAAGCTAAAATTCTTTAAGTAACACTTGAAACAGTGGTACCCTATGCTTACCATTTGGTTGCAATTAGAATTGTGGAAAAGATTCCAATCATGGAAAGCATTAAGTTTGTGAACTAAGGTACCATGGAGCTTCTTTTGTTTTATATGCCATTCCCCATTTACTTGGTCCTGTCTAGTTTGTATTCAAAATATGCCTGAGTACAAGTAATGTTTTCCTGCTACTATCCTGGTATTATAATCCTACCACTTATCTCTTGACACATGTAAGGTGACATCCTAGTCTCTACACTTGTGAGCATGCAGTCCATCCTTCCCATGATGGCCATAATAATTTTCTAGAGTGAAAATCTGCGTCACTTCCCAGGTTAAAATAGTCCAAGGACATCTAATTCCACATTTTAAATCAACTTTATATTCATAAACTCTAAAAGCTCTCCATGAGGCACCTTCTATTTCTATTTTCTTCACTTAACTATGTGTCTTGGTTACTTTTCTCTTGTTGCTAGGACAAAATACCCAATACCTAAAATTTAGCTCCAGTTAGTGGAGGTTTCAGTCTATACTTGGCCAGCTCCAAGGCAGAGTGGCACATGGAAGAGAGCAGCAGTTCATGGTGGAAAACAGCAAAGAGCAAAGTGAGGACAGCAGCTGTAGTAGCTAGCAAGCCTCTCTCCCTTCCTTGTATTGTATTCAGGATATCTGCCCTAGGGCAGGTCTAGCACTCACATCCATAATCCCAGCATTGGATCATGAATTAATCACAAACTCTAGAAGCTGCCCCATGACTGCCTAAAGCTTTTTTTTTTTGGGGGGGGGCACTTAGACACAAACCATAACACCATGAATGTTTAGCTGCACTAGCTATCTGTTCAACAAACACCTATTTTGTTACTGTACTTACTATTTCTTCTGTTTGGAATACTTAGACTTCCTTCTACCATTCTTCAAAAAGTCTTTACTCTGACCTTGACTATCCATACTCTGTGACATCAATCTAAGTTATCTTCTCTATAGCCACACAAGTAATGATTTACTTCTTTACATGTTTATAACCTAACTTCTTACACTAGCACGTTAGTGCCTTGAGAGCAGGTCTTTTCTTCTTGTTCGGCACAGTATTTCCAGCACAAAATCACAATGCATTGCTCAGAGCTGATTCTTAATATAAATACTTTTACATTACCTGACTTTTATATAACCTGTTTTCTCATAACAAATGATTACATATTACTCTAAAAACGTCTAGAACACTGAAATGCTATAAAAGCATTAAAGACTGTACCATGCACTTTGCAATTTATCTGTAGGTATTTAATTAATGATCTAGTTGTTTCATGGGGTCATCAAGATGCATTTCCTTACTTGATCCTTCCACTTGTTTATCACTGTGCACAGAAATGATGTTAAAATAGTTGAGATAAATTTAAGGTTAGGACTCTTTTTCTTCTGTCTTCTTTCTTTCTTTCTTTCTTTCTTTCTTTCTTTCTTTCTTTCTTTCTTTCTTTTTCTTTCTTTCTTTGAAGAAGTGTTCCAACCTTGACCAGGCTGGCCTCCAATTCCTGAGCGATCCTTAAACATTGCCCTCCTGACCAGTGGGTCCTAGGTCTATGCCTCCTTTTGTTCCATGTGTTAATCAGCTGTGACCAAACTGCCTGGCATGTATAACTTAAAGGAAGACATGGTAAATTTCAGTCCAGTTTGTCTTAAAAGCATGATAAACTGATTCCAATCCACCAACATCATGGCAGAAGGGTATGGCAGAGCAAAGTTGCTCACTTCATGGGGGTCAGGAAGCAGAGCACCGGGGAATCAGAGTGAGACATGTCCTCCAAAAGCATGCTACCAGTAACTCCTATCCAATGGGGTTCTAACTCTGACAGCCATGCAGCTATCAGTATCCAAGGATTAATTCACTGATGAGAGCACCACTCCCACAGTTCAGTCATCTCTCTAGGAATCTCCTAATCCACTCATGTTGAAGGAGTTTGTGCATGTGTGTGGGTAGGTGCTAGGAATCAAACTCTGGCTTTGTGCACATTAAAGCAAAAGCTCCATCGAAAAATTACATCCCTAGTGCCCATGGTTGGATTTCCAAAGTCAAAGATGTTTCTGAGAAAAAAAAAATGAATATTTATACAAACAGATGCTTTTTAAATTATAGAATTAGGGCCTTGTGAGATAGCTCAGCGGTCTAAGTACCTGCCTGGCAAGCAGAAAGACCCAGGTTTGATCTCCAGTACTGCATGCTGTGGCGGCCCCTGCATTGAACAGGCCAACAAAACCAGGAGTGGTGGCAAATGGGGAGGCTGAGACAGGAGGATCACTATGAGTCTGAGCTGCATAGTGAGACCTTGTACCAAATAAGTAAATAATAAAAGATTTTTTAAAAATTAAATTATAAAAGTAACAACATACTAGTAGATCATATATTTCAGATCGCTGTCTTAACTACATGTCCATAAGGTATATACTACTGGTATAGTATACTACTCAAGATGACTGATGTTTATACAATTAAGTATCCTAATAGTCAATGTTATATCAGCAGTGAAGGTGAAGGGAGGCTTTGAATCCATGATGGTCTAATTTTAAAGCATATATTCTTGTCCATTTAATACTATATTTAATATCACTATAACAGAAGATAAACTTATTGTTACATATCAATTTCTGAACAGTCTACAATTCTACCAGGAAAACTAAAAACAAACTTGATGCAGATAAGAGTTTAGTCTCTTAAACAACTCTAGATTTGATAGGTGTCCATATACCTATAAGGTTTCCAGTAGACAGTGTGAAGAGGGACTCACAGGCATCACTGGTGACTCATAAAGTGGGCCACTGCCCAATGTGGAGACAGAGATTTACCTACACCCAAATCTGCACTCTGGCCATTACCCTTTAGACAGTCCAGAATGATCCTTGTTTCTCAAATGTGGTTCCTGGTAAACTGTTAACGACAGAATATAATGCAATAAACTTTATGTGGAAGATTTTAAAAGAACAAAGATTTCACTAATGACATTTTAATGAGGAAATGCACAGGCTAATTACTGTAATCTAGCTTGTCTATAAAAAGGCTATACCAAAATTATGACAATATCTGCTGATTCAGACTTTGCTGAAAAGGTTTAATTTTTTGTTTAAAATTGCTCAGAAAGTACAGAACAGAAAAAAAGAACGAAAAAGAGAAACACTTCAAGTCCCAGACATAGACTGCCATTGAGGAGGAGAAAAGAATTAACAGGGAGCACTCAAAAGTAATATAAATGTTTTTTCAATGAGTATTTATCCAAGTCCCACACTGACTATTTAGCACTGTATAAATCTCACATAGCAACTCAGCTAAAGAAACATTAAAATTACATAATGGTAGTACATTTTGAGGCAAGGAACCGTTTGCACCTAAAGAAGAGACAAGTGTGCCAGGACTCTGCATTTGCTTCATGTATGTACATTATTTTATTTTATGTTATCCTTATAGCTGAATGACAAAAAGGATTGGGCTAATACTACTGGGAAATGGACATATCTCAGGTTATTGAGTGAAAAATCTAATGCGAAGCGGTCATCGTCTTTATGGAATTTTAAACTTTTTCTTTCTGAGCTTTACTAGTAGCCTTTCAATTCTCATCTATACTTATCAGAGGAAACAGAGGTAATGTATCAAACATACTAGCAAAAAAGATAGAAAGGTATAAATCTCCACATTTCTGTAAATTTCTAATGTCCCACTCTTCTGTGCCTGCCCTGAATCTTTCCTAGCTTAAAATTATCATCATATATAGACATACAAAAAGGCCTCATTTGGAAGCTGTAAAATATGTTAGGAAATCATATTAAAAAGCGGTCATGAAAAACCAGACTGAACATGAGCTAGCATGCACAAAGGGCATAAATGACACTGGCTAGTGGAGTTAGGAGAACAGCTCTAGTGCCAATAATCAGCCATATGTCCTACAGCAAGTCACTTAACCTCATAGATCCTAGTTTTCTGCTATGCAAATTAGGGACTTGAAACAGATGGCTTTTAAATTTTATTATTCTGAATCTAATAATCAAATTCTGACTCTACCACACAATCAGTTCAAGATACATTCTTTAAGGCCCAATTTAAGTGCTACTTCCTTGAAGTATTCTCTGATACAGTGAGCAAAAATTAAGTCTTTCTCTTTATAAAGTATCCAAAATTACTGTGCATACAGTTCCCTGTTACCAGGCAAGGGTCTGAGTTTAAAACAAAACTATTTGTTAGCTGTGTGGCCAGAGATAAATAACTTGATCTCTCTATTTTTAAGTCCTTAAGTAGTAAAATGAAGTTAATAATAGTCTGATGAGATTATTAAAGGGATTAAGTGAGATAATGTGCATGAAGTGAAAACAACGGTGCTTCTCATACAATCAATCCTAAATGAATGTTTCTGGTACTGGTTGTAACTGCTGCAGTTTGCATTGGAGTTCACTGGCTTCTGCATCACACCCCTTAGCACCCACCTCCTACAGCAGTGGTGGGGAATCTACGGCATGTGTGCCACAGAGGACACGCAGCACCCTCTCTGTCAGCGCATGAGCCAAGCTGGCCCAGCAGCCTCGCATCAGATAACCATACACATACGGGCAGTGTTGGGCACTGTGTGATAAATAAGTGGGTGTTGGGCTGCAGTTTGGGCGGAAAGGTTTGTTATTACGTATTACAGGCTTAAAGACAGCTACCACCTTTATCTACCAACTCCAAATCTTATAGGTTAGGAAACAGGAACTAAAGTGATGTTAGTTAAAGGATATCCTATACCCATTTTTGTTTGTGACTGTCTTATTCATCACTCACAAGTCATCAAAAGGACTGGCATGTAATTTATTCATCTCTTTCTCTCTTACCAGAGGCCAAAAGATGTTCAAAAATCTTACCGACTGTGAATGTTCAGGGTGCACTTCAGAAAATACCTGGTTTTACCACTAGGTGGGGTTACATATGTCTATTCTAAATATTGATGAGCTACATTTTGATCTCTATGCGAATTTTTAAAGTTCCACCTACTTTCCACAAGCATTTGTAGATTTCTTGCTATATAACTAGCCCATACTACAACTAGGAATTACGAGCATACCACACAGATACCCACCTTCCTGACCCCATGCACCTTACACTCCAGCAGTTGATAAGATGTTGTATCATTAGATCAGTATGAACACAATTAGGACTATAAAAGAAGTTTGTGGATTACTGAAAGAAAGCAACACAAAATGATGTACATATTTTTGGTTACATATTACAAATTCAATGATGAGCACAAAGTGATGAACACAATAATCAAACTCAAATAATCTCCCTTATTTGCTATATGCCAAATTAAAATTAAAAATTTTAAATGTTAATCTTATTCTCTAGAAATGTAGAACACCTAAAATTACTAAATACACAAGTAGCAGAATGTAGAAACAAGATTGCTATGGATTCTATATGAGGACCACTCATTCCATTGAAGCACAAAGGTTGTGTTTAATCTCTAACACCAGGAAAATATCAAGTATTAGTTCAGCATGTATTGGTTATTTGGTGGTTATGATAGGCCCTTGGGTTACAATAGTAAAGAGCAGGTTGATAACTTTCAAGAGTATGCCATTCAAAGGGAGAGCAACAATCACTCAATAGGAATGCCATGGGATTTAAATCCTTTAAAGTTAAGATTTTCTTATAGATTATATAGTCTCTTATTCAGCAATAGAACACCCTGTTACTTTTCAGCAATTACACATTTTTATCTCTGCCTCTATTTCCTGCGTCTCTGCAAAGGCTGGAATAATGCAAAATGAGTTATGCTAAAAGTTGACTCCATTACTGAATTCATTTGTCTTGCAGTACTTTTTAAGAAAAATGAGTTCCATGAGGGAAGAAACCACATCCCAACAATCCTATAGCTCCACTAAAAACATCTAGGTAAACAATCAGATATTAGCAATCTGAAAATCCAACACTGAAGACTCTGCTATAGAACAATGAGCATAGTTTTCTCTTAAAATATCTATGAACGTACATTTGCAAATTTTGAAAATATGAAACAGAAGAAACATTATATTTATTCACTTTATACTACTGTCCTCAGATTACAACATGTGGATATATATATATATATATATATATATATATATATTTCCTTCCCCCATTTTTTTCACAAAACTGTCCTTTATTTACACTTTTGTGATGTTAGTAAGGTATGATATGAGGTTGCCTAGAAACTGATAGCAAATCTTAACCAGACAGGATGTTCATCTCAGGAGTGACACAACTTGTTTACTTGAGGCACTGGGTCAAGTCCCACCTACATATATTTGATTGATTTCCTAGCTTCTCGACTCCCAACATATCCCCCTTTTTCATTTTGTTTTTTCCAACATGGGTTTTCCACTGCAGTTAAAGAAGCTGTATTTGGAGGAGTCTTTAAAGGACCTTTTCATAGCTGAAAACAGTATAAAGATTATAGGTACTTAAATTCAGCATAATAACTTAATAAAGTCCAATAGTTCATAATAGTAGTGGGTTATCAGCAGAACTGGCAATTGTCAGTTGTTGACTTGAGCCTTTTACAGCTCAGCATATTAATATGGCATTACTTTTTATATCTCATGGTTGTATTTTTTGCTAGTAGGTTAAGACCAAGTTAAAGCAAGACGTAACTTTTGGGGCTGGGAAGATAGCTCAGTAGAACAAGCACTTGCCTGGCAAGCACAAGGACTTGAGTTCAATCCCAGTTCTGCAAAAAAAAAAAAAAAAAAAAAAAAAAAAAAGAAAAAGAAAAAAAAGAAACTTTTGTATCTGATAAGGTCAAACAAATCCCCTCAAGATTTATGCTGGAACCAAGTTCAGCACCTTGTAGATTTTTTTGGTCATATTTTTACACAGAAATTTAGAAGTCAGACCATTTACAACATTGTAGCAGGAAAATCCTATGATATTTTTTCTTGTTTCTTGTTTTCTTTTATTACCTTTTTAAAATAATTACATTAGAGAAAGAATAGCAGTGAAAAAATGAGATTCAAGATAAGAATGTACATTTCCTTTATCCTAATGAAACATATTATTTTTATATGAAATAAAGATTTTTATTGCAAAAAAAAAGGAAAAGGGAATGAACTGATTTAAAAGGAAAGAGACAGTGAGTTGAGGAGAAGGACATGGGAAGGAGTAGGGGAAAAGATTTATCTATGCATGCAAGCAGAATGCTTTCGACCACTGTACTGTGCATTTCTACTGGTCTACGGAAAGAAGCAGTTAATGCTTTAATTTGTTTCATCTCCTATTTTCAATTGTTTGTACTTTTTCTCATCATAGTTTCTTACATATTTCTTCCAGTTTCACATGCATATATATGGTAACATGAATAACTGGTTGGAAGACAACACTATGTATTACAACAAATACTGCAAAATTCGTATTACTTTGTTAAATGAAATTCTGTATCACTTGTAATTTTTCTGCTTTAATTCCAATTTGTACTCTCTTTAAAAAATAAAAAAGGAAAAATTAACAAAAAAAGAAAGAATAGCAATAATTGGTATTACATTAGAAGCAGTATGTATTTAGATGACCAAAATGACAGTTATTTCAAGCATGGTTTTAGTATTACACATTGCTATCCTCAGTGTAGATGCTGTGTTCACAGATATCAGCATATATAGTTAGTCAGGGTGAGAATTCTACCCATTAAGTGTTATTTTCAAAAACCTAATGGTTCTGCAAAAAAACCAAAAAACCCAAAACAAACAAACAAACAAAAAACCCAACAAAACCTAATGGAGATTCTTAGGACCATTGCCTTAACCACCTTGTTTAAATAAATGTATGGTTTTGCCCCTCTCATATTTCCTAACTTTTCTCCTTTCTCTCCCTTCGTTGTTTAAATCTTAAGTTCTAGTTTTCCATTTAACTGTGTTATACCTTTCAATTTTCATTTCTTCTTTTTACTTCTTGCACTAGGGAGACAATAGAATATTTACACATCTGGTTTATTTCACTTATATCTTCAGGTGGCATCCACTTATATGTGAAGGCTTTGAGTTTATTTTTCTTTATAGCTGAGTAAAACTCCATTGTATGAAAACACCACATCTTTTTCATCCATTCCTCAGGTGATGGGCATTTTGGTTGGTTTCCAAGATTTGGCTATCACAAATTGTGTTGCTATAAACATAGGTGCACATATATCACTCTGATATGATGTTTTCAGTTCTTTTGGGAAAATTCTCAGAAGGGGGGTAGCTGGATTGAATGGGATTTCCAGTCCTAGTTTTTAAAGAAGTCTCCACACTGATTTCTATAATTGTTACACCAGCCTACATTTCCACTAGCAGTAGAGAAGTTTTCCCGCAGCCTCTACAACATTTGTTGTTGGTTGATTTCTTCATAATAGACATTCTTTCTGGGGTGAGATGGTAACTCAGTGTTTTTTTTTTTTTTTTTTTTTTTTTGCAGAACCAGGGATTGAACTCAGGCTCTTGCACTTGCCAGGGAAGCGCTTATTCCACTGAGCCATCTCCCCGGCCTCTCAGTGTTGTTTTAATTTGCATTTCATGAATGGCTAGTGATGTGGAGCATTTTTTCATGTATTTATTTGCTGACTGTATTTCTTTCTCTGAGAATTGTGTGTTCATTTTACTTAGATGCTCATTTTTGGATGAGGTCTTTAAATTTTGTTTTGTTTTGTTTTTGAAAGTATTGCCTATTATTTTTATTCTTGAGTAAAATGAAAAAGTTTATCATTTAGAAGTATTTTGTTGTTTAGAATGATATTAGCTGTAATTATACAGTAAAACATATTAATACATTCAAGTAGTCTTTTAAAATTTTACTGAAAATAAAGTGTACTGAGTTTTTCTAACTCATTAACTTCATTGAAAATCAATAATAAATATATAGCAAATTAAAAATTATAGACATTGAAATGTGAATGATATAAAATGTAAAGTGAATTTTAGAAAAATATTTCTGAAAAGAATACACGAGATTAACAATAGATTGCATATTAAAAATGTTATTTATAAACTTAAATGAATATAACAATAAAAGTTGTCTAAAGTAAACATGAAGAGTTTACAGACCAGTCATATGATAGCTCACATTGTGCCAAAATCAAGAAACTTATATTCATGTAACCAGAATTCTCAAAGAAGAATGGGGTAGACAATAAATATTTAAAGATTTGAAATTTCTGAATTTAATTAAAATTATAACACCACATTTCCAAGAAAAATGAACATTTGCAAAAGAAATATGAATAAAGTCATACCAAGATACACAAAAATGAAATTGTCCAAAACTAACTGTAAAGAAAAAAATCACTAAAACATATACATAGAAAAAAATTAGCTATGGAGGAACAAAATTAAATAGCATCTTATTCCACATTGGAAGAAAACAGGAGCAAGTGGGTAAGAAACTAGACTTATTTATTCAAAGGACTGAAAATAATAATTTGTCCTCATTGAATTTTATACCTAGCAAATATATCTCTGAAAACCAAAGGTAAAATATTTTCCAGTTATAAAACTAGAAATATTCTAATACCACTACATGTAGCATATAGAAAATAACAAAGACCATAATTCAGAATGTAAGAGAAGTTGCCATATGGTCCTGGACAAAGAAAAAAAAGAGCTCTCAAAATGGTAGTTATGCAGGACTATGTAAAATATAATTATATTAGATGAACCCATTTAAAAGGCCATTGACGATCTCCACAAAACAGTATCATTATATCAGGTTATATACATACTTTTTCGTGTGTGTGTGTGTGTGTGTGTGTGTGTGTGTAAAAGACAAAGAAAAACTAATATATAGTCAATGGAAATACACTTTTTAAAGTTCTAATAGTAGCAGAAGATATCATACCATGTCATATAAGTAGATTGTAAGTAAAAAAAGAGTATAAATCATAAAACAAAAATTAAAGAAAATTAAACATTAATTCAAAATTATATTAAATATTTCAAATAACATTCAAAAATTAAAATTAAATTGTGAGTCCAACTAAGAGGGCAGAATGTAATGTATATTATGTATGAATCTGTGATCAATTCCCAATACTCACATAGTATTTGATTAGGTTAATATATACAAAAATATTAACTAAGAAAAAGTTTTCATGATAGAAAAGAATTACTTAATATAAAACATAACAAAAATCCTGGAATGGAAAATATATAACCAGCACTTCTAACAGTTTGGAGACAGGATATCACACAAAGTTCTAGTATGTGGTAGATGTGGAAGTGTCCATGACGCTTAATGGTGGCCAGGTGTCACTTGTGGGACTGAGCTACTGCCATTTCCTTGAAATCCACCCCGTAGATCCAGACAGAAACATGCACAATAGGGTGCAAGAGAAGTCCATTTGTAGAGTGTGCTGATGGAAATATTTTGCTGCTGTATACAAAAGAATAATTGAAAGACTGCTGTTGTATACCTCTTTTTCTACTGTATTTGTTTACCCTATTTGGTGAGTTCTTTCCATTTTCACTCATGGAGCTGTGTTCATTTTGATCCCCTCTAGAATATCTTTTCCCAGTCCGTGTAGGGTTGGCTTTGTTGTCATGAAATTCTTTAGTTGTTCTTTGTTATGAGAATATTTCACTTTTCCATTAAACTTGAAAGAGAGTTTTGCAGGGTATATCAGTCTGGATTGGAATTTATTTTCTTCCAAGACTTCAAATAATTTGCTCCATGCTCCTTTTGATTTGATGGTTTGTGAAGAGAAATCTGCCATTATTCTGATGGGTTTTCCTTTAAATGTGATCTGTTTCTTTTCTCTAGTGGCTTTTATTATGTTCTTCCTATGGTGAATTTCTGGGATCTTGATTATTAGTTGTCTGGGTTTAGTTTTAATTGGGTTGATGTTATTTGGAGTTCTATACACTTCAGTTACCTGAATGTCAGATTGTTTCCCCATGTTTGGGAAGCTTTCTGCTATTACTTCTGCCAATATTCTTTTTATATCAACTGTATTGACTCTTTCTTTCTCATTGACGTCTATTAGTCTTATGTTGCTCATCTTTGCATCATCTTGCAGATGTTGAATTATTTTTTCCTGCACCCTAGTTGTTTCTCAGAGATCTTTTCTTACCTTTTCTCTAGCTGCAATGGTGTCTTCAAGGTCTGAAAGTCTATTTTCACTTTCATTCAAACGATTTTGCCAGCCTTTAAATCCTTTGAATCTGTTTTATGTATTCTGTTTCTTTCCTATATTGTTCATTCAAGGATTCTGTCATTTTTCTATTTTCTTCTATTTCAGGGTCTTCTTTAGAAGCACTTAGTACTTCTTTCACTATAGTTATTTCTTTTTTAATTCAGAAATGATTTCTGATCTGATTTCCTCTATTCCTTTCTTCAACTGTTTCTTTACTTCAGAAGCTATTATTTCAGAGATTTCAGGTGTGTGCTTTTCAATTTCTTCTATGCTGGTGTCTCCTGCATTTGTTCTGGGTGGGCTTGGGGCCTGAGAATGCATTTTGCTCCTTCTCTTTGTCATTTTGAATAGCACTATCTTCTGACATTTGGCATAGAGCTTTGGTAGAGTTAATACCTTAGCACCAGGTCCAGATCTAACAAGTTCAAACTCTTCTGGGTGGGTGTGGCTTGGGTCTGGCTACTGTGATCCACTTCTTCCTGCTGCAGCCCTTGGAAGTGAATCCACTGTGTCACTCTGGCAAGATGTTCTCTTCCTGGATCAGCTGGGTGGGTCTTGCCTCTAGCCACTCTGCAAGGAGTTCTGCCGCAGGGTTCCACACCAGGCCTGTCTGATGGAGGAAGTTCCACTCACATGCCAGGCCTGGGCTCTGACTGGAGTGAGGATCCAGAGGGCCCTGGGCAGACCCCACTCACACACTGGGCCTGCATGCTGGCTGGAGTGAGGATCCAGAAGGCCCCGGGTGGTCAACTCACATGCGGGGCCTGCATGCTGGCTGGAGTGAGGATCCAGAAGGCCCCAGGTGGTCGATTCACATGCTGGGCCTGTGCACTGGCTGGAATGATGGTTCAGGGGGCCCCGGACAGTCCCACTCACATGCTAGGCCTGCACCCTGGCTGGAGTGAGGGTTCAGAGGGCCCTGGATGATCCCACTCACACGCTGGGCCTACCTGAACACAATTTCATTCCACTCAAAAAGAGATTTTTTTTTTCATATGTTAAGAAATATGTATGAGTACATGCATGTGTTTTTACAAATATAAAGTACCTAGCAAGCTAAATGCCTGGCACATGAAAAAGTATTAATTAGCAGTTATGATGTTATTTCTCTTTATTCTTATTAGTCATATCACTATATATGTCCTACATAAAGAGGATAATTTCTGAACAGGGCACAGTGAGCTCATATCTATAATCCTAGCACTCTAAGAGGCTGAGGATCAATGTTTGAGACCAGCCTGGGGAAACTAAGTTAGAATTATCTGAAATCTCTTGAAAGTTTTCTGATAAAAAGCTGGACATAACTCAGTGCATAGGAGTTTGGGTCAATCTCCAGAACAACAACAACACCAGCACCACTATAGCAGTAATTTCTTCAATCTTTGAGACACCATTACATCTTTTTTCTAAAGAGAGTATAGCACTAACTTTAAAGACCTTGAATCTGCTATCACTGTGTCTTTCTGACCTCAAAATATGTACACTAAGCTAAACATAAATAGCACCTGAACTACTACTACTACTATTATTATTATTATTATTATTATTATTATTATTATTATTATTAATGTATTTTAGTACAGGGTCTACAGGGTCTCACTACACAGATCAGACTTGCCGTGATCCTCGTTTTCAGCCTCCCAAGCACTAGGATTATAGGCTTGCGCCACTATGCCCAGTCTCAGTTGCGGACTCAACAGGTTTCAGGGGCGTGGTTAGCAGGGCATGCTAGGAATCGAAACCTGGTCCCTGTGTCTGCCTAAGTAGGTACTTTAGTCCACTGAGCTATCTGGCCAGCCCTTCCTCAATTATTTAGTCTAACCCCAATCACTGTCCACAGAAATTTGCCTAATAGTAAATCTTAATTGGAAAAGTTAAACTAGTTCATTTAGTTTATTCTTTTAAAATGAAAATAATTCACACATCAATGATGTTTTATTTAAGAATCTAAATCCTGGAACATCAATACCTTAATACACATCTCTAGAGATGCTTTCATTACTAAACAAATACAAATTATTTTTATCCCATTGCTGCAATCAAGTATCTGGAGGCCTCAAAAGTAACACAGAATGAGATAGTTCCAAGGTAATATGATCTGAATATTATTTCACATAAAATTTAATTATGTCCATTATTTTCACTACTGAAATATAGTGGCAGTCCATCTACTCAGTAAAAAATTTCCTTCTGTTTTATGCCAAAAGAAGCATAAGTTAGGTATCTCCCTCTCTCATTCCCTACCAGAATTGAGGTTGCTGAAGCATAGCTGATTTCCCAAGCCCAATTATTTCATTGTGTACCATCCTCCTCAACAGCACACTTTATCTAGGGACACAGTCTGCCTAGACATCGCACACTTAATGGAGTCCCCAAAGCTGACTCATTTTCATTGCTTCTAACTAATAGGCTGTGATACATTTTCCCCAAACAGATCAATGGTCTTCTCTCATTCCACATCTTCCTCCTACAACTAACCAAAAAGAAAAAAAAAAAAAAAATCAGATGAAAACTACTCTGATGAAACAGAGTATTAGTTCCTGCTGCCAAATTTCACTATTTTCTACTCCTTGTACTTCTTAAGGGCATAGCTACCTCATTTATTCCAATCAATGAGCTTCTCCTCCCCAGATAAGGACAGCAATCGGTATTTCCTTGTTGCTGGGGGTAGTGACATGAGCAAGCAGCTACATACTTCTCAGTAGTTTATAGGCAGACAAGTCAACTTTTCCTTTTCTTGAAAGACTTATGAAACTGATTTTCCAGAGTATTTTTGCATTGATACAAAAAAGAAAGCAAGTAGAGAATGAAGCTTTCTTGAGACATAGTCTTTAGAATATGTCGCTATAGGTCAAAGAAAATATTTTTAAAAAGAATAACAATTAGAATTAAAACAAAAAAGTTATAAGTGATACAGATTTTTCACTTAACAAAGTAATTTCACAGTATTTGTTGCAACACATAGTATTGTCTTCCAACCACTTATTCCTATTACCAGACATATACATATAAAATTGAAGAAAAAAATGTATAAGAAATTAAGAAGACAAAAAGTACAAATAATTGAAAACGGCGGTCAAAACAAATTAAGCATTATCTGCTCTTTCCATAGACCAGCAGAAATGCACAGTACAGTTCTCAAAAGCATCCTGCTTACATACACAGATATACCTCTTTCCTCCATTCTCTCTCCTGACCTTCTCTTCAACTCAGTAGCTCTTTCTTTTTGAATGGGTTCATTCTCTTTTACCAGTGTCTACTGTACCCTGCAGATTCCATTTTTCTCTTTTGGGTTAGCACACTAAGGAGACAATATGATGTTTGTACAATTCAGCTGTAAAACAGGACACTTTTGAGTCTTTTGTTGGTAAATGGAAGCAACTAGACAACATACTCATAAGTGAAATAAATTAGACCTGCATGTATAAACATCACATTGCAAAGAAAAGAATTTAAAACTATCCCCCTTTCTTCTGCCATACAGAGTAGATCTGGTATTCATGACACAAGAACTTACCTCAATTCTGATTTGGATTTACATTTTGAAAAGCAATCTGATTCCCAGGGATACATGCCATTGTATCAAAAGTCTCACATTAACCTTCACAGAGAAAGAGACATAATTTTTTTTAATGTGTTTTTTTTTTTTTTTGTTTTTATATATGGTCTCACTAGACAGCCTGGACTCGTAGTGATCCTCCTGTTTTCATGTCAGCTTCCCCAGAGCTGGGATTACAGGCATGTTCTACCACACCCGGTCTCAGTCGCAGGCTCAGTACAGCCGGGAGTGGAGTCAGCATGCCATGTGTTGCCAGGGATCAAACCCTAGTCCCTGAGCTTGACTAAGCAGGTGCTCAGTTCACTGAGCTATCTCATAGTCCTGACATATAATTTATTATCTATACATTTTTCATAATCCTTAGCACTCATATTAATTAATCAAATGTTTCACATTTAATAATTAATTCCCCATTGAGGATTTTGGAGAAAAGACACCTTACTTTTCTCCTGTCATTAGAGTCATAACTAGGAGGACATTTCAAGAAAAAGCTGCAGTATTGGGAAACCCAGGTCAAAAGACATGCTATAGAAGTTATTTAAGTATTTTTGAAATTTGAATTCTCTCTCATCCTCCAGGGACAATTTGTGTGCTTCCTCACCTGATGCCTGTTCTAGAATATGAAAAAGAATTAAAAGTTAGTACTAATAGCTCTCAACAATTACTAGAATTCAGCAGCTCCTTTTAAAGCAAGATACAACAGAGACATTTAATTCCACTTGACAGCTTCAGGTTCCCTGAGTCACCTTACATTATCTTTTAGGTCAAAAGAGATCTGGATTCTCCCAGTGAAGGTAGTTACTTTTATCTTCAAAGATGAAACCCTTAGTCCTTAGTATGTGAGAGACAGCAAACCTAATCTCTGGAGAGTGTCATCACGGTCTCTGAGGAGGCACACTGTACTCTTTCCTTCTGGCCCTTACCTAGCAGTCTTGTAAGTATCCCTACGATTCTGTGGGCCATGGCTACTGGAAGGCACTGAAAGTGGAATGTAGAAAAGAGAGACAAACTAAGTGGTCTTCAGATCAGAATATTATGCTTATATTCACTCAAGTTAAAAACTGTTACTCAACACTTTCAGGTCTAATAGATGGGCTCCTTAGCATCTATTCATAGGACAATCACAGATTTTGGTAAATCAAGGACAGCGGAGAAGAAAGTGCTTTGAATATTAAACACAGATATGACAAACCTTAAGAAAAAGCTGAAAGAATTATGCTGCACAATATTCTTCACAAAGAAATCACAATATGCAGGGGGAAAAGATTATTAAAGTAAATTTGAGGATGGGTCTAAAATTTAAACATCCCAGACAGCAGGTTATAAGAATCACTGCCCCTTGTGCCCCAGAGGCAATTCTATCTGAAACAGTCAGTGGGAGACACAGACCTGTTTTATCATGTTAAAAAATTATATTGCATTTGAGTTTAATCTATATAGTGCCCTCTACGGTATTAACATTTCTTTACAATTTTTTATTGGTGTTGGCATTTTTGTCTTGTTGCAAAAAGTAACCATCTTTCTAAAAAGCTTTTCATTTAGCCTCTGAAATCAGATCGTTTGTCACTGAATCTCAGGTCTGCTGCTGTGTGCACTCGCATGAATTACTTTACCTCTCTAAACTTCAAGATTTTTAACTGTGAAATGAGGTTCTGGAAAGGAGGGGTGGAATGTAATACAACACAGCATATATTCAGTAACAGGCAACAAAGGCTCAGGTAGGAGCATTCATGTGTAAGATACAAATTTACTTGCATTTTTTGCTTCATAGTAATTTCTTACTAGTGTCTTTAAAAGCAATTTCCATCTGCTCATTGTAAAATGCAGGCACATATTTACAGATAGTATTAAGAAACCCGGAAAAACTCAGGATTCTGTAGGATTGTTTTACCCTGTAAAGGCAGTCTGCCATTAGAGTTTAAGGACCAAAGATTTGGTATCACAACAGCAGCTCCGGATGTATTCAGCACTGGTCCAGATGAAAGACAAGGGTAGGAGAATACCATATATGATTACTACTGCAGAAGGAAAAGGGTCCCACTGGGCTGTTTACATTTACACTGTCATCATTCAACGTTCTTCCCTCCTCTCTGCACATGTTGGCTTCCTCTGATTGTTTCTAATACCTATGTAATGGCTGCAGGATTCAAGTCTTCCTTGCCTTTTGACCCTGAGCTACAGCTAATACTGAAGAAAGATGGTAAGAAATGCAAGAAGCTTCGCTGTATCACCCAGATTCCCCTTCCATGCCCATTTGCTCCCTGAATTAGAATCCCATCTGCTGTCTTCTATTTGAAACATCAGCAGTTTCAGTGTAGGTGATGTCTTCTGAGTTCCTTTATGCCTTCTGCTTTTCACACATTGCAATGCGACGTGTTCAAGCCAGTAAGGATTTTCCCCTTTTACTGACAAGTGAGAGAAAGAGTTTAAACATGCTAAAGGTAATTAGCACTGTGAACTCCTTACAATGTCAGGTTAATCAGTGTGCATGATGATGTGGCAGCTTTTTATGTTACTCTCTTACTTAGGGGCACAGTTTCCTCTCAGCTTCTTGGTTTCCACATCTGTGTTCAGGTAGCAGAGCTTTGCTATTAGCAAATTACTACTACAGACTTTATTTTATCAAGACATGTCTTTAGAAAAAAGAGACTAGAAAAGAGTACCATAAAATCAATCATTTCACTTGGCAAATTTACAATCAAAAACTCAAAATCAATACTCTTTTGTGTCACAATTAGAAGGCCTACACTAAATTCATGCATTTCCCAAGAAATTTTATCTATCTATCTATCTATCTATCTATCTATCTATCTATCTATCTGGTACAGGGTCTTGCCCTGCAGCTGAGACTCATAATCATCCTCCTGTCTCAGCCTCCCCAGGGCTGGGATCACAAGCACGCAATGGCATGCCGCAGCCAGCACTGCATGCATTACCGGGTATCAAACCTGGATCCTTGTGCTTGCCAGGCAGGCACTTAAGACTGCTGAACTACGTCTCCAGCCCGGCATTTCCTAAGTAATATTATGAAAGACAAGAATTTTCTCCCCTTTGTTGGCAAAGATCTAATCAACTAATAAATAAACTGTCTGTTTACGAGAAAAGAAGATACAGGACATGTTTAAGCACCTATTGCAAACTGTGGGATTAAGTACTCTCTCCATGAATTTGTTTCATCTTTCCAAGATCATTTTGAGGAAGGTATTCCTAACCCCCATTATATAATGAGAATAATTGAGATCCAGTAAAGTTAAATTACTTATCTAAAATCAGAGATAGTCAAAGCAAGGAGCTAGACTTAAAATCAAGGCAGCTGAACCCAACAACCTCTTTTTTCTTTGTGGCCCTGAAGATTGAATCCAGGGGCTTTCTCACTCACTGAGCTACATTCACAACCCTTATTTTTTATTTTGAGATGGTATTTTGCTAAGCCGTTTAGGATAGGACAAAACATGCAGTCCTGCCTCATATTCCAAAGTACTTAGGATTATATGACCACTTCTTTTATGTTTTTTTACAAGAAAACAGTCTATGTAAAATTAAATTAGGATAATTAAGATAACTAAAATAATTTAAAATTATCTTGTGCATTTGTAAACACAGGGACAACAACATATACCGCATAACATTTTGAATAATTATCTTAATCATCTTATGATAGTATAAGGAATCAAGAAAAGCTGATAGCAATATTATAAAGTAAAAATTAATAATAATAACAATAAGACTGGGCATGGTAGTACATGCCTGTAATCCCAGCTCTTGGGATGCTGTAAACAGGCAGATCACTAAGAGTCCAATGTAGTAGTAAGACCTTGAACACCCTGTAGACCCTTCCCTAAAGTACAAAACAAAAAAAAAAAAGATTATAAAGTATACAGAACATATTCCTGTAATGTATGACTAGTAAATATCAAAGGAGTTTGATAATTTAGTACATAAACAAAAATTTAGATTTGTATTATCAGCTTTAACATGATCATATTATACAAGCATCATATACAATGTAACATGCTACTGTGTTAACAAAGCATAATATCTGAATCTAAATTAAGTTCAACAATATATACTGTATTTAAACCAAGTGCTTGGGGCTGGAGAGATGGCTCAGTGGTCTAAGGCACCTACTTAGAACAAGCTTGGCAAAGCATCAGGGACCGCGGTTCAATCCCCCAGCACCACATGCCAGCCAGCCCCGCCCCCTGGTGGGCTGAGCTGGCCTCTCTCTCTCTCTCTCTCTCTCTCTCTCTCTCTCAAATAAATAAAAAATAAAAAAAAATATGCCAGATTATTTAAAAAAAATAATAAAAAAAAAATAAACCAAGTGCTTGAGGAACACACAGTATGGATGCTTAAAGAAAGAGCAGAATACCTAAACTTGGAGGTATACACAACATTGTCTATATTATTCTCCAGAAAAATACTGGTAAAAGTCTACAATATTTTAGCAGAAAACATGAAAAGGTGAACAATGTGTGAAAGAATTAATCATACAGGAATGAAACGCTGTGGCTGGAGTTCTTGCTTTCCTCACTCTGAACAAAATTATAAGCAATGAAGTTACACAGCCTAATACAACACAAATCAAACAGAAAACTGTTCGATTTTTTATTTTAAAAAAGCATGAAAAGGGATATGTTGAACAGAATTTAAGCATCAATAAGAAGAAAAGGGATACAACTGCCAATTTGAGGGTCTACTAGATGCCCATGTAATGAACTTTGGTGGCATCTGTGGAACTGTCACTTCCTAGTAATACACTGTATAATGACAGCTAATCCTGTTACTAAAAGAGGATAACTAGAACTCGGCTCAGCATGGCATAGCCTGGGATAAGAGATAACATCCGCCACCATCAGAATTTAGTTCAGCAAAAATGCAGCAGTGAAGAAATTTGTGAAATGATAGCTGAGTAAGCATTAGATAATTAAGGAATTTTAAACAGCTGCTAGGAGCTGAGAGGAGCCAACTGGCAGGGAAAAGACAGTTTTATACTAATGATCATATTTTCCAGAAAACAAGAGCACCCCACTTTACTCCTCCATATAACACTTTGTTAAACTCAAATATCTACCTTAGTGAAGTCAAATCCACAAGGCATTGGTTAGCAGAGGTTTAAATGTGATTGAATGTCAAACAACACATTAACATATCTTTGGTGAAAGTCTCAAGTATTTGAGAAAATAAAAGGACAATGAGAGCAGAACAAAGGTGCCAAGCTCAAAGAGCAACATTTCTTTTATTTGTGGTTTTTATTTGAAAGATAAAATTTTGCTTTATAGTCCTTTGCTTAAAAATGATCTAAATGTTACTATGTAAATATTCTGAAGGATATTAAATACAACCTCAGACATCTCTACTATAACCCATCTTTGCCATGCCCCCTTAAACCACAAGCAGTACGGCATCACGCTTCAATCATCCCTTCAATTTAGGACACATCATCAACAGAAGGTAGCTCCACTACAGCGTAAGGTGACTTTAAAACATAGATGACAGCTCAGGTGTTCTACTTTCAGAAGCTCACCCTCTATATTAGTCTGCTTTGCATTATGATAATAAGATACACAAGGTAAGCTACTTTACTAGAGAGAGACAGAGAGAGCGACAGCGACAGAGAGATTGAGATTGATTTTGGGGAGGAACCTGAAAGTCCAAGATCAGGCAGCCTCACTGACTCCCCCTGTGAGGACCTAATGATAGGTGGAACTGTGGGGGAGGGGAAGTAGCAGCAGATCATAGGGCAACAGGAGAGGTGGGGCCATGTATGCTCCGTTTATAATATCCTAGAGATCATGAACCAAGGACTCTGCAGAGAACTACCTAAACTGCTTTTGAGGGCAACATCTTCAATGGTTAAAGACCTCAACTAGAACACATTTCTTAAAGTCACACCCCTTTCCAGCCTCATCACACTGAGAAGCAAGCCTTCAACACATGAACCTTTGGGGACACACTCAAACGTCAAACAGACCATATCATTCTTGCCCCAAATCAAAGAATGAATAAAAGTAGCTCTGAGGACACTCAGGGGGTGGGGGCGGGGAAGGAAAAAAAAAATACTAAACAAAAACCCTCAATGACTGTTAAGTACCAGACACCAACATATATTATCTTGCCTAGCACTTAACAGCTCAAGATAAAGAAACTAGATTCATGGCAAACAAGGGAGATTTTTCTATAATCCCAGCACTCTGAGAGGATAAGGAAGGACAGCCATAATTTTGAGCCCATCCTCAGCAACTTAGGGACACCCTGTCTCAAAGGCTGCACCTATCTATAGATGTAGTTCAATGATGGCCCGGATTCAATCCCTAGTACCTAAGGAAAAAAGGGAGAAAGGAAGGAGGGAGCAAAGGAAGTAAGAACAGAGGAAAGGAGGAAGGGAGGAAGGGAGG
>NW_004524611.1:9756574-9825696 GCF_000260255.1 Octodon degus
AGGGAGGGAGGGAGGGAGGGAAGGAAGGAAGGAAGGAAGGAAGGAAGGAAGGAAGGAAGGAAGGAAGGAAGGAAGGAAGGAAGGAAGGAAGCAAGCAAGCAAAAGCTAAGATTCAGGCAACAACTACAGTATATTATATCTTACACACAACTACAGAATATTTTATCCTCCAAATGGTAATTCAGATCTTAGGCAACACATCAAATTCTTCCACAATGACTGCTACTCATGAAATATGTTCTTGGCTGTCCTTCTTAGTAATAAGTCAAGAATCATGGAAAGAGAAATTACTTTGACTTTATTCCTACATAAAAATCCTTCCTCTTTAAATAAAAAAATCAAACTGTTACCTGATCAAGATTCTCTGCCATGGCAGAGAGACTGGACATGGGTGGCAAAAGCCTCCAGTCCCTGTATTCTGACGCTTCCTGCCTCCTTTCTCCAATCCATATTTATCAAGATTGGCCATTGGATGTCACTCTTTAGTTTTTGATTTACATCATTTCACTTCATTATCATCTAATTATAATTGGTAGGGTCATTTAGAGGCACAGCCTCCTGAGAAATGAGGGATGTGTCTGTGCAGTCAGCCCTCCTCTTGTGACACTGACATCATCTTTGGAACCTGTTACTGGATTTCTTTCTTTTCATCAGATTGTAAATATGCTGAGCAATTCTGCTAGTTCTTGGTCCAATTCCTACATTTTCTGGGATACTTAGGCTTCCTCAAGATTTGCTATGGGCACTTTTCTTCTACTACAGACAGAGAAATATGTATCAAACTTTTACACAACACTCATTTTTGTCCACCAGTTGGCATATAGTGGAGACAGTAATTCTTAAACTAAGGTCTTAAGAAAACTAAAAAAGATGCATGATACCACAATTGTCATTCTAAATTCATGATATATATTAAATGTAACTTTTTTTTTCAAGTTGTCATCTGCTGCCAGTGAGAACATTATTCTATTTGCTTCTCAACATGTCACCCTAAATCTCTTTGTGTGACTTTTTACACATTAGAGAATTTACTTTTTTGGAGCAGATAGTTATTGAGAGTACTGAACCCTTGTTAGGCAAGTGCTCTAACACTGAACTACATTTCCCATCCTCTTTTTAAACTTTTGAGATTTGGCCTCACTAAATTGCTCAGGCTGGACTTGGTTTTGTCATCTTTCTGTCTCAGCCTCCTGAGTGTCAGGACAGGTGCATGTCACCACACACTTGATAAATCTCATCCACTTTTATCTGCTTCCCCAGTCACAGACCACTATCAACCTCTGTAGCTGCCTGCGTATTAACAGATCCCCAGCTCTTCTTTCTCCAAGATCTTCTCCTCTAGAAGAACATGGTGTTTCATGCCTGGATCTTATCCAAAGTAGAGGCTATAGATCCATAAAATCCAACCCTCCAATAAAACAAATGTGTGCATGTTTCATTGTACAGGTAGATGACTCGTGGGCTAGCAAACATCCCTCTCCATATACAAGCATTTATTTTATTTTTATTGAGAAATAAATATGAATGAGGCAGTTTCACAGATGATTAATAGGACAGTTTTGATAATCAATACACTGTACATTGCTATCTTTCTGGTGGTTATCCATGGTACAAGAAGCAGACAGGATATTCTGTCCAAACACTGTTAGTACACCTCTTTCTTCTCATTGAATTAAGTGAAAGTAGCTGTAAATTTATCCTATTTTGTATATATAAATACAAAATGAGCTTTCCTTTGTATTTTTTTTGTCCTGTCAGAGGTGAATATTCTATTGACATCTAAATACTATAGGTGTTTGAATTCAAATAAACAATCTAACACTGTCTAGCAGTCTATAATATTAGTGGGTTATCTTCAGAAGTTACTGACTTGAGCCTTTTACAGCTCATTGTATTAATATGGATTTACTTTATATACCTCATTTTTATACTTTTCTGCTGGATGGTTAAGACCAAGATAAAGCAAGACCTATATAACAAGAAATGTAACTTTTGTATCTGATAAGGTCAGCCAAGTACTCTCAGAATTTATCCTGTAGCTTTGTACCACCCTTTGTACAACCTTTTGTCAGGGTCAGACATGAGGATGAGTCACGGCCATTGATTGACCAATTTGCTCTCTGAATATACAAGCATTTAGCAAGTACTATTATCAATACTAATAAGAATGCTGTGATAAGGAAGCCACAAATGCAAGGTTTATCACCTTCTAATTAACTCAGGGTTTTAATAAGTTCTTTCTTAAAGAATCTGGATTTTTTAGCACCTTTAAAAATATACTATAGGCTCCACTTTGCTGGGTAAGTTGCAAAGCCATTCTGGTAGGAGCAATGACGGCCCAACAGAACTGCTCTTCACTGCATTACACAGATACCCTTCAGCTACCTACCACATGTGTGAGCAACTTGGTTTTCTTAGTGTGACTCCAAAATAAACACAGTTGAATGTGCCTGATAGTCTCTATTCTTCCTCTTAGTACTGTAAATTCTAATAATAATACATCTAATACCAACAGAAAAGACCTAGAAAGTTGTGCAGTTTAAAAAATTATCTTGAGTAATGTGTTCAGGTGCTTTTAATGCCAAAAATAGTAGCAGCTGTGACAAAGCTTCCCTCATGGAAAAATCAAGGCTAATTTTTCATAAGATGGCCTGACCTCCTAACTGCAAAAAAGGAAAAGACTGACTGTATGCATAATCCAAGCTATATGCTCCACTCTATATACACCTGAAAGATAAATCTTTGTTAAAAGAAACTCATGTATCTATCTCTGACAAAGCTAAACAAAAAGAGGGGATAAAAATGAAGGACCATTTTGTATCTGTATGTGCAAAATAGTTAGGATAGATATACAGCTACTTTCTCTTAATTCAATGAAAAGAAAGATTTGTACTAATAGACAGGATACCATGTCTGCATCTTGTACTATGAATAACTACTATGAAGACGACAATATGCAATGTATTAATTATTGTAATTGTCCTACTAACTTGTTTTGAAACTGTCTCATTGCTATTTGTTTCTCAATAAAATTAATAAAAAAAAACCTTGTGTATCTCAACTACAGGCCAGCATAAAAGATTTAATTGGTAATTCTTATGGTATTTTATATAATTTAAAATATATATGTATATGCACATGAATATCTTTATATAGGGAAATAGAAATATACGTGTGTCTATATGCATACGCATGTATGTATATATATGAGGTCAAACAGAAAATTATCAATGTTTTCTTAAATTTATTCTAAAGACCACTGTAATTACCTTTACAATGTGACTGACATGGAAAAATCAGAAAATTACAGATGTTAAAAGTTATGAAGATTCTCACAACTTTTAACATGTGCAATCATTTTTCCTAGTTATTTAATTAAAATTATCAGCTCATATTTATTGAATAATATAATGGCTTTTTAAGTCCACATAACTCTAAAAACTCTTTGAATAACTTCCTTGTCATTTCTTCAACTTATGTTCTAGGCTTATTGAGAAACTGCAATTAGATTTTCAAAGGCAGTGCATAGAACTGTGGCTAAGAACATGGCTCTCAGAGTCAGAATCTAAGTTTGAATCCTGCTACTATTGCTGATTAGCTGCTAGACTTTGGGCAAATTAGTTAACCGCTACTGCCTCTATTACCTTATCTAGAAATAGAAATAATAAAATGACCTAGCTCATAACACTGCTTTGAGAGTGAAGAAATTATGAAAACTATACATATTGAGTGTAGTGTGTTAGCAGCATGATTACTACTACACATATGTCTGCAACACCTGGAAAAATTATCTTTTAGTTCAGGCAAATTAATAAACAACAGATTAAACAAAAAGCCTAAAATGTAACAACTACTAACACCCTACTCACACTCCACAAGAATTTACTGTAAACAGGAAAAAGACCTTTTCAAGCCCTTGGAAATTTTTTCTTTAAAGCCAATGAATACACATCATCAACCAAGGATGGCAGCCTCCAGAATGACATCACAGGGAAACCTGCAGACAAAGGATTCCCATACACAACTCACTAAAGTTTCTTGGTTTTCAAACAGAAAGACAACCTCAGAGGGGTGTTTTTTTTTTTAAGAGATCATACTGTAGCCTCCTAAAATTCCATACTACATTATATAGCTAAATAGATGATTTACTCTACTCCCAAATGATAACGTTCAAACCAAGGAGAAGTTACCGTTTGCAACTATCAATGTCAAAATTTCATTCTGATAGGTAGACCTCAAATGTACTAAAATATTTCTGAAATTACTTCCTCCTAAATGGACCATAATGTTTTTAAAATCACTTTTCAAGGCAGAGTTTTCCCTCAGTCTCACACTGTTTCCCAGCTGGCAAGAAGGCTGCAGCAACAGTGCTCTGTGCTAGGTCTCACATGCCAGAAGACCCATGCAGATTTCTATTACATGTCAAGCAACTCTTACTATTCAACTTAACATACAGGAAGACTCTGATGTCCAAACTATTTAATTTTAGAACAGATTACTGGTGCTTAAAGGTTTTCATAATATATACTCCAAAGAAGACTGAAAAGAAATGGCTTTATAACTTTTTAAAAATTGGATACAGGGTCTCACTATGCAGTTCAGGCTCATACTGATCCTCCTCTCTCAGCTTCCCCAGTGCTGAGATTACAGGTGTGTGCCACTGATTCTGGCACAGCATGTACTATCGGGGATGGAACTGGGGTCCCTGCACTTGCCAGGCACATGTCCTCTGAGCTATCTAAACAGTCCTTCATGACTGATTTTTATATAGCATCAACATGGGCTCATGTCAGCTTTTTGTGTAATGCATATCTTCCTGTTAGTGCAACAGTAAGACAGGTGGCTTCAAACACCACAAAAGGCTTCAAAAAGGCCCTGGCCTGATTCTTAATTACTGTCAGAAAAGAAGTGTTTAATGTCATCGGTGTACAACTCATACTGGTGCTTCTGATAGCCCAAATTACTTGCCATCCCTGATGAATAAGAGAGATGCCAAGGGTGCTACAAGTTAGTCTCCACAATATACTTGCAAAGGGTCTATTAAGTACTACACTTTGTTAGGTAATGAAGATAAAAATATGTAAAACATTACTTCAAGAAGTTCAAAATGTGAGGGGGAAAGATATGCACAAATAACAGTGTTCCTTACTGATGAGAAAATTAAGAGATGAAACAGTTAAACTATCTGAATACTATCTGATACTTGAAATTAGGTATTCAGATTATAAGACTAAACTATCTGTGTTGCATTGATGGAGGTTAGGAAGGGCTACAAGACAGCTCAGCAGACTAGGCACCTGCTTAGGCAAACACAGGGACCTGGGTTATATCCCCTGCACCACATGCTGTGCCGGCCCCATCCCTGGGCACGCTGAGAAGGCCACTGAATCCGGGCATGGTGACACAGGCCTGTAATCCCAGGGCTGAGGAGGCTGAAAACAGGAGGATCACTATGAGTCTGAGCTGCACAGTGAGACGCTGTAGCAAATACATTGATGGAGGTTAGGAAACGCTACCCCTTTAATATCAATATGACATACTGAAAAACCACGGAGGCAGGAAAGGCCCAGTGACCTTGCCCTCCCTCAAGTGAGTCATGAAACCTAGCAAGAATTCTTTTTAACTTATACTACAGCAAACTGTAAGTCCCTTTATGTGCCAGGTGCTCTCCCTGTGCTAGAAGCAAACATTCTCATGTTTGACAAGAAAGGATCACAGACAAAAAAATGTGAACATGGCTTGCTAACTCTTTTTTTTTTTTTTTTTTAGACAGGAACTCACTATGCTGCTTAGGCTGTCCTTGAGCTCACTTTGTAGCCCAGGCTGGTATCCAACTTGCAACAATCTTCCTGCCTCAGCCTCCACAGTGCTGGGATTACAGGGGTGTGCCACCACACTGGCTGGCTGGCTTGCTAACTCTTGGCTAGTTTATTGCCATTAGATCACACCCTCCTGGCCCTATCACATTTCTCATGATTGCCCACTGTTAACCAAATCTAGCATAAAGATACATGGGTAGGTGCTACTTCAGGACTACATTTCCTTATTAATACTCCCTTGTCACATGAAAATGTATTATCTTTTTCTCTTATTAATATTCTTTTGTTATAAAATAAAGGCCTCAGCAATGAATCCAGGATGGGTAAGAAAAGCATATTTGCTCTGCTATGAAACAAGCCAAATTTGTGTGAACAAATTCTTTTTTATAAAAAAGACAATGTATTGGCTGTTGCAGGGTCTCACCAAGCAGCTTGGATGCATGCTTATACTCCTGCTTTTAGGCCTCCCTAGCACGGTGATTACAGGCATGCACCACTACTCCGGCTGGCTCAACCCACCCTGGGGGCATGGTTGGCATGGCACATGGCACCCAGGATTGATCCGAAGTCCCTGTGCTTCTGTAAGCTTGCCTAAGGAGGTGGCTCAGTCTGCTGAGCTATCTTGCTGGCCTCTAAGAGATTTTTAAAGATAGAATTGGATTTGTTTTGATAATTGTCTTTACTTAAAGTGGTTAGGAATGAGTAGAAGACAGTCTAGCAGAATTCCAAGGAATAGGAATTAAGAGATGCCTACAAATCACATTCCAAGATGTCTTTAATCAAGTTCTAAACCACTAGAAAAACCTGAAACCAGTTTATACAATAAAATCTAATTTCCTGAAACCACTAGTAGATGTGCAAATGGAATTACAGATTTCAAAGAACGGAGTACACAGTTTCAGCCCCAATAAAGGACAGAAGGAGAGGGGTGGTCATTTTTTAGGGAATCATTTATTTGGCCTTTTCTGCCTGGATGTGGAAAACAATGACCACCACACACAACCTAGAAGACCTTCCCCCCACCAAATTTCTACATACCTACAAATAGTATCCTTTTATAGTCTTTGTAATTGGTTTCCAAAGTCTTTTAATGTGTGTTGTTGATTGTACAAAGGTCATTCTTAAGCTTTTAGTACCGATATACATAACCACAAAAATAAAATTTGGAAATATATTAACAGAATTCTTGCGAAAATGTACATAGCAAGTGAACTTCGATTAGCAGAAGGGTTAGAGTACAGGAAGGAAATAGCCAGGTGGCAATTAGAAACAATGGTTCTTCTATGGGTTATGGTCTGCACAAAACGGAGGTGCAAAGTGAAAAAGAAGAAAAGGCAAGCAAAGAAGAAGGAAAAACACACAATAAAACAGAAAAGAAAAAGAACGATTTCACCTGCTAAATCTCTTTGCCTAAGACAATATCTGTTTCTAAACTCCTCCAGGGGGCTATTTAGAGTGAAATGGCCCAGTTAGGGGTGCCATTTTCAGTTATTAAAGAAGGAAGCAGAGCTTTTGGCTCTGAGCAGCACTTGATCCAAAGGATGATAGCCAGAAGGAAAAGAACAGGGAATTACCCAGATCCCCTGTGGTAAGAGTCTGCACACAGCAGGGCTGATAACCATGTCCCTCACAGAATGGTTCCCAAAGAACAGTCCTATGATTGCAGAAGTTACTGCTGTCCATGGCTGAGCTGCAGGAAAAGACTAAGGGCCGGCACCATGGGGTGGGGGGTGGTTAGCCGAGAGGTCCTGGATAAGAAATGTAATAATTAACACATTTGTCACCTGGCAGTGTAGAGTCATAAAACAGTGATGATAAAACAGCAGCAGTGCCGGTGTAATTACCCTCTCCCAACCAACTGCCAAAGGTCTGGTGATTAATCAAAGTCTCTCTAGGCATTTCTCTAAACAAGCCCAGCCTCCAATCCTAGAGTAAAACCCACATGCCAGCTTCTGGAAGTGAGAAACAGGCAGTTGACTTGAGGATTTTTTTTTTCCTCATCTGAAGAAACGTGAATAAATCACACATCATCAAGTTTATCATTTTTCTCCTCAGAGAAATGTGAAATATTATAGATCATCTTCAGTACATCAGCTTCTTCACACTCCATTAGCATGAGGGGAGTATTTTTGATATAATTTATCAAACCACTGGCCTCATTTCTCCCATTTCCTTCAAAATGAAAACTGGAGCACAGTGGACTCAGGCGTTCCCCTGACTCACACACAGCTGCAATCTGCCTTTTCCCGGGGGCTGGAAGATAAGTAGAAGTACACAGTGACAGGTCATCAACCTGCACCGCCATGCAAAACGTGGAAAGGGGCTGGCCAAGCGATGAGGCAGCAATGGGGGCCTGGCCTACATAGGTTTTGAATATGTTTTTTCATTTCTTTTTAAAAATGTACTTACTTACTTATTAAATGAAGTAAACTCTGAAGTCCGTTTCTCCTCAACCTGTCCTACTTATGCAGTTATGGCTCTGCCTGGTTAGTAAGCTACAAGTGCTAAGGTGAGAAAAGAAACACTGGAAAACTACAACGGAATAGTACAACCCTCACTCTTTTCCTATTCCCTATTTCCATTAGAACCATTACAGAAGAAATGATCCATACAATTCATTATTATTATTTTAATTAATGAGGTCCTACTATGTTCAACAGAATTATGAGGTTTCTGCTCTTAAATGCATAGGTATTTTATCAATTAACTACAACATAAAACTGAAATGAGACATGGGGTGTAAGACATATGGATACAAAAAAAAAATAATTTCATCTGGACTCTGAAAACTGAGTAATTTCAATATTTTGGATAAGGGTCAAAATAGGAAAGAGAAAAAAACATCACTGAGATGTATGAAATGAAAATGATGCTGACATATAAAGGTGCTTAGGTGAGATGCAAAGATGACACAAGACCAAAAATGGCAAGGCTAGAGTGGTTTTAAGAGTAGGTGAGGGGTATTAACATTGTCACATGTGGAACAGAGAGTCGATGTGTGTCTTCAAGCACAATAGTCCTGATGAGAGCCATGTTTAAGGAGTTGAACCTAACTGTGAAAGCTGATAAAGTAAGGGGAAGATAAGAGAGGGCTGGCCAGATAGTTCAGTGGACTATAGCACCTGGTTAGGTAGGCACAGTGAAGGGTTCAATCCCTGGTGTGCCGTGCCAGCCTTGCTCCAGGAGCACACAGAGACAGTGACTGAGACTGAGTGTGGTGGCACCCGCCTATAATCTCAGCACTTGGGAGGCTGAAAGCATGAGGAGCACTAGAAGTTTGATCTGTGTAGTGATACCCTGTAGACCTTGTACTAAATACATTTTTTAAAAAAATTAAAAATAAGAGCAAGAAAATAAGTGAGAAGGGCCGGGGAGATGGCTCAGTAGAATAAGCACTTGCCTGGCAAGCTCAAGGGCCTGAGTTCAATCCCTGGTTCTGCCAAAACGAAACAAAACAAAACAAAACAAACAAACAAACAAACAAACAAAAAAAGCAAAAACAAGTGAGAAGACATTGTAACAGAATTTGCCTGTGTATTGTCCCTAGTGCATATGGCTGCAGGAAGGACCTCGTTTCAGCAGTTTTTGATCAGCTGTGGCAAACATTAACAGGTACTCAACATAATTGGATGACAAAAATAGATACATGTGAGATGTGTGCAAGAACACTCATAGAATCATTGTTTATAACAACAAAAATCTGAAAACAATCTAAATGCTTATAAACAAGATACAAATGTAGTGGCATGGACTTAAAGTAGAATATTTACAGTAATAGAAGAGAAAATTCAGCAACCTGAACTAATCTCACAAATATAATCTTCAACTAAAACTTACAAAAGCACACACATAGTAAGATACAATTTTTGAGACACACACCTATAACATTATTTATTGATAACATGTGAATTATGCAAAATAGGATATATACTGACCAAGAATTGTGGTTATTGTCCCTGAGGTGCAAGAGAAGACCGTGATGAAAAGGCAGTGCAGGCACCAAGGCTACTGGAAATGTGGGTCCATGGCTGTGCACTGTATTTTCAGTCTTAATTTTATTTAATGATACTTTTTTTTTTTCAGAACCGGGGATTGAACTCAGGCCCTTGTGCTTGCCAGGGAAGCGCTTATTCCACTGAGCTACCTCCCTCGCCCCAATACTTTTTTTAAAATAAGGCAAATACAATATTGGCAGTTATAGCATCTTAGGGGTAAAACCACATTTAAGAAAATGGACAAGATAATAATCACTGTACTGGGTCAAGAAAGACTGGTAAAGAGGGAAGGCATGAGACTCTGAGATACCCCAAACTTAGAAAATGACAGGTTTGTGCAGATGAAGAGAAGGCAGAAGCAAGCTACAATTCATGTACCTGGTCCAGACTACGCAAGGATACAAGAGACACCAAATACAGTAACAGAGCCAGAGATGAAGAGCAACTAGAAAAGTGGCATGAGAATGAAGAAAGGAATGAATGAACTAGCAAGAGGACAATGAGAACCAGAAGCATACTTAAAAACAAATGAGGGGAAGAAGGGATGGAAAACTCCACTGCAGGGAATACAGAGACACTATCATTTACCCTGGAAACAAGCAAGTATGTATGTCCATATGTATTTTAAGAAAAATCCAAAGTTGGCAACAAAATTTATTCCCCTATCCTCAGTCCTGAAAGACTGAATTTCGTACTGCATTCATTTTTCACATGATAAAGTATTTTCTTCCATTTTCAGACTGAATTGGAACGGGACAGCCTAGGAAGTAATTCAAAGCAGAATAACAACATGTCTCCCTCTCATATTTTCCTTTGTAGAGAAATGCAATAGGGTAACTTATTTTTGAAAATGTGAAGTTTATTAGGCTGGTGTTTATTTTGGTTTCCCAGGAGGGTACAATTATGCCTTAGAAAGACCTGTGGCTGAAAGACTTTCACAATAAACTATTTCCATGCTTACCACATGTATGAGGAGGAGCACAGAAAGTCTTCCTTGTGTAGCATTTGGCAGAGGGATACTCCTCCTCTCTTTCATTAGGAATATAATTTATTATGGCATTAGAGTTCCTGTGGCCACTACCCATGCCACAGGGGTTATACAAAAAGTATGCATTGAACATCCCCGCTAGATCTAAAAGAGTTTGAGAACAGGTGATAAAATACCACCCTGAAATAATGTTGTTCAACCAAAAACATTTTAATCCTAGCAATTGTACTAAAGGTTGTATCAAGCCTGGTCATATGCAGTCTTAGGATCCTACAACTCACTCCAGGTCAGAAAACTTATAAGAAGCTTCTTGATCAACTTTCACAAGATGGAGTCTTTGTTCTACTGAATTTCTGTCTCTGATTTCTGTTGCTGGGGAAATCCCACTTCATAAATTAAATATAGGGACCAGTTTACCACAGTTCCTAGAACTGTGAAAAGGTAACTAGAAATTGAAAGAAAACATCTGCCATATTATCATGTGAGAAAATTAATCCACATGGATGTAGAAGTCAGCCAGTTTAAGAGTCTCTCTGGTCTGCCAAGACAGCGAGTGACGCTGCTGGAGGTGCCCTGGAAAGCAATGATGTGCAGGTGTTAAAAATGCATGAGGAGAAAAGCACAGTGTAACATCTCTGGATAATCAAAGCTGTTCCTAAACAACTCCTGCCTCTTGCCCCACAGGTAACAAACATTCTTCAGGGCTGAAGTAATTAAGCAATAAAACCAATGAGGAATAAATTTACATTTATTTTAACTCAATGATTTGCCTGTGACAGTGTCAAGTACATGCAGACCCACAAACCTGTGTTCTTTCCCTACTTGTCCAGATTTGGCTAGATATACTGTAGCAACAGTCACCCAGGGTTTAGGCCCAATTCTGAATGAGCCATAACATGCTGTAGGGAAAAGGAGAGCTTGTATCATGGGCTCACATTCCTACTAACTCTAGTGAGGCCTGCACTGTCAGCAGAGCCAAAAGGGGTGCCAAGGTAAACAGAAGAGTAGACAAGAACACAAAGTGAGAACTAAACTCAGCTTTTAAAAACTCAGTCATGAACAACACCAAAACAGACTTCCTCATGAGTCACAATGGGCTGTGTGATGCTGCCCGTGTGCTGCCCGGGAATTTCAACACACAGCCAGAAGACTTTGGCATTTTACTGGGACTTTGTAG
This sequence comes from Octodon degus, assembly GCF_000260255.1. Lineage (NCBI taxonomy): Eukaryota > Metazoa > Chordata > Mammalia > Rodentia > Octodontidae > Octodon > Octodon degus. Next base: position 9,768,554 of record NW_004524611.1, read on the forward strand.
GACCCTCTAAAGTTGCACTCTATAGCTTTGGCTATTCATTCATTGTTACAGGAAAAAAAAACATTAAGATCCCTCTCTATTGCAACTTCTGCAAAGATGATGTAAGTAAGGTGGAAAACACAGAGAATCAGCCTTGTGTGTGTTGGCAGTTTTAAAGACGGATTTTACTCAAAGACTGCTTTATCTTTAATTGGTTTCCAAGTGGTGTCACCATTCATGTTTTTCTTAAAGTGTTCTGAGAGTACTCTACAAATGCCCAATGACACCACAGGGACACTCACTCTTCAGGGGCAAAAAGACTAATATTAGGAACCTAAAACTCAAAGGAACACTAACTTTGCAAGAATAATAAATGAAAATAAGAATGATGAGGGCCAGCCTATTAGCTTAGAGGACTAAAGTGCCTGCTCAGGTAGAGCACAGCGGCTGGGGTTCAATCTCCACTGTGCCCTGCTGGCCCCACTCCCGGGGCAACTGAGTCTCAGCATGGTGGTGCACGCCTGTAATCCCAGTGCTTGGGAGGCCGACAACAGATGAGTCCAATCCGAGTAGTGAAAGCCTGTAGACCCTGTTCTAAATATAGAAAGAACAAAAACAAAAACCAAACAAACAAACAAACAAACAAAAAAAACAAACAATGATGTTAACTTAAGGAAAACAACCAACCAATGATAGGAAGAAGAATCAGTGCGCTCATATATTACAGTAATTTGAAGAAAGCACAGAAAGAATGAGTTAATTCTGATATAGAATGAAAATGTTTTAACTCTAAAAGAAAATGAAAATTTTTGCTAGGGTTAGGACAGTATACTGGAATTTTTTTTAATCTCTAATGCACCGTAAGAATAACTTTTCTTAGAAATAGTATTCCTTTATTCAAAGATACCAAAATTAGGCCTGCAGTTTGAATTGCTGTTTTATCATATAGCCACACTTATATACTCTTGGGTATATAAGCTTCACTTTTTCTGAGACTCACTTCTTTCATTTATAAGACATGGATAATAAAACCTGAAAAACATTTTAAAAAAAACTAAGAAAGCTAATACAAATACAAAATTTCTATGCAAACACCATTCAAGGTCCAAAGAAACAATGTTAACTTGGTCTCTTTTTTTCTTTTTCTTTTTCTTTTTTTTTAAGAAATAGTATAGATGGTGTAAGTTCAACTCACTGTTCTTTTTTAAATATAATTTTCTTTTATATTGAAGAGTAAAAAAAAGAGCAAGAAAAACAAAAGCAAAGACAGAAACAGGGTAACAGGTAACAATACATATGTTATAGATTTTCAAAACAATAATAACATTAAAACAAAAATGCTAAATCTCCTGGAAGAGAAAGTAGATGAAAAATTGTGAAGATAGAGAGGTAGGCAAACATTTTAGGAACAAAAATCAAACTGCATGGGAAATACTTGAGAGAATTAACAACTGGAACTCCCTCTTATTGAGAAGTTTCTGCACATCAAAAGAAATTGTCAGGGCTGGGGAGATGGCTCAGTGGAATAAGTGCTTCCCTGGAAGTGCAAGGGCCTGAGTCCAATCCCAGGTTCCGGAGCGGGGGAAAACTGCCAACAGAGTGAAAAAGACAACCCACAATTTTGGAAAATAATCTTAACTAATAATCACTCAGACAAAGGTCTCCTTTCTAGAATATACAAAGAACTAAAAAACATTATGGCTCCAAAATTGATCTATTTTTCTATTACCATAGGTATCCATATTTGAGGCATCAGGGTATATAGTCACACCAGCACAGCTGTGTGCAAATCCTGACACACCTCGCCAGCAGTTACACAAACACAGACACATTTCTTAGGCTTTGTGAGCCTGATATTCCACAGGGAAAAATGGAGATGGTAATAGAACCTACTTGAAAAGGTGCCTTGAGGAATAACAGTTATTACCACGAACATGCTCAGAACAGTGGCGGTAAAACATCTGAAACTTGGTAAATGCTACCAAGTATCATAATTATCTACAAAATGCAAAGACTTATGACAGAGAGAATATCTCCTCATATATATATATATATATATATATATATATATATATATCTGGCAGTTGAACTCAGAACTTTGTGCTTACTAGGCAGGCACTTATGCAACTGAGCTATATCCCCAGCCCCCAAAATTTTTGATAAACTATCCTTGGCCATACCACTACAAATGTGCTTGATCTCAGAAACTAAGCAAGATTGGGGCTGGTCAGTACTTGGGTGGGAGTACCAGATGCTATAAAATGTCTAATTTCGAAAAAGTAGAAGTAAAGCTCAGGTCTTCTAAGCTTATGCCTTTAATCAGCTCAGGTCTTTTAACTTGGTACGTCTCCAGTGAAGATGTGCTTGTAATGAGTATATTTTGCATTGGTTATATGATAATTTCGATCTAAAATGCTCTGCCAAAGTGTCATGTTAAGAGGTGAGACTTTTGGAAGGTGCTATATCTATCAGTGGCTTAGTCCACCGATGAGTTCATAATGCTTTAAGAGTTAGGGGCTGCCTGGAAGAGACACATCGTTCAGGGCATGTCCTGGAAGGATGTATTCTTGTCCTAGTTTCTGTTACCTTTCTGCTTCCTGTCTGCCAGAATAAACAGTTTTCCTGTGACATGCCATTTTTGCCTTGGAATGAACCAACCATGAACTGAATACTCTCAAAGCAGAGAGTCAAACAGAGAATCCTTCTGTAAACTGCAGGTGTTAGGAATTGTGTGCCAAACATGGGAAATTAACTAATACAGATTTTTTTTTTTTTTTCAGAGAGGTGGATACTTGGGCTTGAACTCTAGACCTTCCCAGTAAGCCATATACTTCGCTGTTTTTATTATTTTAAAATTTTCAGATGATTTAATCAGGTCAGACCATCTAATGTGCTATGCCACTTGTGAAAATGGCTATAAAATGATGATATATTGCACTAGTTATGCAAAATGATACTTTTTATTTTAGTAATTATGATTAGTGAACTTATTTACCTTTAATTGAGATAAGACACTGAGAAAACAATGTAGGAAATTTACTCTTTGAAAAACAATTTTCAATGTACAGCACCTAAAATCAGAGCAACTTCAGCTCAACTTCCTGTAAAAATGTCATTTTAATCTACTTCTTGATGAAGAAAAAAATTACACTGAAGTTTCGGGGTCCCAAGGTCATGCAAGACAATCTATCATTAGAGAGACAGATTCAATTATATGCAATAGACCCTGCTCCCTAAGATAAAAATATAGAAAGATATGTAAGAGCAAGTATATTGAAAACAAATTGTTTTACAGGGTGATGCAAATTTAAATTCACAGCATTTCCAGTTAACAAAGATTTTACTGAATTATTGTGTTAATCAAGAAGGCTAAGTATTTTGAAATGGTATGTATAAGCAAAGTAGATTAATTATTCCTGGGAATTCATATTCCATAGTAACACTTTATTCACACAAGTATTACTGAGAAAAAAAGTATAGTGGTTTGGACAGGCAAAGATATTGCCATTTTACAAAAGAAAAATTATAAATACCAAAAGGTTGAAGGAATTCTCCATAATTAAGAGCTGGTGAGCATCAGCAATACAGAACTGAACTCTAGAGGGAAGACAAAAACCCTAAAGCTACAGTTAATGAGCAATTTTCAGGTGACTGGGTATTTTCTTATGATATTACTGTTATGATGTAATTAGTATACTAATAATGTCCATAGCTTTCTTGTTTGTGATATGAATAACTATATTTACAATCTTCCATCCTTCATTGGGAACTAATGAAAAACAATCCTATTCTAACCAGTAACTCTATTAAAACCTCATTAAGTTGATGAGAACATCTGCAAAAAGCCATCAGTTCATGGGATTCTATACTCCAGCTAAAGCGGTGTCCAGAAACCAGGAAGGTTCCAAACTACATTGCAACTTGAGTACTGTTCTTGATTCCAGCTCCTGTATACTAGAATCATTATATTCTTCAATTAAAATACTAGAAAAGAGAGCCCCTGGAAATAAGGAGTGATGCATAGAAGGCAAGAATATGTCTTTGTCATTTAAATACTTAGTTGAGTTTATGTTCCCCACTTAATCCCAGGAAGGACTCCATAAAATGCCAAGAGAGGCCTATTGTAGAGAAAGGAAAGCCTTCCTCTATATTTTCATTAACTGATTATCCTGACACCCTCCCCACCCCCCAAAAAATTGACTCCACACTTTAAGGTAACTGAGAAGGAAAAGAATCTCAATACACCAACATTCTGGTCAGGGCACTGAATCCTTTTACTTTATTATACACTGAATCAAAACATGTGATTAGATGGATTCCACAGAAAAATAGATGTTCCTCTTGTGCCTAACATCCCTTTTCTCCTCTTTTCAGAATCCTTGGAGGTTTTGAAAAATAACTTGTGCATTGTGAAGAATTCCATGGGCCAAATTCAATGAACTAAGTAAGAGTCTATCAATCCTCATTTATTAATCCACTATAATCATAATTTCCAAAATTATATTACAGATGTAATAATAATGAAGGCAATGCAATTTGCTTTCAGTCAACTTTGACAGGCAATCATGCTGTCTAATAAAAATACAGGCCAGGCAAATAGTTTATGGTGTTGAGAGAGATATTAAAACAGGCAAAAAATGCACAGGGGAAGAAGGCATTAGATATACATATTTCAAGTTATTAAAAATTGAAAAAACATAAAGGTGAGATTAATGTTACAGAACCTATCTACATCTCTAGAAATGAAGGGTTTAGGTTATATGAAATATCTTCTGCTGTCAAGGATGTACTGTAGCTGGCAGGAGAACCTCTGCACAGAATTTGAATGAGTGATGAGCTGAGAAGCACCAGATGAAACTGAAGGAGGAAAATAAAATTTCCCTTGAAAGAACAGTCTTTAATTATGAGGAAGGTTGTCTGGGATTACCCTACAGAAACCTTGCAAAATCCTGTTCTTTATACTGAGTAAAATGACAGCTATCTGGAAAACCATTTTCCTGCCTATCCTTAAGTCCACACACACAAAAGGCCTAAGAACAGAGATGCAGCAGCACAAGACATCCTAGGAATGTTGGTGCAGAGGCAGAAGACACAGTCCTTCACTTGTCATTGTCTGTGGCTTCAGATGCTGTCACTGTTGGGCTAGTTAATGGGGGATCAAGGGGGAGGATGGTTAGCAAAGAGGAGAGAGCTTGAAGAAAGCATGACAGGAGGAAAGAAAAGGAAACCATCACAAAGCAACAACACTGTAAGGAAATTCAGGGCATTTGGGGAAATACAGCAGTCATCTGACCACTGAAATGCAGACAGAAATGTAGCCCTCTGCCTTAATCTCTGACCAAGAAAAGGGGGGGGGGGGTTACAAAGGAAAAAAAAAAAACTTGTTTATAATAAAGACTACATTCTGTAGCAATTTCCTAGATTCCTGGGGTTAGAAATCTAGATTGCCAATGGATAAGTGAGCCTTAAAATCACATCCCTGCTGACAAAAATTCATTTCTTATAACCGTCTCCATTTACCGGAATGCTGAATCTTTCCCATGGGGAAGGAACAAATGAAAATGTTATTTCTCTGCTCATGAACTCATACCTTTCTGTCTGCTTTTCACTGTTGGCAATTTCATTCTCCTCCAAATTTGACTAAAGCCCGTGACCTGAGGGAAATAATGTCTATATAATAATCTTCTGAAACTCTAATTCTGAGTCATGTTTTTTTGGATGTTGCCTCGCAGTTTATGAAAATTGCACTGAGCTATGAAATGTAAGTGATGTGATGTCTCTGCCTAACATAATCATTTTGCTGGTGAACATGTTGCAAATACTAATGAAAAGGAGGCTCCCACAAAAGCCATGAAAGCTAGTTAATGGCAACAATCTAGCAGCAGTGGCCCCCCATCCTTAGTGCTGTTCCTTATATTCCTCTCAGAATAGAACTGCAAAGGGTAAAAGACAGGTGTGCAAGACACAGGAAAAAAGAAAAACGATATACTACTATGACTAGCCTCTTGTCCCTGTATATATCTAAAGTCTCTAACTTACCCATGCCTTGAGGTTAGGACAATAGCACGCAATCTGACCTGGAGAACACTGCTGTACTGATTTTCCACATTGAAGTAAATTTTACATTTTAGGAAAGTTCAGTTACTGGTTTCAAGTCACTTTAGCCATACAATGTAAGTAATGAGGATTTCTCCATTAGATATGCAGATAACTAGAGTACCAATCAGTGGCTATACAGGTTAAAATCTTTATTCACTATTTAGAAATTTACAATAAAATGGGAGTAAGGACTATTATGTTGCTTTCCCCCACCCATTCAAATCTATTCAAAGTATAAGGAAGATAACTAAATACAAAAGTTACAAGGTAATTTGGTCCAAGTGAGTCCAATATTTAACATAGATTTGTGTAATTTATAATGGTTGTGCACTTAACACTACTATCAAAAATGGAAATAATATACAGCTTAAAACTTATACATAGTTATCAAATTGCCTTTTGAAAAAAGTTTGTTTAAACATAAAACTATTACTTGAAATCCTGTCCCTGAATCCTAGCAAAATGAGAATTTTTATAGTTTCCAATTTTTAGAAACTTCAATGTAATTGCATTTAGATCTTCAGGCTATTTTGGAAATGATACAATAATACAAAATTAAGCAGCAAATAAAGTTTTGTAAGTAACCTACACATATGTGACAGCTCAACCAACAATTGACCAACTCCCACTTGCCAAGTAATACTAACAGGTTAGAAAGTATTATGATCACATGCAGAAGTATATCTCTTAATACTTATTGTGAAGATCACTTTAGATAATGAATTGGGATATATTGAAATGAATTCTAGGAGGCACGATAAATTATTTTGTTACTCACTGAATGAATTTATGAACTCTCTGCATGTTATTATCACATGACTAATTTTAAGAAGATCAAACCATACCATTAAATTCACAACTATGAAATTTTCCAAGGTAAGAAAAGGAACAAAATTCCAGGTGGGTAGGTTGATAGCTTAGATTTTTAACAAAAAAATTGTTCACTGAAATAACATTAGATCTTTTGAAGAAAATATTTTTTAAAAAAGATTTATAATTGGGACACTAACCACTTATCATGTCTAATTAAGGACAGGATGACTAAATGATGACTAAATATTTCATTTTTATTAATTTTTATAAAATGATATAACAAGAAAAATTAAATTCAATAAAACTTAATAAAATTTATAAAATTTAATAAATTTAAAAAATTAATAAAATTTAATAAATTTAATAAAACCTCAATAAATCAATAATTCCTCATTTATTCAATAATTTTTCTGTGTATATCTTGAAACATTCAATTTAAAACACAATCTTACAATCTTACAATCTGAGCAATAATATCTGCCTTTCCAAACTCTTTTAACTTTCTTGTCTTTTTTTGAACAACACACTTCACACTATGTGCTGGCCTTTACTTTTTTATGTAGGTGACATGCTTTCAATAAACTGTCTATCCACTAACTGTATTGGTGAAGATGTTGATGATGTACATCCAGGTGATCATTTTATTATCCTGTACTTTTCAATTATTTGGTTTACTAGACCTGATCTAAATTATAAAAGACTTTTTGAATCATCTTGTTTTGAATAAATAACAAATGAGTTCCATATGTTTGCTTCAGAAGGTATATAAGTATTTTATATTTTTTCCCTAGATTTTTGACTACAAGATAACTTGTTAGATATTGGTCAATTCTGTCAATAACATCCATAGAATAATTATGAGTGACCACTACTGGAAGATTTAGTTTCGTTTTTTCTTTTAAGTTCTATCACTTATGTACTCTGAATAGCTGACAACAGGAGATGTCTTTTCTGTTTTTCCATTTCGTAACACAGACGTTTCTTCTCTGATGTGTGGACACTTCTTCCTTCTTCCATTTTTTTCTCTTGCAGATTTTCTGGCACTTCCTTCCTATTTAGACTCAGTGTCCCAAACATGTCTGCTTTGTACTGTAAAAGAATATCAATGAATTCTGGAGAAGTATAAAACTTGCATCAAATGTATTTATAATCAAACTTTAATGGACTGTAGCACAAATTTATAGGTTATTTTTCGTAAAATAAACAAAAATTAGCAAAGAAGAAAATGGAACTTATTATTACATTTCACTAGAAACAAATATCAAAGGCAAATATAATGTTCGAAATAGAAAAGTATTCAAAAAATAGTTCATACAAAACAGACATATGAAGGTATCTATCTTTGCAAACACAAATTGCCTGGTTGAAATGACATCTGCCCAAGCAACCCTGGGGGAAGTCAGTGCAGAAACAAACATGCTGCCCAAGTAGTGCTCAGTGCAAACTATTAAGGGGCTAAAATGGATTTTTACCATTTAAAATTTTTAAGCTTCTTCATACTCACAGCAGAAACAACTTCCAGCCCTGGCACCAAAAATGACTCAACATTTCCTGACAGCCTAGGCCGGACCAAAGCCAAACTCAGTCTTCCCATGCATATATCTTGGCTTATTTTGTAGCCTTTCTAGAAAGCAGACTTCTGTGTACTATGGGGAGGACATGATGGTAGACTGGCTGCCTGCACAATCTGGCCAAACTGCAAATATACTCTTGTGACTTTAGTGGCAGGTGGAAAAGAGAGCCAGAGGGTCCCAAATGGAACCCTGCCCTCATTTCCTACAACAGCATTACCAATTCGTCTTCACAAATTCTATTACAATTCCCTAAAAACAGCAAATACAAAGTCCTTAACCCAGAAATGATCTTTAATCCTTAAATAATATAATTCTCATCTGAATAAAATTTTCAAATAGGTTGGCCACATTTGATGCATGCAGCAAACTACTAAAAGGAAGCCTAAGACTTAGGCCTCTGTTGTGTATGCCTACCACCTGGCCTGTATCTGCTAGGAACACACTTAAAAAGGTAGATCATTCACAGGGAGAATGAAATTTCCATTAGTTTAATAAAACTGCAACTAATTTGTATTTCCATGTGAAAGAAACACAAAACAAAAAGTTCACTCAGGAACATATAAGTGACTATATTTTTTCTTATTAAAGAATCTTATATGTCTGATTAAATCTCATATAAATCTCTGAATACTGAAGACTTTTCAGGACTGACTTAGACACACAATAATTCATCACCTTACTGTTATTGTTCACCCAAAATATATGCCTAATTTATTTACCAATAAAACAGAGCGTAACTTTTGATCTCTTATTTTTACTTGGTTAATACAAACTTTTACCTTTTTTTCAGTGCTGGCTTTTCTACTGGCTTACTTCCCCAGACCTTTAAAATTATTTTCTCTGAGATAGGGTATTGGTCCGTTCCCAGGACCTTAAAACTTGTGATTTTCCTGTTTCAGCCACCCAAGGACCTGCAATTAATTACAAGTGTGTGCATCAAACCAAGATTCGGCTTGTTGTGACATCATCCAGGTCCTACTGCTTCCTACTTGGGCAACTGTAACTACTGGAAAGTGCTTGTTTGAAAAACACTAGGTGGGAGAGGTTCTTGTTCACAGAGTATTCAGTTAATGGTGACAGACTAAAGGTGACAAACTAATGGGTCACAGATCTGAAGAACCAAATCACACTGGAAAACTGGTAAGTTTAATCACAAAATATCCAACAGTACCACTGAAATGTAAAGCTAAACTAGATTCATAGAAATTGGTAGCATCCTTAAAATATATCACAAAGCTTTAAGTGAATGTTTATCAGTCTGATTAACAGACAAATTTGGGATATACAAACAAGTTAAATGGATGTGTATATCCTCAAGCCAACAACATTTAAAATATATTGTGTACCATATCAGTATAGACTCAAAGGCAATGTCACTATCAAAAGTCATAAATATATATGTAGCACACGATATACCTCTGCATATTTTATTTTGGCGGAGCTAGGGTCTTGACATATATTTCAGTCTGACCTTAAACTCATACTAATCCCTCTACCTCAGTCTCTCAAGTGCAGGGAAATCAGGTGTGCACCACCAATACCCAGCATCATTGCTTATCAGTAAGAGGCATTTAAACAGAAAAATGAAATTAAATTTGTGGTTTCCTTTTTATCAATGTATTAAGATAATGTTGTTTGATTTCCATGTATTTTGGGAGCTTCCTGATATTTTGAGAGATTCCAGATGTCTAACGTTTTATTTTAAATTTTCTGTGGTTAATGAACACAATTTGCATCTTCAATGTTTTGGCATTTATTGAAATTAAACTTCTATCTCAAAATGTAGTCCATCATGAATAACATCTACATGTGTACCTGAAAAAAAATGTACCTTTGTTGGGGCAGGGAGTATTCTATTAGTGTCAACTGAATCAAAGTGACTGAAAGTCTTATTTAGGTCTTTGAAGTCCTTCCTAATTTGTGTAAACTTGTGCCATCAATTACTGAAGGAAAGGCATCCACTTCAGCAACAGGAAGCTGCCTTCCACACCACAGTATAGATCACTATCTATTCAGATCTGGAATAGCCAGCTCTGCAGCTTGTCACAAAAAAGGGAGAATCTCTTGGGGAAAAAAAAAATGAAGCACAGCTCTTACTTAGCCCTCTCAAAGTACCATTCTGTGATCATCAGAAACCAAGAAAAATATTAGTTTCATTTAGCATTATAAAATTAATTACTCACTAGTAGTTTATTCATCTGTCAACACATATGCATGGTAAGTTATTTGGAAAGAGCCCCATCCAATAGTAGGATTATTATAGTAATAATAGTATGAGTAAGATCTATGCTGATATGCATTTTTGTGGCTTTATCTACAGTGTAAATCCTTTAAGTGATGGTGTCTCATTTTTATAAAATATTCTTTCCTCTGATAATATAATCAAAAGCAACAATCAGATTCGCAGTCTCTTGCTCCACTCCATAGTAGCAATTGTAGATGGTCTGAGAAAATCCAGATGTTAACAGAGTAGATGATTCTCAAGAATATTAGCAGCAAAAGAACCAAGAATGAAGAACAGCAAAGAATTTCAATGTTCTTAATTTTCTGCACAAAACAAAAATTTTCATTTCTTTAACATTTTCCCCAAAACAAGGCAGGATAGAAAAATTCATTTCATACTTTTAAAAAGCAAACATATTCATTCTTCTTGCAAATTCTACCTTCAGTTGGAAATCTGTCCTTAGTTGGTAAGATAGCACATGCCTATAATACAATCCCAGTACACCAGGAGACTAAGGTAATTAGAATGCAAATTCAAGCCCAGCCTGAGGAACTTCATAAGCTCCTGTTTCAAAAGCTATGAAATGGGCTGAGAAAATAGCTCCATGTTTGTTTTATTTTGACGTACTTAGTACAGACTCTCTCTACCCAGCTCACTCTCACAGTCCTTAGCCCACTGTTAAGGCCCCAAGTTCAATAACCAGCATGTCAAACCAAAAAAAGTATCTTAAATCTTATAATTTCCTCTGATCATGCAATAACTGAAAATGATCATCACAGACTATCATAGGCAATCATTTTCCAGGTAATCTCATGAAAAGGAGTATTAGAAGCTGCTGGTAAATCATTTAGAGAACCTCCTAGATAATTCCAGCAGTATATTTATTTAACAGGTGATACTCTTCATGCAATTCTGTTTTGAAAATTTTGTAAAAAAATTACACCATGAGGCTACTGGATATCACAGCAGCTTTATAGAGTATTTGCTACCACTGGGGTTTAAACTGGGTTATAAATAAAGGAACTCCTAAGTACTCCAAAGAGGCTGAGAAGGAAATTGTCATATTCTCAGGATTTACAGGCACAACATTGATCCATTGGTAACACAAAATATACCAAGGATAAATCCTTTTTCCACAAATTCTTGACAGACAGAACAAATAATCTAAAACCAAGAGATGTAATAGCCAAACATTAAAAAAAAAACAAGTACTGTAAATTTAAGTAGGCATAAAAAAATCAATGATAGTAATCTCTTCTCCAAGAAGTCAAATTTTATGGCAATATTAAAAAACAGAACTAAAATATCAGTCCAAGATAAGCCAGAATCACTCTAACAAATAGGTAATTCATCCCCACTAAATGATGTAACAGGTCCTTTAAAAATCAACGTTGCATATTTAATATATATAATCAAAATTATACCACCTCCAGTATGAAAAAAAGAAGGCAAAAGTTGATGAGCAGAAGTCATTTAAGAACAACAACAAAAAAATGAGATGTCCCCAAAGGAAAGTCACTTGCTTAATTTTTATTCATGTTTCTTTTATAACATCACTCTATGCCCAGACAAGTTACTGCTAGAAGACTCAAAAAATAAAACTTTGTCTTGTGACAGTGCCAGTGAAACGGAAGACCCAATACTATTATGGACCTCTGAACTCTTTTAGAATATTTTGCTGAGTTTACACACCTATAATATTTAAATGATGGAACTTAACAAAAAAAGGGGATACAGATGAATGTTCATTTGGTATCTGTGTATTCAAAGTGGTTAGGATAGATATATACTTGCATTTTCTTAATGAATAAAGGGATTTGTTCTAATGGTGTTTCTAAATAGGAGATCAAGTCCCCATCTTGTACAGCAATTAACCACCAGGAAGAATGTATGCAATGTGTTAATTATTGAAACTGTCCTACCAATTTGGCTTGAAACTGTCTCATCGCTATTTGCTTCTCAATAAAATTATGGAAAAAAAAACTTTGTCTTGAAGGAAAAAGAAGGGAGACCTAAATCAAAATAAAAACCTAATCCTATGGAAATGAAACTGAAAGGGATTAGTTTCAGCATCATTAGATAGGGAACACATAAGTTCTGTTTCCCTATTGATTAATTCTAGCCAAGTTAAAATTTGCATGCAATTTACAATCATTCCTTCCACAAATGTTTTCCTTTAGTAGTATTCTGAGGTTGGCATGACAAGATTACTGCAAATCACAGCTCGGAAACACAGCAAAAGTCAATGATTGGTTAAGAGGAATAACTACAGCTTTATGTAGCTAGTGTATCATTTTTTCAATTCACCAGGGTCAGACATTGATGAAGGCCATTTCACAAATGTCTTTTTGTTATCAAAACACAGATTCTAACACTGACAGCCAGTGTAGAAAAGTCACACAAACATGATATATTTTGGATGGAATGTTGTAATGTGTGAAAAGAAAAAAAAATGTTTGTTAGGTCATTTTTTCAGCATCAACTTTAGTCAACTAGGGGCCAGGGTCATAACTCAGTGGCATAAGCACCTGCTTGGCATGTGTAAACTCCTGAGTTTGATCCCCAGTTTAAAAAAAAAAAAAATTGTCACCTATACCACTTGATAAGTCAGCACACAAAAAAATCTATGATGTTACTGAGTACTTTGGGAATTGTTTAACGATTTAGGAGTTATTCTTCCAATTGACCTTTAAGAAGGTAAACTTCGACAAAACCTTCAAGTTGAGAATTGGAACATTTAAAATCTAGGACATAAAAAAAGTTTTAATGTTGAAAAATCTAGTATCATTTACTAAAAATGATGTTAAAAATGAAAAATTAATTGAAACCCAGCTATTATCCATATATATGGGGACGCATTTCTCAGGATCTGAATGCCAACATCACAGTCTTGGAATACTCTAAACTTAAAGTCACTGAGGATTTTAATACTAGATACACTAGTAAGTTATGACATCCTCTAGTATGAAGGTAAGAGTACAGATATAAGGGAAAATATCATCTAAATATAAGAAAGTGCTAAAAAATCGCATGTAAAGAAGAGGGATTTTTTAGTTAATAAATATAGCTTAACATTCATCTGGTTAGACAGATCTAAGATCCAGCAAGCTGGAAGTATAGGAGAATTTTCTCAGCCATTTGATACTCTACAACAGCAATGGAAATGACACTACAGAACAGACTATGCTGGTACGATTATATAGATTAAAATCTTACTAAGTTTAGCAGCAATAAAATTCTATGGTCCTCATTATGTAAATATATTAGCAACGTTTAAAGAAAATTGCAACCTTTATCAGAAATACTTGCTTTGACTATATCATTGATTAACATTTCACAAAATACTCTTTTTGATTAATAACAATGTGTGTAGTTTGTAAATTCCTCAACAACTTGTACAAATTTGTCTAACACCCCCAGTTTTCTGTGACATGATGCTTGTATACGAAAAAGCTTATCGAAAATCCTGAAGCATCATTTGAAATTCATCTACTCTTTCAAGCCATTTCATTTTGATTGAACACAAATTCAGACAAGTTTAACCACGTTTCACATTCTTTCACATTGTTTCCTGTCAACATTTTGTAACACCACAAGTAGGATCTAACAAGTCCCAAGAGCTAGCAGAGAGCATAACTACTGTAAAGGTGTAACAGATTCCACAGGATAGAAATCATGACATCCTCCAAACATGTCACATCATCATCTAACACCACATGCCCTTGAAACAGTCTTAAGTAAGTGGAATCTCCCAAGATGTATTCTAATAAGGCCACAGAATCATCAGTACTCTGCGAAGAAATGATTAAAATAAGATGCAGGTTGATGTTATACCAAAAGTAATCAAAAAGCAAAGCAATAAATAAAAAAGCTGTTTTTCAAATTATGCTGTGGTCTAAAGAAATACATAGTACACACTAATATTAATGAGAGAAATATATTATGGATAGGTGATTATTTATTACCTTTTATATAGTCAGTCCACAGTCTTATAGACAAATGACTGAGAAAAATCTTAAAGTTCTAATTGTCGCATTTTGTACCCTGAAAGTGAAATCTGACACGATGGGATACCAAACATCTCTGAGGATGCTGCTTCCCTCAGCTACCTTTGGAAATCCCACAGCATCTCTAAAATAATCTCAGTGCCCCAAATTTAACTCTAAGACTTTAGTACATGTTCTTAATCACAACCCTGTCCTACCTCTCTCAGTGAAACTTACAAATACTCACTTTGTTGTATAAAGTAAATAACTGACATCTTTTTTTTTTTTTTTTTGTTAGACACTCTTAAAGACTAGTGTCTGTAGCTCAATGATTTACTTACTCATTCACATACCTCTGTCAATTCTATATCCTAAGAATCTTTAGAACTGTCTCCCTTCTCCCTCGAACATTTGGTCAACATAAGTTTTCTGGAATATTTCTTGAGGACAATCTTATGCTTGCAAAGCCATTGTTCATAAAACTACCTGATGACTACTTGCGCACACAAATATAACTGAATCTTTCTGCCACTTTAAGCCCTCTGGTGGCACTCCATCATTTTCATTATACAATACGAATTATTTAACAAGACTTAGCAAGACTTTCTGATCTGATCTGGCCTCTGCTTAGCCTTATTTGAGTAACTTCCAACCAAGTGGAATTATACCCAGGTACAAAGATAGTAGGGGCATTCAGTTTAAAAGTGTCCTTTGAGGGAGACATCAAGATAGCATGGTGGTGAGCAGAAGGGTAAGAGCCTCTCTGAGAGTCACCATTCAGATGCTGGAATATAACAATGTGAGGAAGACAAGAAGTGGGAAGTGGATCCCTTGGACCCAGGAGGGATCTGAAGCAGGAATTGAAGCCCACAGAGAATGAAGAGAAAAATTTCAGTGAAGAAGGAAGTGGCTGGCAGGGCTTCTCCCTGACACAGGACTCTGCATGAGAGAAGTAATTCACATCTGCAGACACACAGAGACTGCTGGCGACCCCAGAGGCCTCCAGGGAGAGATGCAGCAGTAGAGGGGAGCAGCAGACAAGAAGAACTGCACTAGCTGACATAGCAAGGACTACTATATTACACATAATTTTCTGTGTTATATAGAAATTTTCTGTGTTTGATGCTATTGTCATTGCTGAGGGTACCACTGTAGCCAACAGTAACAAAATTGTTCTAAACAGCTCTTCTTCCTGATAGTCCAAGACTGAGGAGGACTGAGATGGTCCATGTGAGATGTGAGATGGTCACAGAAAATACTGTGGCACAGTACCAAAAGACAAGGGGCTGGACCAAAGAGGCAGCAATTTTTAATCTCCAACAAATTGAAGAAGATACTTCAGAGAAGTAGTCATTTTCTAAGGGTTCTAAAATGTAGCAAAAAGCAACCCAATATAGGCAATTTACAAGCATCACCCATGGGGTGAAATTAAAAAGGAAAATGACAAGACACTTAAAACAAGATACAATCCCAAGTGCAAGGTTCTGAGTTTGATTACTACTACCAAAAAATAAAATAAAATAAAATAAAATAAAATAAAATAAAATAAAATAAAATAAAGATAGACCTTTTATAAGATGAAGGCACAAAATTGGGAAATTAATCTCTAAAAACACAACCCAATAAAATAAGATGGACATAAATGGAAGCAGATAGATCTTGTGATAACAATAAGAAATCATAAGCTCCCCTAATTATAACCACAGCAGGTTACACAATTATCAGTCCTGAGTTGCACAATAGATCTGCATGTTGAGGATGATTTTATCTTAGCTTAAAGTCAAATGTTTAACTTGAAAATCTCTTGCGCTGCCTTTCAACACATGAAGAGGCAAGACATGTCTTGGGACCCTGTGTAATTGCATCCACAATTCCATGTTTCTACTTGAGCCAAGAGAAAAGCTCCCCCCGCCGGCCCAGTGCTCTGTCCCCTCCTTTTTCTATTTCTCCCAAACAGGGCACTCTGGAAAAGCAACTACTTTGGCTGAAATTTGATAGGCACAGGTGGCACCACCAGCTGCAAGTAATTAAGCTTTTCATGGCCTTAGTACCTCTCCTGGACTTTGCCTACCTTGATACCAGAGAGAAGAGCACGGGTAAGGCAGAGCCAAGAAGCAAAATGAGCATAGGCGAGTCAATGAGGGTGTGGAACAGAATGAATGGCATTTCCTTCATTGAAGCTGCTGCTTATGCTCATTTTTCCTTAGGAATGGTAAGATGAAGTTGGTGGTGGAGACAACCAGACACACACATTAGGTGAGTAGTGCTCACACAACATGAAACAAAACCTACAGGATATTTCAAATATCCTTACAAGGCACAAAACTGACATCTTCCTCACATGGCAAACTGTTATGTTCTCAACAGAGGTTCTACTCCAAACGCCAAGTGATTCTTGTACAAAAGAATCCATACTGCTTCGTTTCTCATGTCCAAATAGACCTTGTAGCCAGTCCTTTTGTGGGCTCCTGAATTTGAGCTCCCTTTCACAGAGTGTAAGCCCATGCTTCAGTTTAGAGAATTCAAATCCAATGGAAAGGGTGGGAGTTGGGTATTTGGGAATTTATGCTTTAACCATGGCGGATTTAGTCATGTGGGTCCCTGGTGGATCCCTTCATGTCCTCTGATTCCAAAAGAAGAGAGAGATAGCCATAGAAAGATACCAAGCAAAGGAACTAGGAATAAATGACAGCAGTCACCAATGGAACTTTTTTTTTTATATAACAGTACCACTTTTGGACACCAAGAGATGAAAGGAGCAGGGAGGGAGAGGAAGCATAAAGAGAAAGAGAAAAAGATATATTATGTATATGTACAAACTTCTCACAATAAATGTAATCATTATGTACTGCAAACAGGAACTAACAAGAATAAAAAATTAAAAAGAAAAAGCACAGCTGGGCATGCTGGTGCACCCCTGTAATACTAGCACTGGGGAGGTTGAAGCAGGAGGACAGCTATGAGTTCAAGGCCAGCATGGACTACAAACTAAGCTCAAGGCCATCCTAAACTGTATAGTGAAACCCTATCTCAGAAGACAATAAAACAAAACAAAAAACACCTGCAAAAATACTAGTTTTCTCCTTTGAAAAAAATTCATCAACATATTCCTGGTTCAATGTTTATATAAACAATTATTTATATTAACAATTATCCACTTAAAAATCAAGATCCAAATCTGGGAAAGCTAGCAAGTTTCTGACCAAGTCACTTGTCATAAATGAATCAATCAATATACAAAGGCAAAAGTGAACGAAAATATTATATAGGAATAACATTTTTTAACATATATCTTGACAACTTCTGTAAAATGGTATTTAAATAACCAGAACCAAATAAATAAAATATATACATGAAAATAATAATAGTGAAGGCGAAAACAGTTTTTCAAGGGATTCCTCTCAAAAAATGACAAGAGCTTTTTTGGGGCTGGGGTGACAGGAGGGTTCCAGAGTCAGGATTTAAAGTTCATTCTGGACTTTACTGTCTGTAATTTACAGGCTTGATCTCATCTGCAAAATAATAATAGTAATAACAATAACAATAATGAGTTCAAAGGAAGTTTGGGGGTAATAGGAGAAAAAAACTTCTAGAATTTGCAATCAATAAAAGGAAGTTCTTGGTCAGTGAAAAGAGCCAGACAGAATACAGAAGAAAATACCCTGACCTCTATAAAAAGGAAGGAGGCCAAAATTAAAGTAAGGACTAGTTGCTTTAAAGGACATAGGAAGCCAGGAACTTGATAAAAGATTTTCTCTTCATGTTTATTAGTACCACCAAGGGCCCACTTCATAGGAACTTCTCACTGGCTCTTAAAGTCGGACTTGACTCTTAGATTCTAACACAAGTTTCATTTCTAAATCCAGTTCCCTTCAGTGCTCAGCCCATGGTTTTGCTCACAGTTATCTCAGAAGCTCCATGGGGGTTGGACAAGACCACTCTAAATCAAACATATCCTGCTTACTAGTGGAGCCAATATCTGACAATATTCCTAGGAAAATGACATTCCAAAGCTCTTTCTTGTAATGAGGCATCCACTTGGGAAGAACAAAATCAGCCTGGCAGCAGGGAATGTGCATGCTGTGCTGTCAGCTGCTCACTTATCAAATCGGCAAAGCAAGTCCCTAGAGAAACTATCATAGCTCCTAAAGATAATCCATCAGTGAAACATATGATGCTGCAATTTGATCCAAGAAACTAATTGCCAAAATACTCTTCCAAAAAGTGGAGGGTAAGGGGTTGCAGTGTCCAACCAATACTAGCCAATGAGATAATGGCAGTACGTTTCAGCCTGATGCCCATCCAGCTGATGTCTTGCCATGTTTGCACCCCTTGTTACCACATCCTGCAATCTAGCTACCATACCACCATGAGGCAAATGGAGATCTGACCATGGCCCTTATCCAAGTATAGTACAACTGTTATTGGTATGATGTAGTCTGCTTAGTTTAGGTAAATCAGAAACTGAGTTGTGTTCCTAAAAAGAAAAAGAAAAGAAAGAAAGAAACTCTTTAATATTTTTAGATTTCAGTGAACAGAAATAAGGATAAAAATTTAACCCTGATCCATTGCTCCCTACAAGCAACATATCTTAGAAATGATTAAATTCAAATTTTATTTACTATCAGAATGAAAATAACAAATATCTACAGATATCTCTTTATAAAAATCCTCTTT
Source organism: Octodon degus (assembly GCF_000260255.1). Lineage (NCBI taxonomy): Eukaryota > Metazoa > Chordata > Mammalia > Rodentia > Octodontidae > Octodon > Octodon degus. The sequence goes on from NW_004524611.1 coordinate 9,787,906, forward strand.
AAAAAGAGTAAAACTCCTATTTTGCTTATTAGACCTCCTCACCCTTAACCGAATTCCTTCATCTCAAGTCCAAAGCAGAAATTACCTTGTCTGCCTTTTTTTTTTTTTGGGTAAATCCAACCTTCCAGCCCTCCAAACCTACAGAAATTGCTCCTCTGATGGACCCTTTTTTCTTCAGGAAATGACATAGTGACACAGGTAAAAGGTGATTTGGGTAGACTGCTGTGTCACAAATTGTCAGGATCTGATTTAGAGACCTTGCTTTTGTCAAGAAAGACAGTTGGAGTCTGGTTTAAAGAAGTACTGGGAATATTTTCATCAAAGGTTTGAATTGAAAAACAGTAGGAGGTAAATATCTGAGATGTTGCCAAGAAAGACTGCTGTATCTGTGCAATTACCATTAACAGAGGACAGCAGCGGTTCAATGAGGTAATTCAATCTGGCGGCCTACATTTTATCAGACAGCAATTTTGAGCTCTGACATAAAAGGCTGAAAAAAAAAAAAAGGAAAGAAAAGAAAAGAAAAAGCCTACTGGACTCCTTTTCCATGCATTTTCTGTTCTTTAATTCTGTAAAACAGGATGTATTCACTTTACATGGTCCAATCATGGATCTGTTAACATTTCAAAAAGAATCATGAAATATTTTTCTGATGAAAATATGCATTTCTACTTTGTTCAGAGCAAGTTCTTGTGTTTAGTTGTCTGAGACACAAAGGTGTTCAGTGCAATAGTCTGGTACATTGTAAAACAGAAGTTAAGGAAAGACACAAACCAATTCCATGGCATTACAAGAAGCATGGAAATAGTTTTTGGTCTTTTTATTGAGGCTTAAATGAAATGTGATAAACTGCTACAATTGGATAACTTGTGACATAAGAAAATACCTGTGAATGATCAACACAGTAAGTTAACAAATATATTCATTCCTTAAACAGTTTGACTAACCCTCTGGAGTCTCTTCCCCCAACCTTAAGCACTTGCCACTCCAGGCAACAACAGAACTACCTGATGTCACTGTAAACTCACTGGCATCTACTAGCATTTTACATGAATCAAAACCATGCTATGTAGTCTTTTTTCATGTAGCTTCTTTACTCAGCATAATTCTTTCATGTTGTTACACATATATCAACTTCAGTCCCTTTTATTGCCGAGTAGTGTTCTACTATATAGCTAAACAAAATTACTAACTTATTCAAGTGATGATGGATATAGGAAATATTCTATTTTTTTAAATGAAAGGTACTATGGATATTCATATTAAGTCTCTATATGGACAGGTACTTTCTTTTAATCAACAGGGAGTGGAATGAATAAATAATGTAGTAGACATATATGAAACTTTTTAAGAAATTGCCAAAACTATTTTCTAAAGCAGTTGAACCATTTCACAGCCCCATTACCAGTTTAAGGGTTGCAATTCCTCAATATCCTTTATGAACTGTGGCTATTGTCCAATACCTTCAATTAAGCCATACAAATTGGTGTGTAGAGTTTTCATTTCATTTTTGAGGAATGGCTAACAATGTGGAGAACCTTTTCAAGGGCTTATTTACATCTGTGAGTATTTCTTTTCTTTGTTTCTTTCTTTTTCTTTTTCTGTAAAGTGCACTTTTGAATCTTTTGTCCACTTTTTTTCCATAATTTTTGTCCACGTTTGAACTGAGTTGTTTGTTTTCTTATTACTGAATACTGAAATTTCTTTATATATTCTGGACACAAGATCTTGATCTGATTAATACTTTGTAAAACTCTTCTCGCAGCCTGCGCATTAAGATTAGATATTAGTATCATTTAAAAGAGATATTCAGTAGAAACAGAATTCTAGTGTGCTATCTTTTCCTTTAAAACAAGAAAGCTATTGTTCCACTGCCCACTTGTTTCTTTTGGGAAAAGAAATCTGTTGTCATTCTTCTTAATTTTATGTGTTCAGTAAAGGGTCTCACTACACAGCCTGGACTTGTAGTGATCCTCCTGTTTTCAGACTCCCCAGTGCAGGGATTACAGACATCTGCCACCACACCTGGACCTGGTTGCTGGCTCAGTGTGCCCGAGGGCAGGGCTGGCACAGCACATGGTACCAGAGATCGAAGCACTTGCCTAAGCAGGCATATAGTCTGCTGAGCTAGCTCACCAGCCTGTCATTCTTATTTTTGTGGCCCTGTGCCCATGTCTTTTCTTCTGTTCTTTATACAGTTACGGTTAGGCATGTAGTTTTCATCAAACTTGAAAATTTTTCAGACACTATTTCTCCAATTATTTTTGTCTCTCTTCTCTTCTTTGAAAATACCAATTATAAACATATTCAGCTGAATAAAGTTGCTTACTTATGCTATGTTCATTTCTTAGATTTTCCTGTCCTCTACATTTTCTTTTTGTAGTCTCTACTGGTATGACTGCTAATTCACTAATCTTTTCATCTCTAAATTCCAGTCTACTGTTACAACTCATATTATTACCTTAAGGAGTTTTTTTTTCAAGTTCTTTGGTATTACTCTTATTCTACTTTAATTTTTGAATATATGGAAATAAATTCTCATAATTTTTAATACATTTTTTTCTAATCTTGATATCTATATAAATTCTTGGTTAATTCTGATTGATACTATCCCCACTATGAATCACAGTGTCCTGATTCCTTGAATACATGGTAATTCTTAATTAAATTCCAAATCATTCTACAGTTAAGTTACTCAAAAAAGGTGTGATCTTATCAAGTCTTGTTTTTCAAGTGTGTTAGGAAGGACTACAGCAGTATCCACTCTATACTCTCAATATTACCTCAAGTTCCTACTATGTAATTAACTCAAGGGCTCTTGACTGATTCTGGAGACTTCCTTCTCTTGTTGGTAGGAACTCGGGGTTTGAGAATATTTTTGAGAGTAGGCACCATTTTGCAGACCACTTTTGGATGGTATTTTCTCATGCCACAGACAGTTCCCTCAAGTGTGAGAGCTAATTAAGTGCTGAATATGTGAGAGCAATCTTTTGAAAATTTCTGGCCTTCTCTCCCTGAGCACCTAGCTCCCCTGTCCTATGAATTTGAGCTCCCTTGTTCTTTTCAGACTCTCAAAATCTTTTCCAAACAGAGGAAATCCACTGGGTTCTACATGGCACCCTTGAGTTCCACCCCACACCCATGACTTGCCCTGCACAGTGGCCTAAACCTCTTTGAAGGCAGTAGATCACTGTGTTGCACCACATTATGTCCACAGTATTACAAACCACTGGTCCATGTATTTTGGGCTTTATTTCTTCTTTCTTGCCTCAAAGGTTAGCATATTCAATCACTTTAATACTTGGCAGAAGGCCCCAACCTCTTTATGACTATATTTCTTTAGACATATATGATTACATATTAAGAATTAATTTGATTGGTTGTAGGTTTCAAGAGATGAAGACTATTTATGTACTGTAGCCACAGAACATAAAGGCTGTCTGATATCCATTTGTTGACTTTTTGGTGAGAATGACAATACTAACTACAAATAAACAGTTTAACATGAGAAAAATTCTGCATAAAATATGTCAAATATTAAGTATAGATTTCTAATAACATATTGTACAAGAAAAAAAATCTTGTTAGTTATTTCTGCTGTTCTTGTATTCATCTATTAGCTTGTTTTGAGTCCAAAAATCTAGGAATATTGTGTCCATTATTAGAAAGAACAGTTCTTAGTAATGTGAACCATGAATCTTTCCATTTTGAAGTTAACACTTAACCTACAATTGATATTCTAGAACTAAAACTATAACCTCTTTATTGATGTATCTAAAGGGCTATAATTCAGAAAAAGCTTTACCTACTTAGCACACTGTATACATGTTAATATTTTCCTACCTTTAGATGGTTTTAAAAATGAGGTAATAATGTCTTTAAAATGGAAAGATTTTTGCTTTAATAGGCTAATTGAATAGGGGTGCTTATAAATATCAAGTATTACTAAAATTGCCCAAAATAAAGAAAATTGAGATTCTAGCACAGTAATAAAAAATAAATCCTTACATATGCTAAATGAGAAATAGTTTATGAACTCAACTTCACTTAATTTAGGTATAAATTGACGAATGATATAGTTTAATAAATCCTGCTTTCAGAAAATTCTTAGTAATTTGAAACTCTAAATCTTTTTACCTTGAAGTTCACACTTAACCTACAGTTGATATTCTAGAACTAAAATTATAACCTCTTTATTGATGTACCAGAAGCACTATAATTCAGCTGTGTTCTCTAAATTTTCAGTATTAAGTATAATATGTATACACATGTTAAATATATTTCCCAATATATATACAAGTTTAATGATGAAGTAAGTCAGTTAACCTTAATTTTTTGTTTGTCCTTTGTTTGACCAAAGTGAATTAATATTCTGATACACATTATCTCAAGCATAATATGTATGGAATCTTACCTCTAAGATTAGAGGTAACTATTAGACCGATGCTGGATTAATGGATACTTACAGGATAACCAGAGTAGCCTCATTAAAATGGACTAGAGAAAGATTGATAACTACTCATAATTTAAAATCTTATCGATTTGCACCATACTTTCATAAGTTACAAAGAAGGCCCCATCTTTCGGTCAAGCTAATGGATATAAGTTGTTTTTGCTCCTCTATGAAGTTCTGCAGGAGATGTATGTGACTGTAGAAAGTTGGTTATGTTTCTTTATGATCTTGGCATCATGCTGGTGTATAGAAATGAAGTTTGCAATTATACTGCCCCCTACTCCTATCTCTAGATTCCTTCTGCCCCTTAAAAGAAATCAGAGAGGGAGATGGCTCAGTGGAATAAGTGCTTCCCTGGCAAGCGCAAGGGCCTAAGTTCAATCCTCGGTTTCGCTAAAAAAAAAAAAAAAAAAAAAAAGAAATCAGTTACTTCGGTTAATTTTGGTTAGTTACAGATAGCAGATGGAGTTGACTTTTGTACTTAGATTTAGTGAACTTTAACTCTGAATGTGCTACTGTTCTACAAGTAAAAGAGTAGCTTAGCCCTTAAAGAGTGTTTCTACAAGATTTCTCATCTCCAGATACTTTAAAAACTTACTTCAGACCTCAATGAACTTTTATTTTTTCCTTAATGTATTTAGTACATAGTCCACAGGGTCTCACTACACATATCAGACTAGTAGTGATCCTCCTGTTTTCAGCATCCCAAGCACTGGGATTACAAGTATGAGCCACCACACCCAGTCTCTGTCCTCATCTCAGCACACCCCAGGAGTGGGGCTGGAACAGCATGCAGGGGATTGAACTCTGGTCCCTTTGTCTGCCTAAGTAAGTGATTTAGTCGAGCTATTTAGTCAGCTCTCAGACCCCAATGAACTTATTTCATTTAAGATTGTGTGCAAGTTATAATTATCAAAATATATAGCACTAAAACTTGGAAGAAAATAATTTCAAACACTTGCTCAATGATTCACCAAAACTAGCAATAATGAACACACTGCAAAAGATAACATCATAGAGTGCATAATAACTTCTAATCTCACATAGTCTCCCCAAATCATTCCTTAAATATCAGTATGTTCTAAATTATGAAGAAAAATGACAAAAAGTCAGAAAGTGAATTTTATTTACTTCATGTGTAAAACTAAAGTCTGAGGAGGGATCATAATGTGTCTTCCTAGTTTACCACAGTAGTATAGAAAAATTCTAAGATCTGGCCTGCAATGTCTCAGCTGAGAGTGATGCACATTTCAGCAGAAAATACACAGTTCAAAGGAACTAGGAGTAACATCATGTGGTTCAGGTTTATAACACTGCCCACAAAAGCTACCCTGATGTCTGCCTTACAGTGACTATCCTTATAGATGGGAAGGAAAATCACATCCTCACAGGTTACCTTCTTGGAACCTCAACTAAAAAGAAATCCACCTAACTTTATAGGTACTAAGGAGCAATTTCTTGGGCTTCAATCTTCAGCCTCAGAATAAAAATAACAGGAATATAATACAATGATTTAAAAGCACAGTATTCTTGAATACCCACTAAAACAAATTTTTAAAAGCATATATTAACACTTTGAGACTATTTTTACCAAATGGATTTTTTTTTTCTCGTTTCACAGTAGCCATTAAACAATGTTTGAAGCCAAAGATGAATGATAGCAATGAAAAACTTGGCACATTGTCATGTAATTTCTGGCTGGTCAGGAAAAAGTGTCAACAGATTTTAAGTTAGCTATACTCATAAACAAAATAGCAGTGACCAAATATATTTAGATGATCAAGTTTTAGTGACTTGCAAACATGCTGTGCACCAACAATAAGAAATATGATTTTGACAGTTACCTAACTTACCTATATGCACACAATTATTTTAATTGTCTTTAGCAAAATTGCATCCTGCTGGAAAACTGCATACTTCTAGGCTCTACGGTGATATACGTGTGCCAATGTTTATAGCAGCAAAATGTGTAACAGCTAAATCCTGGGAAAAAAACCAAATGCCCATCAACCAAGCAACAGATAAAAAAGATGAGGTTTTTTTTTTTTTTTTCTTCTATAATGGAGTACTACTCTGACATAAAAACAGATAAACTGGAGACCTTTATGATCACTGGATGCAAATAGAGACCATACACATAAGTGAAGTGAATCAGGTCCTTGTAGGGAAACATCCCAGTGTCTCACGAGTGAGAGAACCTGAATGAGTAAGTAAGATCCAAATAAACAACAGATATGGTGGACTGGAAGGAGGTATTTAAAATGAAAGAGAAAATAATTTAAGCAATTCATATTGCTTTGTTAGGTGAAATTCTGTATCACTTATACATGTTTTATTTTAATTCTAATTTGTACACTGCAAAAAATAAAAAAAAGAAAGTAATGGGGAAAGGAAGGAAAAGGGATATACTATATACATACATATGTTAAGATAGTTATATAGCTAGTTTCTCTTAGTTCATTGTAAAGAAACATTTGTGCTAATATTGTGTGGACATTATTTCATGCCTGTATCTTGTACTCTGAGTAACTAATGTGAAGATAACAAAAGGCAACATATTGTTTATTGTTATTCTCCTATAACCCTAATTTGAAATTCTAGGGTTTTTTTCTCTATTTTTTGTCTTCTCTTTTTTTTTTTGAAAAAGAAAATGTGATGTGGAAAAAGGAAAGGAAGGAAAAGAGAAAACACACACACACACACAATAGTAAAGATAATAATATTACTAGTTTCTCTGAGTTCACTGAAAACAAAAGTCTGTGCTAATACTGTCTGGATAATATTTCAGGGCTATCTCTGTACTCTGAATAACTACTATGAAGGCAACAGTACACCATATAATAAGTATTATGCTTACTGGCATCTTTTGAAACTCTGTTTTATTGTTATTTTTCTTAAAATAAATAAATAAATGGTGGGTTATTCTTGAAACATATAGTTTTTATCCAAAATATTAAAAATGAGTATTGTGCTTACTAGATACGTAGAGGCTTCAGTTTCATGATTTGAATCTCAAACCCTATGAAGCAAAAGGTTTTATGTGTGACAGCTTAAATGCTTGTAATCAAACTAATTGACAACATGATGGCCTGAAATGAGTTTTAAAGCACTGTAATGTATGTTTAGTAATCAGTGAAGCAATCCCTTATTACACATTCTCACATTTGTAGCTTTGCTATTTTATAGGACAGAATAAAGATGGGGGTTAGAAAGTAGAAGATGGAAGAAGAGCAAAAGTATATACATAATTCAATATAATATAAATGTATATACATTGTATATTACAAATAAATTACATGTAATTTATATATTTTTATTATATATAAATATCTATATAATATAAACATTCATATGCATATACACACACATATATATCAAGAATGAGTGTATTGTTGAATAATTATATGCAAAATAACAAAAGCAGTTAATATTAGCTTGATAAACAGAATCAGGAGTAACAACATTAAAAACACTGCTAAAGGAATATTGTGTACACAGAAGTTGTCAGGTTTACATGTGGATCAACGCAACCCAATGGAGGAAACCGAAACAACCCCAGGCACATTCAGCTATTTGATCTTTCACAAGCAGACACAGGACATACAGTGGAGGGAAGATAGGCTGGACAAGAAATGGTGCTGTGAAACATGCTTATCCACAAGAAGAAAACTGAAGCTACATTCATTTCTCTCACCACGTAGTAAACTCAAATCAAAATGGATCAAAGATCTAAAATATCAAAACAGAAACATTGAGTGTGTTAGAAGATAAAATAGGTAAAACTCTTGAAAACACAGGTCTAGTCTAGGCATGGCTTTCTGAACAGAGCCACAGTTGCACAAAAAATAATACCAAGAATCAATAAATAGAATCATATCAAATTAAGATGTACAATAAATGAAAAAATCAACAAAATGGAGAGACAATTTACAGAATGACAAAAAAAAAAAAAAATCTACCAGCTATTCTTCAGCAGAGAGCTAGCAGCTAGATTGTGTAATGAACCCACCAAAATCAGCTCCTCTAAAAGACCCAATCATAAACAAGCAATTGGAATGCAGAGACACTACTTAGAAAAAGTACAAATGGCCAATAAATACATGAAAGAATGTTCAACATCACAGATCATTACAGAAATAAATTTTAAAACAACATGGATTTTGTCTTCCTCCAGAAAGAATAGCCAGAAGTAAGAACTCAAATAGGAACAAATATTTATGAGGCTGAAAGGAAAAAGAAAGCTTTCTACACTGTGGGAGAGAATATATCTGACAACCACTATGGAAATCAGCATGGAGATTTCTCCAAAAACTCAAACTAGAGATTTTATTGGACATAGCGATGCACCTTCCAGATATCTTCCTGAAAGAGTTGTACACATCATACTATAATGACATGTGTGTACTCATGTTTACACTGGCACAATTCATAAACATGGGAACAGAGGCAAAGAGGAAAAAAAGTGATATTTATACACAATGGCATACTACCCTGGTATTAAAGAAGGATTAAGGGCTGGCCTGAAAGCTTGGGGACTAACGTGCCTGCTTAGGAAGAGTGCAGTAGCTGGGGTTCCATCCCTCCCATGCCCTACAGGCCCTACCCTTGGGGTGTGTTGAGACAGTGATTGAGACCAGGTGTGGAGGAGCATGCTTGTAATCCCAGTGCATGGGAGGCTGAAAACAGGAGAATCACCAGGTGTCTGATCTATGTAGTGAGACCCTGTAGAACTTGTAGACTCTGCCCTAAATATAGAAAAATAAATAAGGATTAAACTGAGTCATTTATAGGTAAATAGTCAAGTTGAGACCATAATATCAAGTGAAATAAATCCAATACATAAACTTAAATATGACACAGTTTCTTCTATATATGAAAAACCCAGAATACAAGGAGCAAAATGAAAAAAAGATAATGGGAACTAGGGAGATCTTCCTCAAGTGGGAAGAGAAATAGGAAATGAGAGAAAGAAAAAAAATAAAGACAGAACTTTTGCAAAAAGGAAGAAGACAAGAGATGGAAGAACCATGGAGGGAAAAAGGACAGGACAAAAAGAATAAAGATGTGTTATTTACAGGTAGCAACTCTCCAGGGTAAATTATTCTTTTATTTATTTAATTATGTTTGTATTTTAGGGAAGGGTCTACAGGGTGCTCTCAGTACTAGATTGGACTCATAGTGATCCACCCATTTAGAGCCTCCCAAGAGCTGGGATTACAGGCAAGGGCCACCACACCGTCTCAAAAGTGGAGAAGGATTTTTTTTGGGGGGGCTGACTCAGGCTGCCTTAAGGGCAGGTGTGGTAAGGCAGGTGGAGCTGTGGGTGACTGCATTTGCAGGAGCAGGCATTTAAACAACGGAGATAACAGGCAGGCCTTCCAAGATAAATTATTCTGTACTGCAAACAGGTACCAATAAATTTTATATAAAGAAAAAGAAACAAAAAAAAATAAAGAAAAAGAAACAACATATCAGCTCTAGAAATACAAATTCCATTTGTAAAAGAAGAAGAAAGAGAAGGAAAAGAAGAAGGAGAAGGATGAGGAGGAGGAGAAGGAAAAGAAGGAGAAGAAAGAGAGGAAGGAAAAAGCGAAGGAGAAGGAGAAGGAAAAGGAGAAGGAGAAGGAGGAAAAGGAGAAGGAGAAGGAGGAGAAAGAGAAGGAGAAGGAGAAGGAGAAGGAGAAGAAGAAAGAGAAGCAGGAGGAGGAGAAGGAGGAGGAGGAGGACAAGGAGGAGAAGAAGGAGGAGAAGGAGGAGAAGGAGAAGAAGGAGAAGGAGAAGAAGGAGGAGAAGGAGAAGAAGGAGGAGAAGGAGAAGAAGGAGGAGGAGAAGGAGAAGGAGAAAAAGGAGGAGAAGGAGGAGGAGGACAAGGAGAAGGAGGAGAAGGTGAAAAAAGAGAAGGAGGAGGAGATGGAGAAGGAGGAGAAAAAGGAGGAGGAGAAGGAGGAGGAAGAGGAGAAGAGGAGGAGGAGGAGAAGGAGAAGGAGGAGGAGAAGGAGAAGGAGGTAGAGGAGGACAAAAAGGAAGAGGAGAAGGAGGAGGAAGAGAAGAGGAGGAGAAGGAGAAAGAGGAGAAGGAGAAAGGAGGAGGAAAAGGAGAAGGAGGAGGAGGAAGAGGAGGAGAAAAAGGAGTAGAAGGAGAAGGAGGAGGAAGAGGAGGAGAAAAAGGAGTAGAAGGAGAAGGAGGAGGAAGAGGAGAACAGGAGGATGAGGAGGAGGAGGAAGCAGCAGCAGCAGCAAGGAGGAATAGAGTGAGGCAGTGAAACTGCAGGTAAAACTTTCTAATACAAATGTGCTTATCAGTAAATCAGGTGACACCAATGATAAGTATACCTGCTGAGGTTACTTTCAACTTATATTACATGGACCGGGACCAGAAACACGTAAGTTTGACTACTCCAAGTCTATGTGAATAGGCGTATATCTCAAAACACCATTTGATACTGTTAAAAATTAAAAACTTGTAGTTAGAAGCCTTAAGTAATAGATTTGAAAAGTGTATGCCAGGAAACACATACTTCAAACAACACACACGTTAGAGAGAAATTTTTTCAATCTTTGAATTAAAGGACAATGAAAATACAGTTTATGAAACTTGTGGGATGCAGCAATAGCAACATATTGAGGCGATTTGTTGCATTCAATACATATATGAAGCAAAAAGACCTGAAATCAATCATCTAAGCTGCTATCATGGGAAGCTGGAAAAAGAAGAGCAAATTAAATTAAAATATTCATAATAAAAAATAAATTTAGATTACAAATGAAATAAATTGAAAGCATTCAATCCATAGACAAAAATCAAAACAACTGAAAGCCAGTTCTGAAAATATCAATTAAGTCTCTAGCCAGGTTGCCTAAGAAAAATACAAGACACAACTAATCTGAAAAAGAACAAATATTAGGTGGGCGTGCTCACCTAAAATCCTAGTACCAGGGAGGCTGATGCAGAAGGATCACAAGTTCAAATCCTACCTGGGCAACTTAGCAAAGATCCTGTTTCAAAAGTAAAACATACAATTAAAGAAAAGAAAGGGCTGGCAGTGTCAGTGGTACTGTGCCTGTGAGTTTCTTCTCTGCTACTGCAATGGAAAAATACAAAACAGTGATCAATGCAAAGCAAATGGGTGCTATTTAAAAATGGAATATTACAAACAACTCTCTACACACAAATTTGATAACTGGATGAAATTAACCAATTACTTTAAACACATAAACACCAAAACCAACACAAGAAATAGACAATTTAAATAAGTTTGTATCTGTTAAAGAAACTAAATCAATAATGAATTCAACTCCCAAACAGGAAATGCCTAAACCAGAAAAGTTCACTAGTGAATTGGCCAAATATTTAAGGAATAAATTATATCAATTACCTGAAGACAGAAGCAAAGAGAATACCTCCTAATTCATTCTATGAAACCAGCATTATCCAATTACCAAAACCAAATACATTACCAGAAAACTATGTATAGAAAAATAGATATCACACCTCTAAAATTTAAAAACTATCAATAAAATATAAGCGTCAATGTACACAAAAGGTTAGGATCATCACCAACTATAATACTGTATATGTAAAATTCCATTCAAAATTCCTCCCATAGCAAAGGCTAATGAAAGAAATCATATGACCATTATTGACACAAGCACAAAAAAACATGAGAAAATCCAAATCCAGTCATGATAACTAGAAAATGAAGAATATAGAGAATATTCCTCTACTAGATAAAGAACTGAAACAAAATCTATAGCTAAGTAATTTAATCATAAAACACTTGGAGATTCCTCTGAAGAATGAGTAAGAAGGCAAGAATGTTTCCCTCATCACTGCTTTACAGTGTAACAGAAGACCTACATAACAAAGTAGACATAAAAAGCAAATAAAAGACAAAAAATTAGAATGGAAAAAGTAAAACTGGCTTTGTTTATGTGTGACATAACTGACTATGTAGATAATCTAAGAGAATTAATAACAACAAATCATGTTAGGAATAAATAACTAACTATAGCAAAATTGAGGGATGGAAAGTTAATATACAAAACTAAATCACAGTCCTATAAACCAGCTAATTAACCAATGGAATTTTAAATTTAAAAACCTTTATCATTTCAAATTAGAACCCCCCCCAAATGAAGCACGGTAATGTAAAATTAACAAAACTTGGACAAGATCTACATAAGGAACCCATAAACTCTAATGAAAGAAGTCAAAGAACAACTAAGTAAATAAAGATATACTCATGGATAGGAAAACTCAAGTGTTGTTAAAATGTTGGTACTTATCAATTTACCTACAGAGTCAACATGATCTCTATCCAAATCTTAGCAAGTTATTTGGTAAATGTAAATGATCTGAACCTATATGTTCTATAGAGAGTTGAAAGACCCAGAGTAGCTCAATATTAGAGAAAAAACAAACTTGGAAGATAGACAATACTCAAGCCCAAGACTTACTAGTGTGGTACTTTTTATAAAATAAAGACAAATAGAGCTAGTTCAAAAGTTGCTAGAAAAAGATTGGCACAAATATAGTAAACTAATCTTTGACAAAGAAATAAGGCAATAGAGTGAAGATAAGCTTTGTCAACAAATGCTGCCACAATAGACAACCATAGGCTAAAAAAAGAAAGAGCTCGGCACACCTAAAACACTAGCACTCAGGACAGATAGGAGAATCACTGCAAGTTTAAGTCCAGCCGGGACTACATAGTGAGTTCAAGGCCAACCTGAACTTCATAGCAAGACCCTGCTTCAAAACAATAAGAGACACAGATCTTACATCCGTCAAAAAAAAACTTACTAAAACTTGGATATCTAAATATAAAATAAAAACAATAAAACTCTTAGAGGATAACAGAGAAGAAAAATCTTAGTGACCCTGGTATGAAGAGGGTAATTTATTATTTTACAAATATTTTTGGTCCTAGGGATTGAACTGAGAGTCTAATGCATGATAAATAGGTACTCTATCTCTAAGTTACACATTCAGCCCATAAGATGATTTTGTAGAAACAAAGGCATAATCATTGAATAAAATAATAAGCAATACTTCATTAAAAATAAAAACATCTCTATGACAGACAATGTCAGGAAAATAATAACATAAACACAGACTAGGAGAAATATTCAAGAAGCATAGATCTGATAAAGTACTATTATCCAACATATAGAAAATAATACTAAAACCACAACAATAAAATAATCTGGCTAAAAAATGGGGAACAGCCCTTAAAAAGCACTTCATTGGAGAATAAAGACTGGTGGGCAGTAGGCATATAAAGAGGAGTTCAATAATATATGTATTAGGAAATTGAAAATAGAAAAAAAATCACTGAGTGCAGGGGATGTGCAGCAGCAAAAAACCACTTAACATGCCTGAGACCTTGTGTTTAATAGCACCACACAGGGATATGCACACATGAAGCCAATAACAACATTAACAAAAACATAACATTATACTGGACAACCATTCAAAAGGTTAAAATCCAAAACATTCACAACACTATACACTGGCAAGTTTGTAGGAACTCTGATTCATTGCTGGAGGGGAATGCTAGACAATATAGCCACTGTGGAAGACAGACTAATTTTTTTTAACGCAAAACTAAGAATACCATAATGTCTGACAATCATAATATTTAGCATTTCCCCAAGTGAATACAAAATTTATATCCACACAAAAGCTGATGAACAAATATTTCCAGAATCTTTATTCATAATTGCCAATGCCTGGAAACAACTGAGAGGTTCAACAGTAGATCACTAGATCACTTTGGTACATGCATATAACACAATATTACTTAGAACCAAAAAGAAATGAGCAATTAATCCATGAAAAGTTATTAAGAAAACTTTAAAGAATTTTACAAAATTTGGGTCAGCTAGATAGCTAGGTGGACTAAAGTGCCTGCTTAGGCAGATGCAGGGATTAGGGTTCAATCCCCGGAGTACAGTGTTACCCTGGCCCAAGCCATTGAGACTGGGCTTGGTTGCACCCAACTGTAATCCCAGCTCTTGGGAGGCTGAAAACGGGAGAATCACTACAAGTCTGATCTGTAGTAAGACATTGTAGACCCTGTACTAAACACATGAAAGAAAGAAAGAGAGAGAGAGAGAGAGAGAGAGAGAGAGAGAGAGAGAGAGAGAGGATGGAAGGGGGAATTTTACTAAATCAAAGAAGACAATGAGTCCCAATATGTGATACTTTGAGGGTAAATCTATAGAAAAATTTAAAAACATTAGTGGTTGCCATAGGTTAAGGGAGAAGAAATAAAGAGGCAGAACAAGGAGGATTTTCAGGATAGGATGCTACAGTAGTGAATGAATGCCACTAAACAGTTGCCAAATCCCACAGAATGAACAATACCAAAAGAAAGCCCTAACTTCTGCTATGGATTTTAGTCATCACAATACATCACTGTAGGTTTATCAGTTCCAACAAATTTACTGCTGTAATACAAGAAGTTACAAGTGGAAGAGTACGTACATTTTTAAAAGGAAAGAAAGTAATTGTTGCTTCTTATTTTTAATGTGAAGATGGAAATCCCCAAAAGAAGGGAGAAAAATCTATTAACTAAAATATAATAAAAAGGCTTCCCAGTCATTCTTCTAGGCAAAGCTGTATGGGAAAGTTGAGATCCAGACTGTTATTGCTTTGGTCAGGCCTTACTTGTAGAGTCTATACAATTTATGAGGAGTAGCTCCACAAACACATACTAAAATTTGTATTTGGGAGTGGGGTTAAGGCTCTATGCTTAACTAAAAGGTAAACAAACAGAAGATAAGGACCCTTTGTTCTATGTCTAGTGAGGTAAAACAAGCATGCACAGACCACACAACTCAGCATATATTTCTTTTTTTTTTAATTTTATTTATTTATTTATTTATTTATTTATTTATTTATTTATTTATATGTGTGTGTGTGGCCAGCTCAGCCCACCAGGGGGCAGGGCTGGCTGGCATGTGGTGCTGGGGGATTGAACCGCGGTCCCTGCGTTTTGCTAAGCTTGTTCTAAGTAGGTGCTTTAGACCACTGAGCCATCTCACCAGCCCCAGCATATATTTCTGACTGCTCACTGTGACTTATTGTGTTTTATAAAGTTTAATTATGTACTTAAGTCTTCACAATTGTTTTTGTAGGAAAGTTACTTATCTTGTCTGATCTTCAATATTCTTATTGATACTAATAGTAAAGTCACTGTGTCAGCTAAATAATGAACATGTGTAAATAGCTCAGAATAGTTTCAGGCACATAGTTAAGCACTCAATAAACATATATTCTCAATCATATCTTGATTTTAATTCACATATATATTAAAAACTATGTTATAGATAGAGGGATATGTCACAAACAAAAATATGCTGAAGTAAAAATGATTATGAGAGCCATGCTAACTAAAATCAATAATATTATAGCCAGTGAAGCTCAAAAAGACAACAGAAACTCTCACCTATACTAAAATAAGACAATGTACACATCATAGCAGGAAAGGATACAACACACATTTTAGTTTTCTTTCTGCAAGAGTACTAAGGTCTTATACTCTGACATAGTAAGAGGAATACAAAACTTTAGGAATCAACCACTGAGATCTAGCTTAAACTATAAGGTACGCCAATTAGAGAAACCCAACTCTGATCACTACCCAAGCTAAGGAAGAGTTGGAAATCCTTTTAGGTATAAAGGCCTAAAGAAGATAAAAATTTTGAGGTTTTAAATAGATAATGAGCTTTGCACTGGTTTTATTTTTGTTTGCAAAAACTCTGAGTTAAAGAACTTGGGTGATTTTAGACTAAATCAAGTTCCCTCAAACAGCACATGGGCAATTTGACTTGTCTAAAATATTCCTGAATATACACAGCCCTTTAATTATAGGTATAAGAATGTTAACATTGAAAGGCCCCTCAAGAGAACTTGATTTATCCTTTATTTAAAAGTCAAAAATGGGCTGGGCATGTGGCTCAGTGATAGAGCTCTTGCCTTGTATACACAGGCCCTGGGTTTGATCCTGACACCACCAGCAAAACAAAGAAAGAAAACAAAACAAAACAAAAGAAAGAAATCAAAGATAATAGAATATGATAACAGTCAATGCATAGTTGAGTGTAATGAAAACTTTCTTAATCTCATGGCCATTACAACCAATATAGAATTTGCAAAAATTTCAAAAATAGGTGTTTTTTTGGTACTAAAAATGTAAATGAATGCCAAGACTCATAAATATTGATGCTATTGTGCATAAGAAAAGTCCACTATAAATAGCAAGTTTTCTTTTCTTTTTTTTATCATTTAGGTATATCTGTTAAAACTTGAATAGTGTTCATATCTTACTTTTAAGTGGATGCATTCATGTAAAGTATTTTAGACAAGACTGCTTGTTCACATGTGTTAGAATAACATGAAGGGGCCTACCACGAATACATCCACATAATAACTAAATCTATAGCTAGTAAAATTTAATGGTTAATTACTTTGTCGTGCAGTAGCAGAACAATGGTTTCCATACCTGTCCACAAAGAATGACCACTTAATGTTTTTAAGCAATTGCATAGGATGACTATAAGGAATAAAAGGTACAGTGTTAAGTATATTCACAGATTGTCCCAAAGAGCTTTCCATATGTACCTGTGGTGAAACAAAATAAAAGAAAAAAATGTGTCATTTCTTTTAGGACTCCAGGCAAAACCCACCAATATATAAATACATGTGCAGGAGTGGTAATAGCCGGCCAACATATGCTCAATCCCATAAAGCTGAGTCATTTTTGAGAGAACAATGAATAGTAAAGAACAACAGCACTGAAATTACTTTGTTAAGAATGCAACAAATACAGGTAATTTTCACCAATGTGAAACTAAAAGTGACAACAATAAATGGCAGAGTCTAAACAGATTGGATTAACAGGCCAAGAGTGGTGATAAGTATGATAAAATTTAAGAGATTTTTTTTAAAGGTTCTGTGCTTAAGATGGAAAATCCACCGGAATTTTAAGAGAAAAAAAGTATGAAATAAGAAAAAAGTTGCAGTTGCTAGTTAAGAGTTACTGTCATCAAAACAATGGAACAATGTAATGCAGCAGGCAGCAAAGGTGATATGATCTCTAACACTGCCAAAAGAAGGGCAGTTTCCAGGATGTGAAGTCATATCCTTGTCAGCTGACCCTCTCAATTCAGTACTTAACTTTCTGAGTTATACTTCAGACTGATCATTCAAGGTGATTTTAGAAATCTCTTTTGATCTAAGTTTTACAGTTTAATGCTACGCAAAATCAAAATAACAGTAGGCGCAAATCACATTACCAAAGCCCTCACTTCTCTGAATCTTCTAGTACTAGCCTCATTTTTTTTCAAAAGATTATACTTTCTTGCCAAAAGCTATTTCTACCATAAAATTATTTTCAAAGTATTTTAAACAATGCTAATGTAATAAAATGTCTTATAACCTTTGGATTTCAGCTTAAGGTGGCTGGTAACTTTCTACAACTTGTACGCACAGTATACAATTCTAATTTCTTGTGGCAGAAGGTAAGAAAAACTAGATTACTGACACTATCTTCTCACAAAAGGTACAAAGTAAATGTCTTATTTAGGGATTCAAAATTCAAATAGAAAATCTTAAGGAATACTAAGAAAAATACAGTACATCATAGGCTTGGCTGAGTTCTTGTTGGGTCTCCTTAATGCTATGTATCTCTACGACTCAGATTTTGTGCAATTTCCTCCTGAGGAAGCTCAGCTGCATGTATTAGTAATCCTTTATTGGTCTGGGCAAAATATTATGCGATGTGATGAACATATGAAATATTAGGAGTACAGTAGGAACTACAACTGTTATGCCTTGCTGCATTTTTAATGGTTCCCTAAAATCACAGGGCACTAAACACAGCAATGTACTTAAAAGGAAATACTACAATTATCTCGCTTTACCACTTGGTTCCAAATCTGCCTCTGTCTTATACTTCATAAGCTCTAACAGTCATCACCTTTTGCAAACGCGTCTACTTGAAAACAACCACAATTCCTGAACTTAAAATTTCAAAAGTAACCATTTCAGTACTGAAATAGATTTTTTTTTCATCCTGCAAATCAGAAACCAAAGATTCCATACCAATGATTAAGTATGATATAAAGAAAGTTTCTCTGACATGATCATTAGTGAAGCTAATAACTAAAGGAAAACTGGATATCATTCATTGGCCTAATAAGTAAATTAAGGTTTGTTAACAATGATTTACAACGCCAATACTTATATAAGTGTGCTGGTCTTTTCAAATATATGTGTATAAGACCTAACAGTTTATTAACTGTACTCTATCTAAACAGCTTGTCACTAGGGTGCTTTTGTTAAAACCATATTGTATTTTAAATGGATAAACATTTTTACATGAACAAAATGCATTTTAAATGTTTGACTTCAGAAGTCAAGGGCTGGGAGATAAGTGAAGTGTCTGAAACTAGCTAAACCTCCAGTAACTCTTGTTTATTGCTAGAGCTGACTAGAGGAAAATGTGACACTTGGAGTTAAAATAGCATTTTTCCTTTTTAACAAGCCCCAGTTGTGTTTTTTAACTTCTTTCCAAATGATTCTCTTGGAATTTCACCAAGCTGTAAGTTTCTTATGCAATGGATTGGGAGGCATCTAATTTACAATTTCAGGAAGATATTTTTCAAAGTAGATAAGGAAAGGAAAGAATCCTTTGATCTGACTGATAAAGCAATAAAACTCTAGCCCATTTACATCTATCTCAGAATAAACTAAGTTTGACACTGCCGGTGGCTCTTTTCATATAGTTTTTATCAACTACTGCAACATTTCTATGAATGTTAATGAATTAATAATGTAAAAGTTTCAAAGAAAGGCAGACTTGGCCACTCAGTTGAAAACAGAACTTATTTCAATGGTGACACTGAAGAGCAATATCCACTAACACACTAGAGCCCTTGCACATCTATAACCCAAAGGAGAGCAAAGAAAGACAGCAAAGCTCATGCAAAGCAATGATCTCGTGTGGTAGACATCTAGGTGTAAAAGAGCTGGAATTGTACATTTTGAAATATTAGCAATAAAAGCTCTTTAGTTTATAGTCTTGTCTGGTCATTCATTAAACATGTTTTCTCTAAGATGGTTTTGATCTCCATATCTGTGTGGCCAAAGAAGTAGGCACTATTTTATGAGGAGGAATATGTGATCTAATTTGTCCAAATGTTTCTGCACAGTATATACCTGAATTCAAAAACACTAGGAAGGTCCCAGATTTTTAGTTACACTTAAACACTTAAATTTCAAAATGTTTACTCTCCTTTCTAAATTAATTATCCCTCCACAATTGGACTTCTACTTCTGAGATTCCAAGTAAAACCATTACTGTATAATCAATGGTTCTTCATTTGAGATCCTTCTCCTATAATGGGTCAAATTCAGGTTACTGCAAAGCTGTTGTCTTCCCGCTCATTCAACTTCCCTAACTCCATCCCACATTCTTTTTAATCAGTTATCGCTCCTAACCAACCTTGCTTATGCAATGGATTGGATGTCTTCAATCAACTCAGAAACATTTCTCTTTCATGGTCATTTTGACTTTGGGAAAAATCTAGAAGTCATGTGATGCTAAAGCCAGTGAATAGAGGGGATGTGGTTACATAATGTTTTTACAAGCCTCTCTTTCTGGCGGATGCCACTAAGCAGCAACATTCACTAAAGTTAAGATCATATTTTATATCTCTACAACTGCTTCAGAAAATGTCAAAACGATGCTATAAGTATATTCAAAGCAGAGGGGACTATTTTGAATGAAGTTAATGATAATGTAATTTCTACTATAATACATTTATTTTTTTCATACAATCATATGTTTTGATCATACCACATATAACCCATTACATTAAAAAGTGCTATCAGAAAAATTCTTAATACTAACTGAAAGACAGAAAGTCAATTTATTAGTCAATTAAATTGAAATATAATTTGTGGTTATACACTATTGAGTCAATTGTCACATACTAAAAAAGAGTAGTAGAACTTTCCTTTTATGACCTTTATAGCTCTAGATAAAAAGACATATATCAACATGGTGTACCTTCTGCCTATAACTAGCATAATCAACAAAAAGTAATTAACAGGAAAACAAAAATTACACAAATTTCATTTAAGGTGTGTATCACTATACATTCTCCTATATAACATGGTAATTTACCTATCATCAGATAGCAGCGGACTGATTCCATCAATAGCTACTATGTCAATTACTAATCATGATCGGACAGGCCAAAGAGCTAGCTTGGTGGTCTAAGTGACTCCCTGGCAAGTGCAAGGACACAAGTTCAATCCAGGTAACGCATGTGGTGGTGCCCTGGAATCTTGGGCACGCTGAGCTGGCCACCAAAACCAGGCATTGTGGCACATGCCTGAAATCCCAGGGCTGTGGAGGCTGGGACAGGGGGATCACTATGAGTCTGAACTGCAGGGTGAGACCCTATATGTATAAATAAATAAATACTTTTTTTAAAAAAAAATGTGTGATCCAAGTGAGAATGGTGAAAAATCAGCAGTTGAGAACTCTAAAGAGAAAGTTCTAGAGTTTAGAAAACTGGAATCCCTTTTTTTTTTTGTGTTTTTTTTGGTGGATCTGAGGATTGAACTCAGGCCCTTGTGCTTGTCAGGGAAGCGCTTATTCCACTGAGCCATCTCCCTGGCCCCAGGACTCCTTTTTAGAATAGAACTTGCAGTAAGGTTGACAATTAGCCAAAGAAGCAAACAGAACGTATTTCTTGTATCAAGTAAGGCCCTAATGTCCTTCATGCTAGAACTCAAATCCAGGTTGCCATGTTGCCCCCAAATTAGCTGCAACTATTAGTACATGGAGTCAACTCCCTGTAAAGAATGAGTCCAGATACTTCCTGTGATAAGACACCTCACCACTGTCCACTAACATGGTACTTTCCAAAGTCCTTCCACACTAGGGCCTTCACTTACTTCATTCAGTGAAGTGAGGCACCCACTTTTCATATTCAGACAGCAGGAAGGACGTGCTACAACCTCATAAAACTTAAATATATTGAATAAAATGTGCCTGAACCTCCAAGCCCAATCCTAAAAGATGTTAAGCAATTAAGAACCTCACATGGCTTAAGTGCCTCTGAGGGAGAAAAGAGACAAGTTACCTCGGTAAGTCAATTAAAGGAAAGTAAACTCTGTAGAGAGTTTATAAAGAGGTCATTTCTGAATCATCATGACAGAGGATTACAGAGGAAGTACACTCTATTTTTGTGTACATACAGAGTGAACTGATATATAATTCACCAAACAAAATGCCCCCTAGGATCCTGTGACAGTTCCAAGAGAATTATAATGAGAATAAAACATTCCTTTCCTATAATCAATTTTATACTGATTGTTTATTATAAGCCTTTCACCATAATAATGTAGGGCTACTTAATAAAACCAAATTTACACTCAGCTGAAAACCATCACACACTGACTTGTGAAAAAAAGAAGGCAATATTTATTGTTTGCCATTACTCAGTTCTGCTGTATATGCACTAAATCCTTCCTCTTAATTCCAACTCTATAAGGTAGGCACTGATGGATAAGGGCTCAGAGATCTCAGAAAACCTACTCAATCAAAATGGTGCATACATATTAGGAAGCAGAAAGAACTTGTTCAAATGGGAAGAAAAGGAAATCAGAGGAAGGACATGGAAAGAAGAGAAAGACTTAATGGTGAAAAAAAAAGAACTGAAGCGAAAATGAGGAAGGGACAAAGGGTTGCAGACGGGATAGGGGGACAAAAAAAAAAAGAATTAACATTTGTTCTACACATGTACAAATGCCTCCTAATGAACGTAGTCATCATGTACTACCTACACAAACCACAAGAAAAAAAAAAGATTATCAGGCTGTTGAGTATTAAATAAATAAATAAATAAATAAATAAAACCCTCACACACTCGAGGTCACAAGTGGGTCTTAAATACCATTTTGCCTCTAACTTCTTTATTATAAATTACTCATAGTGAAACTTCAAACACATTTTAAAGAGACAATAGAGGCTAAATTATTTAAACTGAAGAAAATTGCATTTACTACATGTATGCTTTTAAAAAAGAAGAAAATCCTATACACATTCCAACAAGTTTTAGTATGCTTGCCAAAAAAGAAAAAAATAAATAAAATAAAAGCAAATTGATTCCAACTACTCTATAATTTCATTTATATTTAGAATACGAACAGAGCTAGGCATGTGTATGTAATGAATATATATGTACATATATATGTATATGTATCTGTGTATATAACACCCACATTATTCAAAGCTCCCAAAAATGTAGAGTTTGTTCCAATTCTTCTCTATTTTGTCTACTTTAAGAATTTTTTGCAATATGCTTATATAAATACTGATTTAGCTGCTGTTCTCATTTCTCAAATCTGCTTTTAAATGGATTGGAAGAGTGACAGACCTAAGCAGACATTCTTGGAACACAAAATCAAGGAGACATAAACAAATACAACTAGATAAAAAAAGAAAAAAAAAAAAAAAAACCCCGAATGGTTTCTTAAAGCTCTTTGAACTTAACGTTACTGATATATTAAAAGAGATGAATAAAAGTACAATTCACTGATTTTGGCTAAGGGTAGAGAACTGTGGGCACTGAAGTGCATGCTTCTTACACACAGACACACAGGAACTTGTACGCCCATATACTCTAGTGAGTGTCTTCTAACAAGGCACACACAGACAGCATTCCCCCTTAGCTTACTAAACGCACCATACAAGTATGGATTCTGAACAACAGAAGATTCTGACGTGAAGGGTGATGTTGGCGCCCTGGAGCATGTTTCAGTAAACAGTTTCAGGTTGCTAAATCCAACATGTGAGTACCTTCAAAATTTTTTATACCAGGATTTATTTCATGATTCAATTACATTAATAGATCATTGATTCTATTGGTAATTTGCTTCCATCTACATTTCAGAAAAATGAAGGAAACGATTAAGGACCAACTCAAAGTAATACTATCCCACTTACCTTATGCTGTGTCTTCTTTACAAACATAAGTAAACAGCTATTATGGTATCAAAGGTCACAAAACACAGCGCAATGAATATACTGGCAAAGGCAACTACCAGATGTTATGAACATATCATTTCTACTTAAGTATGTGAAATGCTCTAATGTCATATTTAGTACCTGAAATTAAATATTATATGCAATACTGTTGGAATGAGAGTTGAAACAGAGACTAATTTGATGAGGACCTGACAACAAAATCAATGTATTTTGCATTTTTTAAAATGTATTTAGTACAGGGTCTGCAGAGTCTAACTACACAGATTGAACTCATGATGATCCTCCATTTTTCAGGGAGGGATTACAGGTGTGAGCCACTGCACCCAGTCTCAATTGCCTTCACAGCGTGCCCCAGGGGTGGAGCTGGCACTGCAGACCAGGGATTGAACCCTGGACCCTGCGTCTGCCTAAGCAAGTGCTTTAATCTGCTAAACTATCTGGCCCACTCTGCATTTTGCACTTTGATAACATAACAATCACATTATTGGAAACACATTATAAGGGGGCATTTTTTCATACTTGAGAGTTAAACATATATTGGCATATATCTTTTCCATGTAAGCTAACATGATAGGTTTTTATATAAGTAAAAGAAGTCTATCAGCCATTTTACCAAGTAAGGACAAACTTTTATGCTTATTCAATGTTGTCTGTTAAATATTTTATATTTCTAAAATACCCATAAAATGTTTTAATTATTACAGAAAAAATAAACATTATCAGAGAGAAAAGTGACAAAAAGAAAACTGAAAATCACATTGTTATGATAAATGAGAAACTTTCTTTTAAAATAATCATATGGACAATACAAAATACTGTATGTTCATTCTAGAAGTGAACAAGGCTAAGGTGGTGGCTTTGGCCTTGTTTCTGTGGAAAAAAGAGGAAGAATTTAGCTTTTGGATGGAGAATAGACATGGAGACTCCAGATTTTTCTTTCAGCATCTCCACCCACATCCAGGGCGGTGTGAAGAGATGACAGATGGGACTAAGTCTGCTCTTTCAACTGCTGAAGCAAGATCCTGAATGTATCCTGTTTGTTTCTGTAAGCATGAATATTCAGCCACAATAAGTAGGAGCAATGCTAACTGTGCTAACCGCGTTTATTAAGCAGGTCTCAAATCTTTAACCTTTTTGTACTCATATTATAGATTAAGATAAGAATGTATTAAAGTGTCTGCTTAGGCAGCCACAGGGGCCAGGGATTCAATCCCAGGTCTGCCATGCTGGTCCCACCCCCGGAGCGTCCTGAGACCATGATTCAGACTAGACATGGTGGTGCATGCATGTAATCCCAGTACTTGGGAGGCTGTAAACATGAGGATCACTATGAGTCCGATCTATGCAGTGAGACCCTGTAACCCTGTAGGCCCTGTACTAAAATACCAAAAAAAAAAAAAAGATAAGAATGTAGATAAGATGTAAAAAGTATACTTTCTGCCAAGCTCAGGAAAGCTTCATTTATTCAATGAAAGGATCTAGTTTTCATACATTTAATATAAATATATTGAGAGAATTGTATGAGTGAAAAACGAGCAGAGTAATGAGCGTGTTAAAAGCAAGAAAAAGTTAAAAGCAGTTACAAAGAAACAGCTCTTATTTTCCATTTTGTTTTCATGATTTTCTTAGGTAATACTAAACATGCATTACAGTCATTATAGTATATCATCCCTCATTTAGAACACAAATCAGGTTGCCCTAAGTCCAGCCATAAACTTCTATATGCAGAAGTTATGTGTGTAAAGAAAGCTTATTTGCAATTACTTCCCAATTTAAATTTTAAAAATGATCATTAAATCAAAAAGGATCATTTTCTACAAAAAATAAGTGACAATTTCTCTGTGAATGAAAATATTTTGATAAATCTTGAAATATGTCAAATCCTTCATCCCTACCCAAAAGGACAGAGAGTAAGTTTCAAAAAATTATATGTATATTTGCTAAAATGAGTTTAATTATTGCTACAAACAAAATCTATAGTATATTTACGTAGACTGTGATCGATAACATCCACTGAAACCCCATCTCTTATAAAAATAAAAAGACAATTCATTGTATATACAGGATGCTCTTTAAGAAATCTTGAAAGTGAGTAAGTGCCTAGAAGCATAATCTGAATTCCATCCTCCCCAAGATCTTCTTACCAAGGAAACAGTTTTGGAGTAAAGGCATGAGTGATCTATCTCTCCTACGTCCTTTTGCACTGCTAGGCTCTGGGAAAATGTTTTAGGTGCTAAGGACTTAGCACGTATCTCAAAACCGATGATCCCTAGGGCCCAGCAGATTATGCCCTTTAAAAATAAAACAGTGTTCAATAACAGAAGGAAATCAGAAATCAGTCTCCTCTTTAGGACTAAGGGGGTTTCTTAAGACTTTTTTTCTAGCGTTCTAATGAGCATTCATTATAGAAGTGAACCAATGCCAAAGCAAAGCACATATGTGGAAGTTGAGATAGACTTACGAAGTAGCCTGTTCCCAAGCTGGAAGGAGCTGAACTCTGCAATAAAGCATAAAGACAAAGTGGAAAATCAGCAATGGTTTTTAACACGTTCCAATCCACACAGCTCATTACCAGCCCTTTGCAGGCTTTTCATCACTACATCACATCACCAGCGTGTGCTGCCCCTTGTCATCTGCTACTGATACATACACTGTGTTGCTTAATTTTCCCCTTTACATCTCTCAACAACTCAGAGATGCTAACGTGCTATTTACTGAATTCCAAGCTTCTGCAGTGGATGTAATTGCCAATTTATTTGACAGGCAGCTGGGTAATGAATTAATGATGGCATTTCGCCCTGCACTGAGACTAAACAGACACGCATCAGCCTGCCTCCCTGACTTGCTGACATTCAATGCCCTGGTCTCAAGCTACTCAGTTTTGTGGCCGCAAAGGGGCAGACAAGAGGAAAAAGCCCAGACTGACTTGAAAATAAAAAGCCCAATGGGTTTGGATGACTTTTCCAGTGTATGACCTACTTGCCAGTTTATTCCCTAAAGGCACCAGTTAGTACACACACAGTATTTTCAAAAATGAGACATTTGTAAACATAATTAGTATACCAAAATGCAAAGAATGTGTAGGCAAAGAGTAGCTGTGAAAAGCACCATTTTCTGAAGGTTTTAGTTATAAGAAATATCAGTTTAGGCAGCCATAACTCTGATACACAGGGAAGCAAAACAACAATAATTCTCAAATGAATGTAGGATTATCACTTAGAGGAAAAGAAGCAAAAAGAGAACACTGTTTGTATTTTAAACTTGTCTAAGATTCTTTGTTTGTATTCATTTTCTAACTCCTAAAAACTCTCTTAACAAAACTTTTCACTTTTAGCATTCTCTCTGTCAGTAAGAGAAGTCCCAGACATATTTGAAATAAAAACAATGCCAGTAGTGAGTTAATTTTCAGGTCTCAGTAAGCATGCTTATAGCAGGAAGGTATTTTACCCAATGAACATAGTTCAGGCACTATATCTTCTCCAGTGTGGCCTGACTTCCTCCTTGATGCAACTATTAGATTCACTTTTAGCTCCTGCACCACCGAATTTTGACCCCTTTTCTATAAACCACAGCAGAAAGAACTACTAGGCACATTCATCATTGCTTCCTCAGAGATTAGCAAAATGCCTTGCATGGAAGATGCATTTAATAAACATTTGCTGAATTAATGTATAAAAAATGAATGAATGGACTATATTGGCAAAAAAAAAACAAAAAACAAAAAAAACCCAAACAAACAAACAGAAAAAGGCTTAGGAGATTTGTCATCTCCATAAATACAGCAGATGTGATTCTTTGTAATCCACAACTCCCTGAGAAGGAAATACGGGGTTATATAGCAAAGTCCATATTAAACAAGGGAAACATGCTTCAGAGCATTCCTAAATACAGGTGCAAAAACTTGAGGAATAAAGCACCAGACATGTGATCTTACGCATTATGGTTGGTCTTTAAAATCTTGCTTCGTTCTAGAGCCCATCAGTCAGAGACTGGCTCTCAGTCCAGCGATAAGCCTTGTGAACGCAATCACTTTCAGCACCACAGCCCTTCAAGCAGCAGGTGAAGGTAAAAGCCATTAGAGCTTTATCTACCTGAAGTCATGTGCTTGGGAAGTCAACCCATTTTAGGGTGAGTTACTTAGACTCCCCCACTTCCTACAAGTACATTTGTGTCAAAAGGAGAAGCATCACCCTAGAACCGCCTCCCAACCCACACACATCATCTTACTGTACACCAAGGAAAATTACATCCTTCAGGTCTAAGAAAACTCTGTTATCCTCATTTTGCATATATATTGTGCATTACCCAGAGCTGGGTGGAGAAGGCTTTGTTGTGCATATTTGTTCTGGCTATTGTTTATGCAGGTCCGACTGAATGAGAGAACAGTGGGTATCATTTCAATTTCTGATGTCAACATCAAATTACTTATTTAATTTCATGCCTGGCGAAGCATTGTATAGCTACACGCAGAATCATTTCACTTCATTTGTTATGCTGTGCTTTCGTGGCGATTGGCTTGCCTTCCAACTGACAGCTTTAATTACGACATGAATTTGATTGCACTGCTGAGGAATTAACATAATGCAACAAAGCATTTAAGCACCCTGTCTCATAACCCTCCTCCCCACACGCATGGCGCACGCAAACACTGGCAGACACATGAGGGAACAGACCCTAGATTCTCATGCATATTACAGATCTACTGGAATTTATTTCAGTATTTTCTAGAAGGGATACAGAATCTTAGAATAAGAGTTTGTTCATATTTGCCAACCTACTGTGAACACCGTTTGAAAACAAAACCAAAAAATGTGGGAGATTTGTGGCATTGAGTTATGATTTCTACACTTGGCAGAAAACTTTAAAGAAGAACCCTCTTCTAAGCAAATTGACATTTTTTTCCCCATTCTTCCTCTGCCACATTTTTCTTGGCTGTCTGCCAGCTTTCTTCAATAATAAGTGGAAAATTTAAATGGACGTAGCATCTATGAAATAAGTAGTCTTCTTTTAGCCTAGTATTTCAACCACAAAATTCTGACTAAGATACAGATACAGCGTATGCAGTGAGACACTGCCTTTGGCCACCGGTAGGATCCCTACCACCAAAGGGCAGCAACAGAGATAAGTCAGGGTTTACCTGGTCGTCATAATCAGCATTATGTTTGTCTCGTGGCTTTGTTAACCAAAAGATGCACAAAATAGTCTTAATCATGTATGCCCAAGCTAAGGCTCTGTCTAAATACACAGCTGTAAATATTGGAAACTTTCATAATTTTCCAAGCTAGAAATTATATGAGGGCCTTCAAGGCACAGGTAACAATGGGTTATGCTACAAAAGTATTTTATGTACACTTTTTACATAAATGTTTACAAACACATCTTATACTTCAAAATATGTTGTTATTCATTTGCAGGCATTTATTTAGTGATTGGGACAACTTGCGTGTGATACAAGAGAAGAAATACAATGAGAAGTAGAGCCTAGAAAAACCTGAAAGGTGGTGGTGCCCTATCAATTTATAGAATCACTCCTCAGTACTCAATTTCATTTTAATTTGACCAGTCCATTTCTACTGAGAGGACTTTCATTTTTGCTACCTACTTACCTCAGGCAAACTGTTCAACTTAGACAGTAAAACTGGCTACAGAATGAAGAAAGGCTGAGTAAAAGTAAGACTTCAAAAATTAAGAGGATATTTTTGTTTTAAAGGAGGAACCAGGGGCCTTGGGAGATAGCTCAGCAGCTTAAGCACCTGCCTGGCAAGCATAAGATCCTGAGTGCGATTCCTAGTACTGCAAAACAAAATATGAAATAAATGAACAAAACATTTAAAAAATAAAGAAAGAACCAGGCTAGGCCTAATGGCACACACATCTATAATCGTAGCAATCTGGGAAGCTGACTCAGGAAAACTACATGTTTTAGCCCAGTCTGGGCAAATTAACAAGTTAAAATTAATTTCAGAATCACTATATATCACATTCATGTTTATTCAAGTATGTTATTTAATGAAATGGGCTTCATTGTAATTTGAGATACAGTTGCCAGATTATTCTTATTTTCAGTGGAGTAGACAAAAACGAGGGCCCGTAAGAAGTTTAGAAATAGGGTAGATGAACATGTTTAGCGATTGGCCTGAGAAGGCAAGGCTATGAGGAGATAAGAGTCAGTGGGGTGGCTACCGAACATGTGATTTCTGGGCTCATTATAAACCATCGCCTGTTTCATGTCGTCTTTTCATTCTGCCAGGGCTGTCATCTGTCTATCTGAAGACGTGACCACTGTTCCAGCAGTCTCTGCAAAGCAGCCTCCTGGACCTCATTATAATGCAAAGGAGAGCAGTCTAGGCACAAGCTCGGCCTCGGTGTCCAAGCTACCATGGACAGGGGACAGTAATAGGGCGCTTGGCTGCAGCACCTTTTATAGGACGGAGAATGCTGCTGACATTCAAATTGGCAAGCGGACATTCATTAAAAACTCATTCTCTTTTTCACTGGCCCCCGTCTGCTTTTCTTTGCATCTCTGTCACTAAGCCATCATTGAAGCTACTCATTAAACTCATGAAGTTCACATTTCTCTTTCAACTGCTTACTACAAGGCATTTCAGAATTGATTATCTATCTAAAATGTATGTGCTCCATTCATTATAGATGCACATAGAGAGACCATGGCTACTATTACACCTGGCAGGGTACAGGAAGGATATATACTCCACGTGCAAGTGAAAATATATGTTCTGACCTAGAGTTAATTTAAATTGAGTATTTGGAAATTATTGCAAAGCCCAAATCGTGTCTGATATCCCTGCCTACCCACCTCCTTGTTATTCTTCTCTATTGGGAATAAAAAAGAGAACCATACTAGAAATTACATGACCAAGGAAGTTTCTTACAAGGGTCATGGTACAAGTTCATTCATAGATTTTGCTATAGTTTTACAAAAACAACGATAATGAAAAGAACCAAAAATCTTAAAATAAATGTACTGTGGAGATAAAATTATTCAAGCTAACAAAGGGACAAAAAACATATTTACCAAAGAAAATCAACTAAAACTAGAGCAACAACCTGTAAAGCAAAATTAGGTGTGGAAATGCTAGGTCACTTCCAATGTCAACTATTCAACCTCCTTGTCATACTCAATTCAGACTGTCAGCAGCACTGACATGTACTCAAAAGTCTTCTTACTTTCTGCCCTGATTTCACTGTTGCTCCCACCTTCCATTTGTAATTCTGTATATAAAAGAAAAACTAAACATTTAAAAAATTTAACTCCAATCCTTTTAATATTTCCCACTGGATTTTTTAATACACTATAGTAGCCACCTAATATTCCTATTCTCTTAGAACCTTAAAATATGACTACAATGGCTAATTTTATGTTTGAACCTAACTGAACCATAGGGTGCCCATAGGATGCCCAGGTATTTAATTAAACATCAATCTAGGTGCTTCTGTGAGGATATTTTTAGATGAGTTAAACACTGAAATCAATTACACTGAGTGACACAAATAGATTCCCAAATGCTAGCAGAGCCTCATTTAATAGAAAAGCTCAAGGGCAGGGAGATAGCT
Organism: Octodon degus; assembly: GCF_000260255.1. Taxonomy (NCBI): domain Eukaryota; kingdom Metazoa; phylum Chordata; class Mammalia; order Rodentia; family Octodontidae; genus Octodon; species Octodon degus. The sequence goes on from NW_004524611.1 coordinate 9,819,003, forward strand.
TAGCAGCATAAGGACCTGCCTAGCATGCTCGAGTAAAACAAGAGGCTGACCTACCCAACAGAGTGGAGAGAATTCTTCCTGCATTTTTCCCAATTGGCACATTATTTTTTTCTATTCCACTTTTCACAACAAGAAGAAACATCAGCCCTTCCCACTTTAAAAAAAAATCTTTTATTTACTTATTTGGTACAAGGTCTCACAATGCAGCTCAGACTCATAGTGATCCTCCTGTCTCAGCCTCCCCAGCACTGGGATTACAGGTGTGTGCCACCACACTCCCTTTCAATGGCCTGCACCACAGGCAGTACCAGTGATGCAGCCTGGGTGCTTGAGCTTACCACATAGGTGCTTAGACAGCTGAGTCATCTCCCCAGTCCCCTCTCTGGCTTTTAACCTGCCAGTATTCAGACTAGAAATACTCTATTAGCTCTCGAGGTTCTTTGGATTGCCAACTATAGAGTGTGGGATTTCTCAACCTCTGTAATTGTGTGAGCTAATTCCTTATTTTTAAAAAAATGTTATTCTACTGGTTCTGTTCTGTTTCTCTGGGTGATCCTGTTTAATATAGTGATCGATTTGGATATACAGTTTTGTCCAGTTGTAATAAGTACTTATTTTCATTTCATAATTGGAGGCTTTGTACAATTAAGCAGCAATATTTCCTCCCTTGAATAATTCATCATGATTATATATTCAATTATTATCTTTAACTGTTTCTTTAACAAATGAATGTAAGTAAGTTACTTGAGTTTCATGATGTGAACAATATGAAACTCCTTTTAGCCAATTATTCCTTCTTGACAACATGGTTTCAGGAATATATAACTTAGACAAGTCAGATACATTTGGTTTTTATAAGCTTTACCCATAAGTCAAATTTTCCAGCTATATTCCTTTTGCCTGTCCAATTAAAAAACAAAGCCAGAATACAGTATTATGATTAACCTCACTTGAGAGTAAGTCTCAAATGCCTAAGTGTCTAAAAATGTAACTGAAGTGGAAGACTGATGGGAATTTTTATCTGAAATGAAAAGTTAGTAAAGGGTATGATGAAATAACACAAATACTTTGCCAACTTAAATTAAAAATGTGTACAAAATGTTGTATGAAACAAGAGATTTTAAACATCAGGCCAAAGACTGTTCAGGATAGTATTTGACTGAAGAGAAATAAGATAACCCATACACTTTTTCAAGATTAATACCTGGTGAGTTTTCATGCCATGGTATGTATGGGGTTAAGGGTGACTGAGTTACAGAAGTAGTGGCCCTCTGATTTGAGAAGACAAAGCTGAAAATCAGAGTGGCCAGGGTTATAAGAAATAGAAGATTAAAAAAGCCCATCTTCAAGATAAAGTTTTTAACTTTAAGTGGGAAACTATTAGCAGACAAAACTGCATACTTGTCTGAGGTCAGGCATCAATGGATCCCTAACAAAGCAGGGAGGGGTAGACAGTCAATAAAGTATGGCTTCACTAAATTAACTAATTAGAAAAGTCTTGGCAGTTAAGAAGTTACCACCTATGGTTTTATCATTTGCTGTTAACCCACTGTTTAGAGAGAATGGGCCAAAGGTCAGGGCAGAAACCAGGAAGACTGTACACCCACAGTATTTAGCCAAGGAGAAAAAGAAGGGAGGAAACTGCACCTAGGGGTTAAACTACTGGCAGTAACTGCCTTGGATGTACCCATCTAACAAAGAAACAGCCCAGAAGGTTTCAGTTAAAGCTTCGCTTTTGTATGTCTTCATGACTTTGAGTCTGTTCCTTGGGTGTGAGCCAGGGAACACATTTCTCACAAGAAAGACCTTAGGAGAGTGGGATGACAGCTTTAGAAAATGAATCAAGAAAGGTGCAGAGAATGACTTCTAATCCTCACCCACATATTCATCTATATATCTGTGCAAGAAATGTACCACCTAAGGTAAGGGAAACAATCAGTAGAAAAGTACAGGGAGAACCACTTCCAAGCTGAAAAACACGGGGCACTTCTGTATTCTAATGGACGAGGGGAATCAATATATTAGGCATTAGGTAGAATACTGGAAAAAACTATCTTTAAAGTTTGTTTTGGTCTCAGCCAAATAAATATAAAAACAAACTAAAAAAGAAAAGAAAACTGTTTCCAACTAGCCTATTGGCATCACAGAATAAGGAACAATGCTAGAAATTTGAAATAACTGGCACCCTAAAAAAATAAACAAAAACCCTCGCAATTCTGGCACTTGCTATAAATTTATAGGCATGTAAAGAAGCATAAAAAAATGACCTATAATGAGAGAAAATAACAGATACAATTAGTACACAAAGATAATAACCTTATAACGTTTTTATATGTTCATGAAATAAAAACAAAATAAGCATGATACAAAGTGATATAGTAAATACTTTAACAATGAAAAGGAGGACCAGCGAGACAGCTCAGTGGCTTGAGTGCTGCCTGGCAAGCGCAAGGTCCTGAGTTTGATCCCCAGTAAAAAGAAAAAAACAACCCAACTCCCCCTTCACACACACATCCCAAAAAACAACAAAACTAAGGCCCAATATTAGTGTTTCATTCAATCTCCTTATCACTCTCACTCTCCCCCTTTTTTTTCTTAATGTTGCAGTACAGGGTCTCACTATGCAGCTCAGACTACCTGAGGTAAGGGAAACAATCAGCAAAAAAGGTGCAGGGAGAACCATTTCCAAGCTGAAAAACATGGACCACTTTTGCATTCTAATGGGGGGGGGATCAATATATTAGGCATTAGGTAGAATACTCAATACTGGAGAAAAATTATCCTGTCTTCAGCCTTTGCAGTGTTGGGATCACAGGCGTGTGCTACCATCTCCAGTCTTGGAGGCCTTCTCAGTGCACCTGGGGGAAGTGACAGCACAGCATACAGTGCTAGGGATGGAACCCCTGATCCCTACACTTGCCTAAGCAGATGCTTAGTCCACTGAGCTATCTCAGAGACCCTCTCCTTACTCTCTGATACTATAGTCAAACCTTGAATTTTGGGTAACTTGGTCTATAAGTGTTCTTCTGTAAGATAAACAAACACATCTGAAAGATTTTATCTTAATAAACAGTGTCATGCCAAATGAGTAGTACCTTACACCAAGTATCACATGATCACAATTGGTTCTCTCTCTCTCTCTCTCTCTCTCTCTCTCTCTCTCTCTCTCTCTCCTTTGATATACAAAATTTGGATTATAAATATAACAATATACAATATTTGGATTGTCAGTGGAACAAATTCTCACAAACCAAGATTTTAGTGTAATTTCCTTGAAAGCCAAAGTGGTGACATCTCTATTCTATAGAATACAGGTATAGGTTGCCCTAGCATCAAAAATGAATCATTTTGTTAGGCTGAATTCTCAGATTTTTCACCTGAACAAACTTTACATTGCCATAGCATCCTTGGTAAGACTGTACCTCAGGAAAAAAAACGGCTGATGGTCTTGGAACATCTTACTAAACACCAACTGCTTTGTGTTTGTTGTTAATGTTTTTTCGCCACTCTTATTTTTAATATTATTATAAAATGTGAATTGTAATAATTAATGAACCATATGAACTTTTCCATGTGTTATTCATTGGCCTGATATAGAATGACAGGATTGTGAAACCTTAACTTTTTTTAATTTTTAATTGTGCTAAAATATATAAGACAAAATTTCCCACTTAATCATTTTTAAGCTTTTAATAAAGTGGTATTAATTAACATTCACAATGTTATGGGACTGTTGGGAATTATTTCCAAGAAACTTTTATCATTCCAAAGAGAAATGTCTAACTATGAAGGAATAACTCCCTGGTAACTTCATTTTACTTTCTGTCACTACAATTTGCCGTTAAGGACAACTATTGTAAGTAAAGTCATAAATATGGTCTTTTCAGATCTGTGCTTTTTTAAGCATGATATTTTAAAGGTTTATCCATGTTGTGCTTTGCATCCAGTGCCAACCCACTTTATGGCTGAGTATATTCCACTGAATGTGTATGTCTGTGAGTATGTTCAGTGAGTTCATTCCATATGTTTCACACTGTTTATCATTCATCTACTGCAGGACAAACTGACTGTTTAATAGCCTTTGACTACTAGAAACACTACTGAAGTGAAGGCTATACTACAAGTCTCTGTTTCAGTTCCTGTTTTCGTTTTTTAGAGTACATACTTGGAAGTTAAATTTATGAGCTATATGGTAACTTTATATTCAACTTTTTGAGGAATGTGCTTTGTTCTATAGTAGTCAAATTTTTTATATTTCTACCAGCAATGTATGAGTGTTATTCATTCTATACATATTTCCCAATATTATTGATTGATGGATTGATTGCTCACTGACTGACTGCCATCACAGAATGTTTAAAGAAGAATTTCCTCATAGTTTTCATTTGTATGTCACTAGTGACTAATGATTTTGATCATCTTCTCATGTGTTAATTGCCCCTTTGTATCTCTTCTTTGCAGAAACACTCATTAAAATTGTTTTTTTTTAAATTTTCTTTTCCTTTCACAATTAAAGTGAAGAATTCTTTATATATCCTGAACATTAAACAATTAATAGTTATGTGATATACAAAGTTTTTCCCATCCTATGCATTGTAATTCAACTTTCTTGATAACACCCTCTACTGTACAAGTTTTTAAGTCTAATTTATTTATATTTTTTTGTTTTTCATGGAGCCTGAGTCTGATCTAATAATTACTGTAAAAAGGAGCTCATGAAGATGTATCTGATAATTTTTTCACAGCTTTATGACTTTAGCACTTGTGTTTAGGCAAAACATCCACTTGGAGCTACTGTTGTACAACAGTGTGATATAGTAGTCCAAATCCATTTTTTTATCCATTATGGGAGCATAGTAAGTAGAAGAGAAAATTCTTTTCCCATTGAATAAACTTGGTATTCTTAAAGTCAGTTGGTCTAGTAATTATGGATTCAATTCCATAATCCATTTCAATTTTATTCTGTTCTGTGTCTGATATTGCACCAGTACTGCACTGCTTTGATTATGTAGCTGTGCAGTTAAGTTTTGAAACTGGGTAGCATGATTCCTAAAACTCTGTCCTTTTTAACAGTGTGTGGATGATTCAGACCCTTGAATCAATCTGTATGTATTTAAAAAAAATTTTGCGAGAATACACTGATTCTGTAAATAACTTAGTTGACATATCAATAATAGTCTTTCTGCTTATGAATATATAAAGTTTCTTGTGAATTTCTCTCACTGTAATGCAGTGAGTTCAGTGCAAGCACTCAAAGGATTTCAAGGAGTGTAATCTATCTAGCCCATGACACTGACATGAATTTTATTTCTCCACTCCATGAAGAAAAATCTAAGTAACCGTGGAATAATTTGCAGAGTCAGTGTGATCTCACATTAAAAGAATAACAAAATCTCAGAAGAACAGCTACTTAAAGCATTAAGAATTGTTAAAAAATAGTTGTAAGGTTTTATGATTATATGATTTTATCACAAAGAAACACGTGAACATACAAACATATTCTTGTACACAAAGGCACCCGTACTCCCACAGAAAGACTTCATCGATGCTCTACCTAACACTGCAATGCACTACGGTGAGGGGAAGTAATTTCCTACAAGTAACATATCAAAGAATACCTCAAAAATAATTAATTTGTTTATTGTACTTGTAATTCTTTTCTGAATTAATATTCTATACATCAAATTTCATCCTAAACAACACAAATGTGTAGGAACATGATTGTGTCTTCTGGGTGTCTGTTTTGGCTGATAAAATAAGAAATGCTGTGTTACCATGATGAATGGCTCAGTACACTGCACTAGTCTGCAATGTTTTATGCTAGTGGACACCACTCAGAAAAAAAAAAAAAAACCCACAATTTTTGAAGACAGTTATAAGATACATGTGTTTAAAAAGCAACTATTCCCTGTTTATCACCCTATTTATAAAGTTTAATTTCTTTTTATGAAAATTAAATACCAATATTTTCATTGTATAAGAATGGATCATCATGTATACTATAATAAAGGTTACTGTATAGGCACATTAAGTCAATAAAAGGAAGACAAGAGGTACTAGAGTTTTCTCCTCACTGTACAGCATAACACTGTTATTTCTTAACATTAGAAGAGTGAATTGTTAGCTCTTTCTTTCTTGGTATACTATCTCACTTAATCTATTAATTTTGCCTTCTTCTATAAATAATAAAAGTTTTTCTCTAAAGTCAAAATGGATTAAAGATCTAAACATTAAAGCAGAGACGCTAAATCTTCTGGAAGAGAAAGTAAGAGGAACTCTTGAAGACATAGGGGTAGGCAAAGAGTTCATGGACAGAAATCAAATCGCACGGGTAACAGGTGAAAGACTTAACTGGGACCTGCTCTTACTGAGAAGTTTTTTCACGTCAAAAGAAATTACCAACAAGGTGAAAAGGCAACCTACAAATTTGGAAAAAATCGTGACAAATAAGCACTCAGACAAGGGTCTGCTCTCTAGAATCTATAAAGAACTAAAAAACACCAGGGCCCCAAAATTTAAAGACACAATCCAGAAATGGGCATCCGACGTGAACACACGCTTCTCTGAGGAAGAAATTAAAGAAGTGAATAAATATATGAAAAAATGCTCCACATCGCTAGCCATTTGTGAAATGCAAATTAAAACAACATTGAGATATCATCTCACTCCAGAAAGAATGGCTATCATAAAGAAA
>NW_004524611.1:9827589-9846727 GCF_000260255.1 Octodon degus
ACTAAGAAGAATATATGCAGTGTATTATTTGTTGAAACTGTACTTCCGATTTGATTTGAAACTGTCTCATTGCTATCTGTTTATCAATAAAATTTAAAAAAAAAATAAAAAAAGTTTTTCTCTACGTCACTCATTTTACAATGTTGCTTTCAGAGTGCTGATATCATGTCAGATAAGGGGAGGAAGGCAGAAGAGTACAAAAGAGGCAAGCAGTTTAAGGAAAAGCAGAGGGCATATCCATGGTAGGTCACCTAGAGGCAGGTCTCATTGGCTGATATGAACCTCCAAAAGTAAGGTTTGCTCTCTGAAAGTTTACCCCATAGAAACTGGGTAGCAAATTTAATTCCTTATCTCCCAAGTAAATGGCCAGGATTAGTCATCCCTTCTACAGGAAAAACAAAACAAAAAAACATGACACAAAGGTATTGTTACTACTTTCCAGAATGAAGAAATTATAGAAGGCCCACAACTAATACCATCTCCCATTCCTAACACTAATAAAATATGAACACTTACTTTGTAATCTGTTGTTTCTAAGGAAACAGATACTTCCACCTACTCTTTAATCTGTTCAAATCCATTTTAGGGCAATTAAGACTCAGGACATATGAGAACTTGTACTGTAACGTCATGTACCTCGGTAGTGTCCCAAATTTTCTGATCAAGAAGATTATGGGGCCAAAGAGGAAAGTGATCGATGACGTAGAGTGGGCCTAAGGAGAGTCACATGGGGAGAAGACACTCTCTCAGGCATTCACAGAGAGCACATTGGCCAAGCAATGGCCGTGACTCATCCACATGGCTGCAATATACAATTTAGAATGACACTACAACTATGGGGTACAAAAATACATATACCAAAAAAGTCTAAGCTGTAATATTTGGGCACACATAGTGATCAAAGGTAGGAGGAATGATGTGAGTAAGAATGAACCAGCAGTCTGCTCTAGTGGCTTTAATTTCTTTCTGTTTTTTTTTTTTCTGTTGTTGTTTATTTGTTTGTTTGTTTTGTTTTTTAACTTACATCGCTGAGCCTTTCACGAGAGCTGCTCCGATGGAAACCTTTGGATTCTGCACTGGCGCTTTCGCTGTCACTGTCCCTGCAGCTGTTCTGCCCTGGCTTGAGCTAAAAGAAAAAGAACAAAATGAAAAAAATCAGTGGTCTCCTGACACAAATGTTTCTTAGCTCCTGATCTGTGACCCTTCTCAGTAGTGAACAACTCAAGGACCTGATCTCTAACATTCTCAGTTTCTAAACAGTGTGAGGCAAGCTGCCACAGGAAAAAACATGGAGAGTAAGATAAGCAATAACACCTACCATGAAATGTTATGTAGGTAAAAGAATGAACATCCTTAAATAAACAATTTATCCAAACTCCATACTTGGCAAAGTAGATTTTCCTCAGATTTCTTTTCTTCTGTTCCATTATGATTTTTTTTCCAAGAGAAAGACCAAAAACATTAAGTAAAGCCAGATTTATCTAGTATGACTTCCCACCCTATTCATTCTGTTCTCTTCTCAAATAAACAAGAAATTAAGGCAAAAACAAAGACTTTCTCCTAGGAGAAAATGGTAAGGCATTGTCATGTTATCTTTCAATCTTTAAGAAGATGATTAGTGACTGTGTTTTTTCACAACATTCTGAAAATCTATTGCAAGATGTTTAAAGTTACCAATTAATACCCACAGCATAAATTAAATTAGTACTCATTCAACAGACAAACATCAATGATACATGGTTAGGCTGGTCCTAAGCACTAGAAAGAGGGTGCTAAATTTAAAAGAAAGGAGATGGGAAGGGCAGAGGAGACAGAAAAGAAAAATCTATGACATTACAATCTACTGATTTCTACAATTCACTACTCAACTGTTTCTCATTTTCATGATCTTCTACAGATTTAGACTTCTTTAATTTTCTTTTAAAGATAAACAAATATACAGAATCTAAAATCCATGACTCTGTATGATACTATAAAGCCTATTATATATATATATATATATATATATATGAACTACATTTTCAGACATGAAACTATGCCATGACTATCACCTATTTATCTTGTTCTCATTTTGGCAAGACAAAGTCAAATACAACAAAACTAGAAAATCTACAAAAAGGTAAACCAAAAAGTAGCCAGTTAACATTTGGAGAAATGATTTCTGAAGCCTCAACTCAAATGGACTGAGCTCATATGGCTGAGATGAAAATGGGAGAGACACTCCTGGGGTGAGAAAGGTAGGAGGCAGAAACAGTCATAGCATACAGCAGGAAAGACCAGGTGTCTCATCTGAAAACATGCTCCCCTTTTGTGAGAAAATAGGAAGAAACAGAGAAGGGCACATGATGAGAAAACAGAAAACCTCACAACACAATCTCAATTTCTAGGCAAGATGGGATTCAAAGAGCAGAACACACAATATATAGCTAACTGCCTACAGATTTTCAAGTAGATCTAAAGCCAAGGGGTAAAAAGTCAAGATGAATGAAGAGTATGAATTAACATTTCTTGCACTTTTAGCTAATATTCTTCTTTAATGACTGAAGTTTACAACATCCAGAAATTGTCCAATTCCCAGGACAGAGGATCCTTTTTTTTTTTGCATTCTATGTCCCTCCAAGTCTTTCTTACCATTTTCCTCTAAAATCTCTTTTTCCAGGAAATCTTTTAGAATGACTTCCAGAAAATTATGCTAACTTTACTTTCTCCTCCTCAACCCTTTAGAACTTAGGCTTCTCCTAAGTTGATATTAAACTTACTAATTTCTAAGTTATTAAAAGTTTTTTGAGCTTTTGTTAATTAGTATAGAATAAAAGGTTAGAATAGTGTCCTTTTAAATTTTCACCTTTACACTTAAAAACGAAATTTCATTTACAATGAACACCACCACCTTCTCTATACTTAAATATCTGAAGTTCATTCCTGCCTTGCGGTTTTTCATATCAGATTGTCTCTATGCAGGATTTTTATCTTCATATTTTCAATATACCTGAAATCATGTTTCTTAAAGTTAGGTACTGTGTCTTCCCATATGATATATGAAAGGCTCTGTCTATATTTATTTTTCAAAACACTTGAATTTTCAGCATGTTATTCTTAAATGCCTTTGATAACTGTGATATATTTTTAAGTTCAAAGAGGCTTTTTGCTAAATATAGTTATTCTGATAATAAAATCTGCATATAGAATGGAACCTCTAATTCATAAGACATATCAAAAATCACACTGCATTGGATCTAAGTTAAGTATAAGTGGGCAGAACTACCTCCATGATATGAATGAAGAAACAAATTGATGTACTGAAAAGTAGACAACACTCCAGGACTATATACTTTCTCTCTATTGCCCATTGTTCTATTTGTTTTAATTTTTGGAGTCTCATTCAGATGTTTACACTAACATGGAAATAAAGATCTTGCAGTATACCAGTGCTGTCTACAAACATATGATACTCAACTATATTCTTAAAAAAAGACTCTTGTTAAGTAGTAGATGATATCATTAAAGAGATGTTCATAAAAATTCATTTTCCCAACCTAGATGAGAAATACATGTGCAGTGGGAAAGCAAGAATGTGAGAGCAACTAGGTTTTGCCTAGTACCCAACTGGTTAACAGACCTGGACAGGGCATTTGCTCCTTTCTCATGATTCTTCATGAAAGGAAAATGATATTTTGAACAAGGCCCAAACAACAGACTTCTGTGGCCCTAACAAAAAATTATCTGGCTAAATGCTAATCTAGGCTAAGGGCAAAACCCTAAAAGGACTGAGAGAAAGTAGCCTGTTAGCATTCCTAGTCCCCTGCCAACAAATGCATTTAAGTGAATTCTCTCCAGAGAGCTTTGCAAAAATCCACCCTTACGCTACTCCTTTCTCCTTCAAAGCCAGGCTCAAGTTTGAAGGAAATGTAGGATTTTAAGCTGTCAGACAGCTCAATATTTCAAAGACATGAACTGATTATAGTAAGTACTAAAGCTAAATCACAAGATTTCAAGCAAGACGTGTTCATTCCTAATCCCATGAGTATTATTTTCAAACTGGCATTTTCAAACACATTCAGTGGATCATGTGGGGTTGCATGACAAAAATCACAAAACTAGAACAAGTTTTAGGTCTTCACCTAAAAGGCCTAGAAAACCTACAATCAAGAGACTTTTCAAAGGTCAGGTATTGGTTTAAACCAATACCTGGTTTAAAGACCTAAGAAAAATCAGTTACGTGCAATGATTTGTCAGATCACCAATGGTAGATACTGTAAGAATTCTATAGCTATAATAGATACAATAGGAGCTCTTGTTGTACCTTTAGTAGTTCAGGACTTTATTTTAAAAATACTGCAACCCATTCTTTAATTTTTCCTCCACTACAATACTGTATAATGTAAACACCAAAGTTAGAATAAAATAGAATGAAAGGAAGTATGTGGTATGAGAGGGACAAAATATATTCATAAGAAATTGCTTTTATGAAATGTAAGAAGTTAATTTATTAGATTTCATTGTCAAAAATATGCTCCAAGCCTGCCCTATCAGCCCCGCCCCCAGGTCCTGCTGAGATGGCAATTGAGACTGGGTGTGGTGGCGCGTGCCTATAATCCCAACACTTGGGAGGCTGTAAACAGGAGAATCACTATGAGTCTGATCTAGTAGTGAGCCCCTGAACACCCTGTAGAACCTTCCCTAAAATATAAGTAAATTAAAAAATAAAAATTTAAAAACATTTTTAAAAATGCTCCAAATGCTGACACTATAATCTCATTACAAAATTAGCTGTCATTAATGAATAACTATAAAAATAATGCTCCATGGTTTTATCACTACTAATGAACATGGAACAAAGTCCCAGCAGCCTGGATCGCATGAATCTGGAACACTTCTTGTTTCTATTTTTTAAAGAGAGTATAAAATAATATTAAGACAGAAAAATTACAAGTGATACAGAATTTCACTTAATAAAGTAACAAAAATTTCACAGTATTTGTTTTAATACATAGTGTTGTCTTCCAACAAGTTATTCATATAACCATATACATGCATGTAAAACTGGAAGAAAAAAGGAAAAAAGAAGTGTATAAGAAATTAAGAGAAAAAGTACAAACAATTGAAAAGGAAGACAAAACAAATCAAGTATTATTTTCTCCTTTCCATAGACCTGCAAAAATGCACAGTACAGTGGTACAAACCATCCTGCTTACATACATAGAACACTTCTTTACACATCTGTCAATCATTTGTGTCTGAGTATGTCATTCTTTTCAGTTTAGATATGAAAATTCAGGGAGCTGGGGAGACAGCATGGCAGTCTATGAGCCTGCCTGGCAAGAGCAAGGTTCCGAGTTTCATCCCTAGTACTGCATGTCATGCTGGCCCTACACCATGCTGGCCACTGAAACTGGTTGTGGTGGTGTACGCGTGTAATCCCAGTGCTGGAGAGGTTGAGACAGGTGGAACACCACAAGTTCAAGCGGTGCAGTAAAACCATATACCAAAATAATTAATTAATTTAAAAAACTAGAAATGGAAAATTCAAAAAACATGCTAGATGCCATTATCTATCACCCAAAATTTGTAGAAGAATAAATTATGTTGAGATGTTATCTATGTTCACAACTCAGAGGAATGATATGAATTATGCAATCCAATATAAGAATATGTCCAAAAGTAATCTCCTTCCAGGCTTTTCACTCCTCAAAGCAGTGTATATCCTATTTTAGCATTCCAAAGTTTCCTGTAGGGACATAAATGAACTCTACAACAACTTGAAACATGCCAATGAGCTCTAAACTATCTTGTACACATTAATTTTACAAATGACTGCATCTAATTTTCATACTGTCATCTAACATTTGATCACATCTATCTTTGTAAATTTCCTTCTTCTTGTCTAATACTCTCCCATCCATTCTCATAGCACCTTTTTACTTTTATCTGTTTTAAGATTTTGTATATTAGGGAAAATACATTTATCTGAGCCTGGCTTATTTTGCTTAAGATGATCTTTAGATTCACCTATTTTCCTGCAAATAATAGAAATTTGTTCTCTTTATGGGAAATATTCATATACGAGTCCACCAAAAATATATACATATTTTAGAAAGAGAAAAACTACGATTTTTCCAAGAGATAGTATTAATCTCAAATGAAGGAATGAACCTAGAGGATGTCATATATCACAGAAAACCAACCACACTGCCAGCCCTTAGAGAAGAAACTGAAAATATAAATGCAGCAATATCAATGACCACTGTACTCTTTTAAGACTCTGGAAGCTAATGGCTACCAATTTGAGCATCTCTTCTAATTGCAGAGGCCCAAAGTATTGTATTAATATCATGCTGTCTCAAAAATTTAGTATAAATATTTACATGTATTTCTTTTTGTGATGTACATAGACATTCTCTCTTTCTGTTCCTGTCTCAGCCTCTCTGTTTCTCTCTCTCTCTCTCTCTCTCTCTCTCTCTCTCTCTCTCTCTCTCTCTTTATCTATTCATTTACTGATGAGCACATAGGCTGGTTATATATCTTAGCAATTGAAATTGTACCAAAAAAGGGGGGTGGGGGAGCGGCAAATAGCACGGCAGATTAAAATACCTGCAAGCAGGGGGAAGGGCCGGAGGTTCATCCCTGGGCCTACTATGCTGGTCCCGCCCCCTGGGGCATGATGACACAGCAATTGAGACTGGAGACTGGGTGTGGCGGTGCCTGCCTGTAATCCCAGCTCTCGGGAGGCTGTAAACAGGTGGATCACTATGAGTCTGATCTAGTGGTGAGACCCTGAACACCCTGTAGACCCTTCCCTAAAATAAAAATTAAAAAAAGCATGAGTGTATAAAAAGCCATACAGCATGATGATCTTAATTCCTTGAGATATATATGAAATAGTGGTATAACACTGTTACATGGTAGTTTTATTTTTCCTTGTTGAAAAATGTCCATACTAATTTCCACAGTGCTAATCTAGGATTCCACTAACAGTATAGAAGGGTTCTTTCCCCTTACACACACACCTGCATTCTTGCCAGTATTTATTGTTTTTCATATTCTTGATGATAGCCAGTTTGACTAGGGCGAGATGGAACTGTAATATAGTTTTGACTGGAATTCCCCTTTTGGTCTTTGGAAAGTCATTTATCTGTATTAATGATGTTTCTACATAAACAAATAAAATTGTAAAGATAGTTATGCTACAAGCTTGAAAACAAAAAAATATTGAAATGCCCCCCTATGCCCAACACAGATATAGCGGAATGTTGCTACTCAATAGTAATTGGCTCAGGAGACATAACAAATACCAATGATGAGTAAAAACCCAATATTTTTTTTTTTACTGTAAATGGCACTGAATTATGAAGCAATCAACACTGACAAGTTCTAATTTGTGTGTCAATTCCCGAAAAAAAAAAAAAGTACCAGAGCAAAATTAGATTATGTGTTCTCATTTCTGAGAGCTGAATTAAGTAAGGTTCTACTGCTTTTCAAAAGAATCACTGCTCTCCATATTTGGCCAAGAGTATATTATAACACATAACTTAAGAACATGAAGGTAAGAGAAGGAAGTATATAAAAGTAGTGCCTGATCTATAACTCAAGATTCAATCCACACTTAGGTACTATTCTGAGGTTGAACTAAGATGTCAAAGGCACAATAAAACACTTGACTATTCATTTTGGACCAAAAGTGTGTCTAAACTATAAAGAAAAATAACATGCAGTAGTAGGATTAAAGGGAAAAATTGAAATGAACAGAAGGTATTTGGTATTCCTTTGGTTTAACTGGGGACTAAAAAGATAAATCTGTTTTCAAATAGACTCAAAAATTCATACACAATACACATATGTGATGCAAAAAATAATCTGATGACAAAATTGACTCCTTTAGCACAATTTCTAGTTCTCTGAAAAAGAGATTTTGATTATCAAAAAGAAAATTTCAAACAATGTCATTCAGTTTTTTCAAGGATGAATATTAAGTTAAAAAATACAGAAAACATGTTTTTCTTAAGAAGACATGTTTCCAAAAACTTTTTAAATAACCTAGCCATCCTCAAAATAAGCACCACTCTCAAACATAAAATGTTTTATGTCTCCACATCACACCTCTCCCCTTCTGTTCTTCTATGAAAAAAAATAGAAATAAGGGTTTGCGGAAAGAAGATAAGCTTAGAAGATCTTGGCAAAGGCAGGGAAGAAAGGAAGGAAAAAACAAAGGTAGAAAAGGGAGGGAAGAAAGGAAAGAGGGAAGGAGAACTGCCACATTTCATGAAATACTTTCTAAACTCTGAAGGGTGTAAAATATAAAAGAGGTGAAGAATTAAGTATCAAACATCTTCGATTTCTAACATGTACTGAGATCATCAAAAGAAAAACGATGATACCTATCTCCCAAGATAAGAACACAATACATCAATAAAGCAGTATTTAAAATAAAAATTTTGACAGCAAATTTATTTTCAGATTCCCGCTGTTTTAATCAAGTTTATTTCAACTTGTCACAGATTAAGCTCTTACCAAAGCTAAGACACCTCCTCTCTTCAGTATAATCTCAGTAGCTCCTATTTCACTAAATTTATCATCAACTAATGGTGATTCCATAAAAGGCTCTATTATTTCCATGAGTACAGAACTGAACTGGTGTGGCCAAGTACTAAAGTCAGCGTTTTTGAAAAACATGCAGAAATTTCACAGGTAGGTGGGGACCCAAAATACATGTTCTACAATACTTGAAATTCGATTATGAACTTAACAGAGCTCACCAAAAATTCATACCCTGAAACCTTAACATTCATAACTTCAGAACATGATTTAATCTGGAGACAGACTCTTTAAAGAGGTATTTAAAAGAAAGCCCCTGGGGTGGTGCCATGTTTTGAATGTATCTTCCAAAGTTCATAGTCACAAAGTGCACTGTTAATGCAATGAAGCATTAAGAGGTGACTGGTCACAAAAGCTCTACCCTCAACAACAGATTAATAGCCTTATCTGGGGAGCAAGTTGGTTACTGGAGAGTAAATGTGTGGTATTACCCTCTCTGTCTGCCTTGTGTGTGCTCACCTCATCTCTCAGACTTTTTTTTTTTTTTTTTGGCAGAACCAGGTATTGAACTCAAGCCCTTGTGCTTGTCAGACAAGCGCTTATTCTACTGAGCCATCTCCCTGGCCCCTCTCAGATGTTTTGTTGAGCTTGGGCCCTCCAGATGCTGGTATCAGGCTCTTGGATTTTTAGTCTGCAGAACCATGAGCAGCCAAAAAAACTTGTACTGTTTCAATTTTCCAGTCTGTCAGATTCTATTTTAGTAGCACCATGGACAGACAAGCACCAAAGCAAATCAAGAGAGCACCCAGCAAGAAGGTACCCATGCACAAGGCAGCAGAGAGGACTCAAGAGACAGCAAGTGGGATAATGCCTCAGTTTTTGTCTTGCATGTTTCAGAACTGTAGGCAAATGAATTTCTGATTTTTTTTAAGCTAAATACTCTTTGGAGTTTACTTATGATTGTTTAGCAAAATAATACAATCCTTTTCTTAATGGTAGTAGCCTGGCTATTATTCCCACCTTAGAAAAGAAGCCAATAAAATAAAAACAATACATCTAGTTACCTTTCTATTTCTTTGTTCCTTTTTTAAGAAATTTAGAAAAACTTCGTATTTGCTGTTACCCATTCTCTCATTCTCTGGTTAATGACTAAGTCTTCTGCCCCAGTCTTGTGCCCCTGTCCTAACACTGTTCTGTCAAGCTCAACGCTGGACTGTCAAAAGCTCTTACGGAGCCAGATACAGGAGACACACAACACCATCACAATAGTTTAAAGTGGAAATCAAACTAATGTAATGTTAAAGGAAACATGTCCTATGTATTTGTACCTTGTTTAAATGAATATGGATAATGTAATAAATGCTACATTTTAGTTTAGAATTCTGCATTCCTTGAAAGTTTTGTTCTTCTTTTTTCTTGGTACTAAGGATTGAACCCAAGCCCTCAAACACACTAGATAAGCATTCTGTAACTGAGATACATCACCATTCTTTTTTTTTTTATTATTATTCTAAGGAAGGGTCTACAGGGTATTCAGGGTCTCACTACTAGATCAGACTCATAGTGATCCACCTATTTACAGTCTCCCAAGAGCTGGGATTACAGGCATGTGCTACCACACCCAGTCTCAATTGCTGTTTCAGTGTACCCTGGAGGCGGGGCTGGCATGGTAGGCCCAGGGATGGAACCCCTGGCCCCTGCCCCTGCTTGCAGGTGCTTTAATCTGCTGAGCTATTTGGCCGGCCCTCTACTTTTTATTTTGACACAAGGTCTTGCTAAATCACCAAACCAGAAACAAATTTGCAATCCTTCTGTCTCTGCCTCTTGAGTTGCTGGGACTACAGAAATACCACATCCAGCTCCATGAGATTATCTGATAGGCTGAGGTGGTATATAAGAGCTGGCTATTAACCTGCTAGGCTTTCTTTCCTATTTATGATTCTGCCCCTTATTTCAAGAAGCCTCATTTACACATATCCTGATGTCCCTGCTCAACATGAAGGCTCTATAGAGATTGACCATATTTTCCAATGCTCAATAGACCCAAATAGGGTTGAGTACACATACCTGTGGCACAGTCCATTCTTAAAAGTATGGGCCAAGAGAACAGACCAAGAGGAAGTGGGGTAGAGAATACTGGGGCTAGATACAGTGTCCCAGATATTCGGTAGCATGGCATAGAAGAGACATAGCTGAGTTTCAAATGGGTAAATGTTTAAGCTATAAAATTCCTCCACTCTAGGAATGCAAGTGGCTTTAGAAGGGTCAGCAGGTTCAATCTCCTGTGTGTCGTGCCAGCCCCAGTCCTGGGGCACATTGAGATGGCAATTGAGACTGGGCATAGTAGCAGGCACAGGTAATCCCAGTGCATGGCAGGCTGAACACAGGAGGATCACTACAAGTCCGATCTGTATCGTGACACCCTGTAGACCATATACTAAACAGAGAGAGAGAGACAGAGAGAGACAGAGAGAGAGACAGAGAAACAGAGAGAGAGAGAGAGAGAGAGAGAGAGAAAGAGACAGAGACAGAGAGAAAGAGACAGAGAGACAGACAGAGAGACAGAGAGACAGAGTGAGAGACAGAGTGAGAGACAGAGATAGAGACAAAGACAGAGGAGATAGCTCAGTAGAATAAGCTCTTGCCTAGCAAGCACAACGGCCTGAGTTCAATCCCCAGTTCCACAAAAGAAACAAAAGAAAAGAAAAGATCAAAATAAGGATCATTTTTGCCTGGCTTTTAAAGGCAGTATCAGTCATAAACAACCCCAACATTGTTCCCACCTTATTGGTACATCAGTAGCTCCTGACACAGTTAACTACTCTTTCATCCTGGAATTATTTTGTTTCACTCCTGCTTTTTCTCTTATTACTAACCAGTTCTTATCGATCTCCTACTGGATACTCCACATCTCCCCAACTAGTAAAGTGAAAATGCCCCAGGGGACAGTCCTTATATCTCTTTCTTTTCCAATCCATATTTAGTTCTCTAGATGATTTCATCCAGTTTCCTAGTTTTCATATTACATATGTGCTGCTCATGCCTAGTCTATATCTTTGGATCCAATTTGTTTGTAGAATTCAGAACTTGTAAATCCAAATATACTAATTTTACTTTGATACATGATAAGTATTTCAACTTTAATAAAATCAAAGACAATATTTCAAATTACTATTAAAGAAAACTTCCCCATTTCAATGGCTTCAGGTCTTTCATAGTTACCACAGTGCTCAAAACTATCATCATCTCTAGTCTGGATCATTACATATTTGGATCTAATCTTCTGTGTCCCAGCCCTGCGCTTCAATGCATCTGAGCTAAGAGGCCAGAAAGGTCCTATAAAACAGTAAGTCAATACATGTCCTAATTCTTACCAAAACCTTCTGACATTTTACCATCTTCATCTTCAGAGTAATGGCTGAGATTATTGCAATGTCCTACACGGCAAACCCCCCTCTATTTGTCTCTCCCATTATTCACTCCATAGGAGTTCACAGGTATCCTCATTGTTCTTTAAGAAAGCCAACTATATTTTCAACTCCTGCCCTTTGCATTTGCTAACTCTATGTGAAATGTTCACCCTCAGAAGGCCAGAAGTGTTATAACCTCTCTCCCTTAGATATTTATTTAAATGGTACTTTAGTAATGAGGACTTCCAAAATGCCCCTATTTACAATTGTAACACTGCTTCCACTTAACATCTTTCAAGTTGTTACAAATTTCACTTAATTTGCTTATTGTTTGTCTCTCTCAAACTCATACCACACACTAAAACTAGATTAGAAGGTGCATGAGAACTGATTTTTTTTTTTTTTTTTTTTTTTTTGGTACAAGGAATGAAACTCATGACCTTGAACTTGCCAGGCAGGTACTATGCCACTGAGCTACATCCCCAGCCTGAGAACTGAGGTTTTTAAACTATTTTCTTCACTACTATATCTCTAGAGATTAATACAGCACCCAGAAGTTATTTGATAAATATTTAATCAATATATATAATCTTTTAACTTTTACTATATTAAGGTAATCATGAAAATAACCTACAGAATGGCCCTTGCACTATGATGAACTAGTGTAACTGAGTCATAAAAATCCAGTTTGCTAATACAGGGAAATAAAGAAAGCAAAAAATCAGTTTCATGAAAATTGAACATGAAGTGAACACAATGCACTGGTTAACTTTGGGCTTAGTGATCATAACAAATCAGCCTTTCAGATTCTCTGTTCTTTCTAATTCACTACCACTGATTTTGTTCTCAAAACAGTGATCATATATATTTTATTTAGAGTCAGATCTTATAAAATAAAGAAGAGTAGCATATAATTACAATTCATTTAAGAAATCTTCATGCTAGCATTTGAGGATTTTAAAACTACTTGTTGAAAAGAAGGTCAAAACCATTACTAAGAAATGTAAATAGTTCTCTTTATATCATATACATTTACAGAAGAGATTGGCCCTTTCAAGCAATTTGGATAACATGAAGCATTTAAATATCCTATTCATGTTACCTACTAACAAGTTATTAAAATTACTTTTATTTTGTTAAAAATCAATAAGCAAAAAATCTTCTTGAATACAATGATAGCAACTTTAGAGCTATATGCTATCAAACACTGCTCAATATTAATAGCGATCTTTATTAAAGCAACTCAACTAGTCATGTAAATATATACTATATAATCAAATGGTTAAGTTCTTAAGTGAGGTGTTTTTATGGAAAAATAACATTTTTCTTATTGTATTGCAAAAATATGGTTATTGTGACCTTTGGTATCAGCAAACTCCACTTAGCAATAGGCTATGCTCCTAGAAACAAGAGAACTACCTCGTGACTTAGTAGTTACAAAGGAATGACCACCAGGGTATTCTTTACAGCCTCTGCCCTAAGTGATTTAATATACATTACCAATCTGGCTGGTGAGGAGCTTGTATTAGAGATTCCAAATTGCTAACAAACTTCATTTCTAGGCAATAAGTGATTTTCACATGGTTTCTAAAAACTAAAAGTAATAAACAAAATCTCTTATTTTTAATCTGGGGAAAGTATATTTAGGGAATGAGGTAATCCAAATTTAATAAGGACCAAGTCAGATAGAAGATTTTTACACAAAAAAATCACAAATTTTGCAACTATCATTAATTCTTAGCCGAAAAATATAGATAGCATTTCACCAAGATAGAGAAAGATACTCACACAAGTAAAATTTCTGAATTTTGGAATGATTTTGATTGATTTAAATAATCTTATAAGGGAAGAAGTTGGTAATTTTTCCTAAACAAACTCATAGATGAAAAGATAAAATATGTATCACGTAATTAGAAAAGGAATTAATTTCTGTGCCCTAAAAATAAAAGAAATATGCAATCTTTGTATGTTACTTCTAACCATCACATTTCAATAAATTAATCCATTATTTACTAATGCACACAATGAAAACTCAAAACAAGAGGAAGGCTATGCTGAATTGTTAAGTCATCAAAGTAAAAAGTTAAGGCTAAACCCAGCAAAAACAACATTTACAATCCTCAATGATTAATGTAATGCTAGTGAAAGCAGTAGGGAAAGTGCATCTTTAGAAGTAAAGACTGATAGGTTATGGCCCTAGTATGAATTGCTGAATTATTATGGTGCTCATCCAATATGGCTGAAGCCCTTAAAAAAGCGGCTTACTTTCCCGGAGGCCCCCTCCCCTCTTCTTCTCCAACTCAGCCCAGGGTGCAGTCTCCTTTCACCTTTGCCTCCACCTCAGGGAAGGCCCCAGTCAGCTCCTCAGTTATATCCAAACGTCCCCCTCAGGCTCCACCCCCCGGCGAAAGGCCATAGACGCCTCAGCTTCCCTTTGTTCCAATCCAGAGAATTCTTTATCTTCCCAAATTCTCTCCATGTCCTCCAAGATAATAAAGTTCCTTTCCCTTTATAATAAAGCCCCCTTCCCTTTTTCCTTCTGCCTGTTTCTCTGTTGCAACACCCTCAAAACCTATCAAAAACCTCAACTCTAAATGTCTAAGCTCTATCCTGTTCCCCAGTGAAAAATAATCAGCATGTACAAGGATGGTCTCACTGTTTTAATCACAAATTAATCCAGTTCTGTGATTATTCTCAACATATCATGGGGAAAATGGGGGAGGGTGGAGTGGAAGACACAGTATAATAATATCTGCAGCAGGTAAGAAAAAAGACAAAATTCAGCTATTTGGAACACTGTATGTTTTAAAATCATTTTTTACATACTCATGCCAAATCCCTTACACTCTAAACAGATCAAAGTTTTATAGATTATCCCTCAAAAAGGATAAGAAACACAAATTAATAACTATTTAAGCATTCTGTTTCATCATGATAACAAACAGATGGTTTTAATATTCTAGAGGCTAATTCCTGAACAATTAAAAACACAGCAAGACATTAACATCTAATGAAACATTTTAACTACCAGTATATGCATCTGCCATTAATTCCCACACAGTAAGGTCTTGGATCTCCTCAATCTGTTCTTTATTAAGGAAAGTTTTTCCACTCTGAATTTACTGAAGTAGAGAATTAACAACTGTTTTCAATCAGCAATCAGCAGGATATTTTGCCAATGTGTACTGAAACTACACTATCAGACTTAAATTTATTCTTACAACAGCTTTGATGTATATACTTTTTCAAATTAAGAACACATCCAAATTACAAATTAAGATTTTCCTTCCAAAATACAACACATTCTCTTTAATATATAACAGAAATACTCACTGAGCTACTACTCAAAAAGGTGTATATACTGAGCAACATAAATTTTTTCTTAAATTGCCCAAAATTGCCTAGTCTGAAGTTTCTATCACCATGGCAACATGGAAAGACAAATATCACAAGAACAGTAACAACTGGGCATTTTTTTCATTTCCACTAGGCTAGGACACTATGCCTAGTTGCTATGAAGCTGCTTTCCTATTTTCAATGATAATAATGTTGCTCACATTTGTCTACTAGTATGCAATTGTCCAATAACTGTATATACTTACCTGATTTAATCTTCACATAAGTCTTCTAAAGGAAATAAATGTTCATGTCTTCTGAACAATCTAAAAGCCAGACAGATGACACTTGAAAGTGGAGTGGCAAGCTGAGCATAGAATTTGACTGCCTGATTCCCGACTGAATGCTAGAACCGCTGCCCTTGAGACAGTGCGAACTGTTCTGCTCCTTAAGTAACAAGTTCCTAAACCAACAACTTATAACAACATAATTACTAATGTTTTAATGGTTAGTGAGGGCTCATGTGAATCCAACATCAAGCAAACAGGAAAAGGTATTACTGGGAATCCCAGGCAGGTCTTTATTCCAGAAGCTGTATTAATTTCAAAATATTATCCTGTCCTCCCAGGTGACATTATGATTCATGGGCAATGAAGACACATTACAGGTAACTGAAATGTGTCTCTCTGAGTAGATAACAATTTTAATATTTTCAGATTAGGAATCAAGCACTTAAAGCATTTGGCAAACCTGATATAATAAATATGCTATTTTTATAACAGAAGAAATTAAATAAATATGATCACATATCTTGATAATTTTATAAAAATGACTCAATTCTGAGTGACCAATACAAGATTTCATGAGATTGCACTTCTATGAAATCTAAGAGATAATTCTATAATACTATCTCAAATATCTTCACAGCATTACTTCATAACTGAAGTAGCCTTTTAACATAATTTTTAATTTTTTAAACATTTTATCACTACAAGTTTGCAGTACATACAATTTATAACTATCTTGAGGAGTAGTTAAATGTACATACTAGAGCTTCTTCCCTTATTTTTAGTCCCCTTCTTTTTCTCTCCCCTCTTCACTTCTCCAATTTTCCTATTCCATTTCTTAGTCTTTTTGAAATTATTAATCTTAGCTCCTATTGTCACATATGATGTTTACATTAATTGATATTAGGTTTTTGAACATGGCATATCTTCATTCTGCTTTTTTTCCCTTTCTCTTCCTCCTCATCCCTCACCCTTGTTCTCTTGGACCATTTTCCTATTGCAAGAGACCCTTGTCTCCTTCTATCCATCTTTTATTATTCTCTTTGTTTGTAATTTGCCACATTCAAATAAGAGATATCATATGGTATTTGAGATTGTATGTCTGGTTTACTTCACTTAACACTGTATTTTCCTGATGTATCTGTTTTCCTATATAGGTCTCAAATTTGTTATTCTTTACAGCTGGGTAGTATTCCATTATTTATAGATACCACATTTTCTTCATCCAATTGTCTGTTGATGGGTATAGAGGCTGCTTCCAGGATTTAGCTCTTACCAATGGTGCTCCTATAAACACTGGTATGCAAGTATCCCTGCAGTATGAAGTCTTAAATTCTTTGGGGGAAGATACCTAGCGGTAGGACCACTAAGTCATATGGAGATTCTAACTTCAGTTCTATAAGAAATCTCCATATTAATGTGCCTAATGGGGGCTGGGAAGATAGCTCAGTGGTCTAAGTGCCTGCCTGGCAAGCACAATGACCCAAGTTCAATCCCTGGTACCACATGCCATGCTGCCCCTGGAAACCTGGGTACGCTGAGCTATGTAGCCAGATCCTGTATAAACAAATAAAATAAAATAAAATGATTTGCCTAATGCTTGGACTAGTTTACACTCTCATCAACAATGAAGGAGGGTTACTTTGTCAACACAGGCTCATCAGCATAGGTTATTGTTTGATTTCTTAATGATGGGTATTCTTACCAGAGTATGGTGACATAATTTTTAAAATTTAATGATACAATTTTCACTACATTATTCACTTGAAGAATGAAGTCTGTGTTAAAATAATAAGGCAGAAAGTTTAATCAGCTAAAGGTAATTTTATTTCTTACTCAATATCCATAGCTACTAAGGAATTCTTATCTGATTTCTAATTTAGTTTTGAGTATTTACTGTATGATTATTACAGGACAAGGAGCACAAAAGAATGTAGGCTGACCCAGTTATGAAAAAGTTTGTGAAAGAAAGGGACTAGGACAACTCTGTGTGTGTCTGTGTGAATGTACTTACATGTTTTGAGGAAACAAAAAGCTGTAAAGACAAAAATACATACATGGAGGGCCAGGGAGATAGCTCAGTGGTCTGAGAACCAGCCTGGCAAGCACAAGGACCTGGGTTCAACCTGGGCTGCATGCCATGCCAGCCCTGGAACCCCAGTGCACCCTGCCAGCCCTGCAACTGGGTGTGGCGGTGCAGGCCTGTAATCTCTGGGCCGGGGAGGCTGAAATAGCAGGATCACTATGAGACTGAGCTGCGCTGTGAGACCCTGTACCAAACAAATCAATAAATAAAAGATTAAAAATAATAAAATACACATGGAAATGCCTGAGGGTTCATAGTTATTGGTAAAAGAAAAACAACAAAATAGTTTTGGGGAGGCTTTTTGCTACTTTAGAATAAAATCTTAATGATTTCTATAAACCAAAATGTTATAGGTGATTATATAAAGCTATCATAAAGAATTTTTAAATGTTGCATCTTTCTTAACAATCAGGTTACACATATTTCAAAAGGGATATGTGTCAAATAATTACAAAGAGAATAAGAGAATATTTTAATATAAGAATAAGAGAGCATATTGCAATAAATAGCTAGACATATATGTGGGAAGGAAATTCCAATTGGGAGACAGAAGACATATTTTTAGTGAATAATGTTCCATTCTTAAGCCTTAAAAAAGAATCCCTAAAGACACATTAAAAAGTCATTATATATTATATTTTCTACCTTCTTAAGAGAAAGGCAGAACGAGTCTGCACCTTTTTCTGTCTCTTTTTTTTTGGCAGTTCTTATGAAAATTCATAAGCCAGATGGCATTCAATAAATGTAAAGAGCTAAAGAATTTGGTTTTATAGAAAAACATCAATTAGCAAAGGAAAATTAGCAATTAAGCAATCATTATACAACATATATCAATATTACTAACGAGTGAGTATATTAACTAAAACTCTAACTCTTTTAAAACCAAATATATTTAAGAATTGCTACTTTAAATTGAAAGGCTTACCACTACTTTACTGCAGCTGTCCCTGGGGTTCGCACCATATTATCATCCCATTTTAACTATACCCTTTCTAGATCAAAGCAATGGACCTCTAGCCCACATCATTTCTTATTTCTATTCTAAAATTTTAAATCTATCCTCTTTTTTCATACATGCAATTGTGTTTGATCCTCTTGAACAAAACAACAGTACAGCCATAATACTGAAGCATAATTCTACAAACTACACAGTTAGGTCTATGCATTAATCCAATGAGAAGATCCAGCCATCAAGGATACAAACCCTGGTACAAAAAGCACCATAAAACATAGGGACAGATTGTGCAAAAACGGTCATATCCAATTATTTTTGCTGAGTCTCTAAATGAAGACGAGATCCTCCAAATTCAACAAGCATTACAAATAAAACCAGTAAGAGTCTCATGAATTTGCTAAGAGTACACTAAGCATACAGCACAGTGATATATTTGAAATGAGGATAGTGATCAAGAGAACCATCAATTATTTTAACATAGGAATCTATTTTTGAAAGCTGTTTCCATTAAAAGCTCTTGAATACCATATAT
>NW_004524611.1:9846827-9859102 GCF_000260255.1 Octodon degus
TTTTTAATTTTACAGAGAAAAAAGACAAACACAACAATGAAACTCAGTTTCAGAACAGGTTAATAGGACCGTTAAAATAGCTGATATAGCAAGTATTGTTCTCTTTCTAATAGTTATTTAGAGTAGAATTTACAGGCACGAAGATATTTTGTCTATACAATATTAGTACAAAACTTTCCTTTCAACGAACTAAGAGAAACTAGCTCTAAAAATACTGTTATGGTTTGTACCTAATTGTTCTCCCAAAGCCTCATGCAGTCATGGAATGTTTTCTAGAGATTGTGATTATTCATGAGCCAGTGCAAGGGTTATGGGTGTAAGCGCTACCCCCAGCCTGCAGCAGACAGCCTGAATATAACATAAAGAAGGGAAAGAGGCTTGCTCGCTGCTGCAGCTGCTGCTGCTGCTCCCCACTTTGTTCTTTGCTGTTGTCCACAGCCATGAACTGCTGCCTCTGCCATGTGCCACTCTGCCTTGGAGCCAGCTGAGTATGGACTGAAACTTCCACTAACTGTGAGTTAAATAAATCTTTCCTTCCTTAATTTTGGGTGTTGGGTATTTTGTTCCAGCAATAAGAGAAAAGTAACTGAGACAACTACATTAACTCTCTTCTGTATACATATATCTTTTTCCTTTTCCCTTCCTTCCTTTCACCCATCACAACTGGTCTTTTCTTTTGAACAATTTCTTCCCAACTCACAACATCTACTTTGCACTTCAGATCTTACTTACTCATTCAGTTTCTCACACTAGTGAAACAATACATTTACACATACATATGAGTTATGATTTATTTCACTTATGAGTATGGTCTTGACTTGCATCCATTTACATATAAAAGTTTCCAGTTTAACCTTCTTTATGGCAGAACAATAGTCAACTGCATAAAAACATCTTTTTATCCATTACAACCAATTTTCTATGACACTTTACTTACCAATGATATACCTTTCATAATATTATTTCAAATGGAATTCAAATCATAATTTGGAGAATATGAATATATATATATATATATATATATATATATATATATTCTTCTACATTATTCATTTATATAGATAGCTGTTGTTTGTGCCTGGATCCCCCCCGCCCTCCAAGCTCATGTGATCATGTATGGCAAGTTTTTTGGAGGTAGGTAAATCTAGAGTTTGTGATTGACTCAAAGTCCAATGCTGGGGGTTAAGGGCTTGACTTCTACACTGTGCTAAGGTGGGTAGCCCACACACAATGAAAGGCAGAAGAAGTTTGTCCTTTCTTTTCCTTTGCTGCCTTCAGAGACCATGAACTGTTGTCTTTTTGCCATGTGCTACCCAGCCTTGGAGCCAGTCAGTTATGAACTTAAACTGCTACCAACTATAAGCTAAATAACGCTAGGTATTATTTAGCTTTTACCATGTAATACTAAGTATTGTTTATTTCGTCTCTGTAAGGAGAGAAAAGTAAAAAAGACACATACTAAATAATATTTTTATCATTTTTAGTCTCAAAATTAATAAAATGTCAGTTTGCTTGTAATGACTGGAAAATATTTTCATAAACTAATTTTACTAGAGATCTTGAACTACAAATATATTTGTTGTATTAGTCAGCTATACCACGGCTGGGACAAAATACCCACCATTCACAACTTAAGGTAGAAAAGGTTTATTTTAGTTCACAGTGTCAGTGAGCTCCATCCACAGCTGGCAGCTCCAAGGCAGAAATGGTGTGGGAGAAGGGCCTGGTGGAGGGCACTGCTTACCCACAGCAGCCGGGAAGCAAAGCGAGTGGATGGAAGAGTGAAGAACAACAATGTGCCCGTCTGTTCATACCCTTCATGCCTCAGCTCCTTTGACCAGACCTCACCTCCTAACATGAGACTTGTGGGGGACATTTGAGATTCAAACCATAAAATTTATGAAATAACTGTCATTTACTATTAAGTATTCAGTATGAGATATAACAAATGTTGCTAACCTACAAATACAAAAGAAAAAATAAAAATTCCTTGTGTATATGCATGTGTAAAACTATTTTCTATTTCACTGGACCCTTGCTAATCCAAGCACAGGAAAAAGACTTCCTACTCTGAAGTATGTCTAAAGGAGGTAAGGACAAGATCCCTTGAATTGTGGAGCTTACAATTGAAAAATGAGCTCCACCAGCTAACGTCAGCATTCAAAAACCCTTGGAAGAGGCTATCTTGGAGACAACTTTAACATGCAGGAAACAGAAAAGTGAAGGCGCTTGTTTACATCCAAGAATTTTAACTTGTGCCTACATTTTATCCACAAGGCAGTATCAGAAAATCTGGCTTTGCCTATATTCACTGTACATATCTTTTTGGAGTCAAATATATAAGGATATGTATCAGACATCTTTCCTTGTCTCTTCCTCCTAAATTTGAAGTTAAATATGAGAAAGGTAAAAAAAGAAATTTTTTGCAGTAAATGTTGATGAGCATTTAACAGTCTTATGACTTGGCCTTTGTCCATAAACACTAAACGGCCCCAAAAGGCATCAGGATGCATGCAATCTACACATATGAACAAATGACAAAATTAAAGAGAAATACGTCTGAGCATAAAAATAAAATACAGTTTAAACTTTTGAATTCATGAAGTCACAGAAAAAAATGCCATAATCTATATCACTAACTACTGGAGAATTACAAAGACAAACACATCATCTCACTTCTTGGCTAATGCCTCTGCCTTTCCCTCTTCAACTCTCTCCTACCCTTCCTCCCTCCCTTCCTCTCTCCCTCCCTCCCTCCTGCATTCAAGTGGGACCGGAAGCCTAGTGAAACTCCAGGCTGTCAACCACTGGTACTCCACAGCTAGCCATGGCAACAGCTGTACAGCTCTCTTGTAATAAACTGAAACAATTTAATAGATTTTATTGTTCTGCAGTGGTGTCTGAGCATAGCCACACTCCCCTCCTAGGACTCCTGGGCCCCACAAGGGCAGCAATGAGAGAAGATCTCATTTACCTAAAAGCACTTATAAATTTTTAATTTGCTTTAACAAGTAAATTAACAAGTCCCTCATTCAGGCAAGTTTTATGGCTTCTTGCCACTTGGGGAAGACCGTAAAAGTTTTATAGATAATCCAGAGCTACTGAGACTGCTCATAATAAATTGTCTGTTTCCTGTTATTTTATCAAACCACTGGGCTTCTAATGACTTAAAGTCGCAATTCCTTTATATTCAGGCTTTTTATGAGACCATATTTATAAACTCCAAAGAATATTTTAAATTATAGTGGGCCAGGCTGGGGATATTGCTCAGCAGTGCAGCGGCTGCTTGGCACTCTGGCAAACACTAGGTCCTGAGTTTGATTTCCAGTATTAAAAAAAAAAAAAAAAATTACCAAAACCAAAATTAAAACAACAACAACTTAAATCATAGTGAGTCCCTGCTAATCATTACAAATACTTTGTTTTAAATGGGAGCTGACCTTCAGTTCAAAACCATTTAATAAATGTTGCAAGTATTTTGAAACAGTATGCTTATTCTACATATTATTTAAGATTTTATCTTGCAAGAGTTTCCATTAGTTAATACTTTAAGGTGTCTGCAACCTGGCCTGTTTTGGACAGACTCACCAATCATTCTTCATACTAGAATGTGGTGTCTTCTGGAGTGCTTCATTCTATCTACAGAAGGTCAGCCTGGTGATTTTAAGTAGCCCACATGGAAATAGAAGCTGAGCCTCTAGTGTGTCCACTAGAGCATGCCCTAGGATTAACATTAAATTTAGCTCCTTATGACCAGCAAGCCATTCAGAAATAAATTATACTAAAGACAGAATGATGAGAAGGAAAATGGACAAAGTTAAATCATATGCAAAATTTTCAATATTAACTATTAGGAATGGGATGACAATATGTGGAATACAGACAGGCATACATACTGTTCCTAACACCATCTACCAATTAGATAGATACATTCAGTATTACAAGTCAGAGATAAAGAAAGACGAATGAAATATGATCTCCAATTAATTTCCAATAAAACAGAGTTAGTCAAAGCACTTTGTGATAATTTCTGTATTTTACAAAAATAGGGAAAGAGGAGAAGAGAGAGGGAGAAAAACTTTTCCAATTTAGTCTAAATAGTAAAAGACCTTCCTTCTCCAAAGATAGAGTGATCTATGTAAGGCCTTTAAGCAAAATGATTAAGAAGGCCAAGAGGTCGCATCACCGTTCATTCAGATACATGTACTACAGGATATACACTGAGTGCTAGACTTATTTATACTGATTTTTCCCCCCAGGAAATTAAACTCTGAAGATTCCTATCACCTACTATAACCTCATGTGAAGGTTCATCATTTAAGTCATGACTGTTTTCATGTGGTTTCATATTTATGATTCTTATTTTAATTGTACCACCTTGTTTTTTGTTGTACAGGATTAACCTTTGAGCCAAGGCATTAGAACCTAGTTGTTGAGAATGAACTCATAATGATTTTTTAAAATTTCATCTCTCAAGGGAGAATAAATGATACAAGGTCAAAAAAGCAGAAATAAGATGTTGAACAGTAAGAACTGACAACAATGCTACCCAAGATTGTATTTCAAGGATGGTGTACACACACATTGATAAGATACTATTCTGCACAGAAAAACTTCATTTCTGCTTTAATTTGAACATTTCATGTTTATTCTTCTGAACACTCTGCTAGAGAAAAGACATGATGATTTTTCCATTTGACTTAAAATTATTTTCTTTCTGAGTATTAGGGCTTTAAAGAATAGAACACAGTTGGCCTTAATAAGTGTTACACACCTTTCAGAAAGTCTGAAATAACAATGTAAATGGTACAAACTCAACAGCTAGTCCTTTATGAAGTATTTTCAAATGAATGACCATAATCTATATTCTCAACTCAAACTAGTACAATTCTCATTTTGCACATGTGAATATTTCTGAGAGGCTGACTCATCCCCGTTCACAAAGAAGCATGCTAAATCACCAGCTGAGACTTGTGGAGAAGTCAGTGAGAAGGAAATTTGTCACATTATCTTTAGTGGCATATCATGACTTACACATAAGGATACAACAGAGTGCTCTTCTGGAGTGCTGTCTTAGCACCATATGCCAAATTAGTTTCTGGGGATGAGGTACAGCTCCTGCATGGATCAGAGATTTTGCTCAGTTACAAAAGTAAACAGGAACAGTTTACTCTCTACAAATGGCGAGTCCCTCACTTGACTAAGAATGGTGCAAGGTGACTTTTCTTTGAAGAGCCTGTCAGAGAGTGTGAGCATCTAGAGGAGCTCAGTAACCTTTTATGGAACCCAAAGATAATATAAAATTGTAGATGTATACTTGCCTAATTATTGTCTATCCTGTACCTTATAGACTACATTAGAATAGTCAATGTCCTTTCTTCTTTATAGATACACTATAATCCTAATGCTTATCATAGTATCTGGCATATAGCAGTTACTGAATAAATGAGTATAAAATGAATGCACATATTTATGAATGACAAGATTTGCTACAAAATGAAAGTGCATATCTTATTCAAATGGTCAGAAATATAAGTCTGAATATGAAGAAAGGGATTATTAGGCAGGTTCCAAGAAGTACAAGTAGTTTTAAGACGTGCACATGTACACGGGAATGTACACCTCCAAAGAAAGTATTAGCCAACCCTTCCCTATGTGGATGCACATATATGCAAACACACCCTTAATCTGTGATCTAATCCTCTCAAGTTTACTCGCGATTGTCTTTTCATAACAACAACAACAACAACAACAACAACAACAACAACAAAATCTCGCCCATTCCTGTCTTGCAGCAGGCAGCCAGCCAAATGATGCTTCCACATAAGTAAGGGAGGTTGTTCCTTGGTTGCACCTAAGTTCTTTAGAATTCAGGAGTTTTTCAGTTCACGTTTCAGGTTAATCTATTCCTTTCTTTAAGAACAGAATATCCTCTTTGTAGATCTCCCTGAGGGCTTGGTATTTGCAACATCAAACAGAACACACAAACCATTGCACCCACTTCCAAAAGCCTATTATACTGTCAACTGGCTTCTTAACTGCAACCAGGGGAGAAAGCTTACAAAATCCTAAACCCTTTTTCCCTCCAGGCTGCTGGAAAGTATCCATAATTTCTCCAAGCTACCACTACATTTTGTTTCACTAAAGAACTCCTAATAAGACAGGTAATATTTCAAGGAGGAAAAAAAGCAACTTGAACTGACTAATTATAAATATTACATCCTTTTTATTTCTTACTATTTCTCAAATTTTCAATTTCTGGCAATCTCAGGATTGGGTATTATTGTACATGATTATTACTGACTGTTTTCCATACTTCCTAATGAATCATAAGAAGTGCAAAGTCACACACACACACGTGGAATAGAGAAAGAATTGTGCCAGTCTGGACTGGCCAAATAGTTCAGCAGATTAAAGTGCCTGTAAGCAGGCACGGGGCCAGGGGTTTGATCCCTAGGGCATGCTGAGACAGCAACTGAGACAGGGAGTGGTGGAGCACACCTGTAATCCCAGCTCTTGGAAGGCTGTAAACAGGCAGATCACTACAAGTCCAATCTGGTAGTGAGACCCTGAACGCCCTGTAGACCCTTCCCTAAAAATACAAAAAAGGAAGAGAGAGAGAGAGAGAGAGAGAGAGAGAGAGAGAGAGAGAGAGAGAGAGAGAATATGAATATGAACTGTGGCAGTCTGACCATACCATCAGGCTTATGTTTTACCACTCACTTTGGGATGTCTAGGAAAGACTGGAGGTAAAAGGGAGAAGCAAGCCATCAGAATTTAAACTTTCAAATCAAACAAGTATGTTCTTTTTTTTTTCCTGCCCCTCTTTAGAATCAACCCAAAGTAATATAACAAGCCCAAGGAGAAACTGGTTTTCTGCCTGTAACAGCAGGTACTCACTTGCTTAACTATTTGTAACAACAGAGTTCATGAATACCTGTTTCAAAAGGACACTGTTAATGGTTCCACATAGGAGAAAGTGTGCAATGCATACAGCATGGTCTAATAAGCACAAAAGGTAGATAAATACACAAATATACAAAGAAAAACATTACTTTCCCTAACATAAAAAAAAAAACAAACTATTTTTCTTCTCTAGATGTCCACATTTTCCTTTCTCCAAAGTTTTACAGTAGATTTTTGGGGAAAACAGAAATGTGGTTCATAAAGGGAAAATGGATAAATGCTCAAAGAATTACATACTGGAGGCTTAAATGATAGAAGGAGAAGCACACAAGAGGCAAACATATTTTTCCAATAGATACACATCTGTGCGTTAAGTGAGTCGAGTCACATAAAGAACTGTCTGATTTAGCTGGTCCCCAAGAACTTCTTGCAAGAGGCCCAAGAGGCCCAAGTAAAGGATTAAACACCTATAGGAGTAGTATGACTTGCAGACACTAAGTAAATTCTAAGCAATCTTCAGAAGATATGGTGTTTAGTCCCTTCACAGAAGTGCTGTATTGACACGCTGACATACTCTATAAACTGCTTACATGTTCCACGCCACCTGGGTGTTAGCAAAGGTCACTTCTTTTTGATACAGAATCTCCTGGCCTTAAGCCCAGGCAGGCTAGCAGCTGAAAAGGGGTGACTCACCTAGTATGAAATCCATTAGACACAGCTCACCTGTACAAGCCCTTTGTGCCTCCTCATAATCTCCTTCCTCTCCATTTCTGAGTTAATCTTTCAACTCAGAAGTTGATAAGAAATGCATCCACTGTGGATAATTTCTTCTCTCTAGAGAGAGCTTTTCTCACATGCAAGCCTGTCCATAAAAGTAAAGGAAGTCAGACAACTGAATCATCCATCTTGTTTTTTAAAATATCCAATTTAAAATGTTGCCAAGATCCACAGGTTTTACTGAGCCAAGTACAGATTACCACCCACAAGTTAGACTTTTGATTTTTATTTAATAACTCATTTGTATAATCTCAATGAATGAAGGCAGCAGACCTGAAGAGATTTGCAGCTCAAGTCCCATCAAGTTGGAAGGTTATGTCAGCTGCCAAGTCTGGAAATGGAGCCCTGCGCAGCAAGAAATCAGTGTGAGATTGGTTACAGCCATAAGTAATTGATCTGTCTGAAAATATGGGCTGGGAATCATGGGATTAAAGCTGATGCTCCAGCTGGGCTGCATTGCTCATTTCCCTCTAGCTCTCTGACAACAAAGACATGCCTCTTTCTCCAGGGACAAGAAATTTTTATTAAAATCTTCAAACAATTTAGCAGCAAAGACTATAAAAGCATCCTTGAGATTTGGGGAGGGTGCAGCCATCATAAGGAACCATCCCACAGTTTTCATTTGATATGGTTTTCATTTCAAAACATTCACCAAATGGCTTTACAAGGCTGAACGTACTTGGGCTTCAGCTCTGAAAATGTGGAGAGGGGGCCGCATGGTGGTGTGCCTAGCGGGAGAGATGTGGCGAAGTAAAGCAATGGAGAGCTACAGGCAAAAATAAAGTGGGATGGCATCCAAAACTGCAGCTGTGCTGGCCCATTAAAAAGCTGAGACTCATTCTGCTGTTCAACCTCATGCTTATCACCACATAACTATTCATCAAAGAAATTTCAGTGCAATTAATTAAATTATTCCCATGTCTGTGCCACAGAGTCGTTATTCCAATATCAGCTTTCACTCACACTCTCTTAAGCTCATGTCTGCATGCCAAGTCACTACTCTGGGGTTGTCCAGTCTCAATAAAGCTGTGCTCCTCACCACTCACACAGGCTATCATTTCTCTTTTTTATTGCCATTTATTTTCCACTAGGATTTTGCTGCCAGTATATTGGCAGGACTTCCAGTATATGGATGTAATGAAATCTACCACAGACACTTAACACTGGGTCAGCATGGAGCTCAGCTCATGTGAAGTTGTAATATAATAAACAAATGCTTTCAGAAGAAGGATTTTATCAGTTTAAAAATAGAACTTGGTATCAACTCTGATACCAAGTGCACAAAAAGATGGAATCATTTGAAAATTTTGTGATAAAAATTAAGTTTATGGCCAAAATAGGCCTAATGTGAGAAATGTGAGCTACAGCATAGTTCTTTTACATCTGTCAAAGATGGTTTATTAAAAAGGAAGAATATTAAAATATACCAGTAGGAATATTTTTTTTAGAGTCATCTTCATTGTCAAACCTGTACATGGCACACTCACATAATTTGCAGGACCTGAATTTGCCTCTGGAATTTTGCTTTCATTAGGACAAAATGTAAATGAGGCTAAGAGATAATCCTCTCCACTGGATAGCCATCAGATGAGTATAAGGCTCTTCTCTCACCCTTATAGTACCACCACACCAAAGCACAAACTAAACACCTATACATCTTAGCTCTAAATTCTACATTCCAAGAAGATGGCAGCCTTCACACAAATTCAACTTTGGAAAGACGGAGAACTTCAGGAATCTCAGCACTTGGTTTATAACTGAAAAGTGAGTGCTGTGATAACTGCACAGGGCCACGAGAGGCCAACAAGCCTCCCTGAAGGATCACTCATCCTTACCTTTCTACCAAGAATCTCAGAAAGCAGTAAAATCAAAGGGAGCTTGGCGTGATCACATCATGTATTCCCATACCTGAGCTCTTCTGAAACCCCAAGAATCCCAGAATCTGAGGGAAAACAGTCACAAGATCTTATGGCATAAGTCTGCCTACACCTGTAGTCCCAGTTGCTAGAAACTCTGAAGCAGGAGAGTCACCTGAGGCTACGAGCTTCAGATCAACGTGGGCAGCTATAAAGGGATCTCACTCCAAATAATAAAAAGATATGATGCACAATTCCAAGTATTAAGGATTAAGTTTTATACCTTAAACATTAGATTCTTGAAGCAATTTCTATATAACATACTCAACATTTTTTTGTTGTTGTTATTGACATATGGACTTTAATTATTGAAGTAGGCCCGAAAGAGAATGAAATGATTACCTGGAAAGAATCAAAATAGTCCTATGAAGCTGAAAAAGTTTTAAAAATTTTAATGAAAACTACAAACCCACAAATCTAAGAGGCAAAAAACCTTAAAGACAAGACAAATAAAGAAAACTACAGCAATGCAGATCATCATCAAATGTGGGCTGGGTGAAACATGCCTGTATTCCCAGTGCTCTGGAAGGCTAAACCAGGAGGATCACAAGCTTCAATATTTATAATTACATAATTTTAATGACTATATAACATATATTTTATGGCATATACAGAACTAAAACTCCTTGACCACTAGATTATGGAGGGGGACAGTAGAAACACATTATGAACTATTCTATGCATAAATTGGTCTAATATCACTGAAAGTTAGACAGCGATAAGTGAAAGATCCAGATGCTCACCCCGAGTGACAGACACACTTATGATGACTGTACAAGGGTAGGAAAGCTATATGTACTCAGTAAGAACCATGTTACAAATTTTTTATCATTCTTCTGGGTGTGGTGGCACACAACTGTAATCCCAGCGTACCGGAAGCTGAGGCAGGAGGACCATTGAGAGTTTGAGACCAGCCAAGGATACAAAGTGAGCTCAAGACCAGCCTGAACTGTATAGCAAGATCCTGTCTCAAAAAGACAGAAATAAATAAAAAAATAATAAATAAATAAACGTTTTGATCATTCCATGGGCTAGTGATGACTTATGCCTGTTAGTGAGAGCAAGTCAAAGCTGTTATTTATCCACGCCATCATTAGTATAAACAAATAACACTCTACACAGTATTATCCTGCTACAATATTCACCAGGTTATGTGTATGGAATGCATTTCAACTTATGGTGATGGACTTATCCAGATGTAAATCCACTGTGAGGTTAAAACCATATATGTACCTGGATGTGTACTGATACCGAACAAAGAAAGTAACAAAGAGTTGAAGCTATTAAGCAATGACAGGAGATAAAATAGAATCATAAAAAAAATTCACCTAATTTTTTAAAGGAACTGAATAAGAGAATACAGAATAGTAAATCACAAACAAAAACAGAGAGTAAAATATTCAAACCTGCCTATCAGTAAGAGGAAAGTATATATAAAGTGTCTAAATAGTCACAATTAAAAAAGGACCAGCACGCTGGAAGGCTGAGGCACTAATAAAGACATTTATAAATGTTATTGGATATATAATATATATATAAATTAATTATACATTTATATATCAGCAAGAAACAATCAGAACTTAAAATTTAAAATACGATGCAATTATATTGCACTAAGAAATGCACAGGGACCAGTCTGAAAAAAATATGACAAGTTTGTATACTGAGAAGAACAAAACACTTATCAAAGAAAATAAAGAACATGTGGGTCTGGAGAGAGAGCTCAGCAGTTGAAGCGCCTGTCTGGCAAGCTCAAGGACCTGGGTTCAATCCCCAGTACTGCCCACCCTGCAGGCCCTGGAACCTGGGCACACAGTGAGAGTCCTGAAAGTGGGCATGGTGATGCACACCTGTAACCTCATCTCTGGCGGAGCTGACACAGGTGGAACACTACAAGTCCAAGCTGTGTAGCAAGACCAGTACCAAATAAACAAATCTTAAAAAATTTTCTTAAAAGAATATGTGAAGAAATAAAGAAACATACTGTGTTCATGAAGTAAGAGCAGATGTTGGTAAAGCAAAAATTTTGCAAATTTGATGCACAAATTCATTCTACGCTACATCAAAATCTCATTGATCATATTTTCAAGAAATGTAAAAATGATCCTAAAATATATATTAACAAGAAAAGGACAAAAAATAGTAATAATAACTTTGACAAAGAACAAAGTTGAAAGAGTAACAGTAACAGATCAATATGTGCAAAGTTATAGCAATCAAAACATGAGGTACTGGTGTTAAAACAGACTATGTTTAGGTAAATGTTCTTCATTAAGGACCAAAGAGTAAATATTCTAAGATTTTATGGACACATAAGGCCTCCGTCATATTTCCTTCTTTTTAAAAATACCTTTAAAAAAATATATGCCATTCCTATCACATAGGCTATAAAAAACATGGTGTGACTTGTATGCGATCCCATGGACTCTTTGATTTGGTGACTTTGATGACAGACAAATGGATCAGTGGAACAAAATTAAGACAACAGGGCTGGGGATGTAGCTTAGTAGTAGAATACTTGCCCTATACGAGCAATCCCCAGGTTCAAAAACCAGCATTTAAAAAAAAAAAAAAAAAAAGAGACCCAGTCCTAGCCAGGTCCGGTGAGTGTGCGGAGAGCTTCCTGCTACCCTGCGCCGACGGGACCAGTCCCAGCCCAGGCGCAGAGTGGGCCGG
>NW_004524611.1:9863504-9886149 GCF_000260255.1 Octodon degus
AGAATATATGCAGTGTATTATTTGTTGAAACTGTACTTCCGATTTGATTTGAAACTGTCTCATTGCTATCTGTTTATCAATAAAACTTTGAAAAAAAAAGAAAAAAAATAACACAACTTATAGATTCATGGATAACTTATTTTTTGTCAAAGATATAAACCCAATTCAGTTGATAAAGACATTCTTTTGAACAAATATATCAATATGTGCCATAAAAGAATTATTACATATATTATATTCATTTGCAGAAATTAACTGAAGTGGATCAAAATCATAAATGTAAAAGTTAAAACTAAACCTCTTTTAGGAGAAAGCACAGAGTAAAATAATGTAGCCTTGAAATAAAATCTATTTTTTTAGATATTACACTAAAAAGATGTATAAAAGCATCTTGTTAAACTAATTTTATCACAAATTGAAACTTCTATTCTTGAGAGACAATCTTGAGAGAATTTTTAAAAAGTAACCCAGAAGTTTCAAGCAAATACACATCATAAAACTGATAAAAATCTTGATCCAGAGTAAAATACTTAACAATAAGAAAATCAAACAACTGTTTAAAAAATGAGCAAAAGCCATGACTAGATATTTTACAAAGGAAGATATAGACCTGAAAAGTTAAGATATGAAAAAGTGATCAATGCCATTATTCAATAACAAAATGCAATTTGTAACTACAATTGAGATGCCATTACATACCTATTGTCTAAAATTAAAATGATCAAACATTACAAATTAGAATGGACATAGAAACAATGAAAGTCTCATACACTCCTCTGGGTATATAAAATGATACAATCATTTTGATTATTCTTTGGCAGTTTCTGAAATTGTCTACCATACAATTGATACATTATCTTATCATGCTAGTCTCTGGCATTTATGCAACAGAAAATAATACATATTATAATTTATACAGAAATGTTCACAGCTTCCTTATTTATAATAACGAAAAGCTGGATATAATCCGAATGGCCACCAGTGAATGCATAAAAAACTGGTAGTATATCCACAAAACAGAAAACAGTGAACAATAAAGATGAATAAACAACTTTTAGGTACCACTTTGTAGTAAATCTAAAAAATAATCATGCTGAGTGAAAGAAACCTGACCACAAAATAATAAAAAGTACATTGCATAACTGCATTTCTACAAAAAGTCTAGATTTCAGAGATGGGCAGGCAGCGAACTGAGGCAGAAAGGGACATGAAGTGAAGAAATTCAAGAGACAGGAAGAAATTTTAAAGGATGATGCAACGGGCCTATCTATTATCTTGATTCTGTGGATGGATTCATGAGTATATGCATATGTCAAAACTTATCAAAGTGTACTGTTTAAATATGACCAGCAGATTAAATATCAATTATACTCCAATAAAGCTGTTAAAAGCAAATAAAAATACCACACTGATTATCATATCACCACATGTCAAAATTGAGTAATTACGTTTATACAATTATGTGTGTTAATACACATACATAATATGGGATCAATTTTAAAATAGGTAAGTTTGAGAATTTGGGGAGTTAGAGCTAATCTGGCTAAAGCAGGTAAGAGGAGCTAGCTCTGTCATCTCATTGCAAGATACAAACTTGAGTGCCTTCTTCCCTGTACGACAGAAGCTCATGCTAATGGTTTCCTGATTCAAGAAGATACTACTATAATCCAAGAAGTGGTAAAAGAAGACTCTTGAGTTTCTGCAATGCTTTTTGAAACTCTTGTACAAACAGAAAATACTATGAAAGTGCTGATCACGTAAAATCATCCAAAAACATCTCACAATAATTAACAACCAAAATAAAAGAGCAGAATCTGGGGGAAGGGGAAATCATCATTTGAGGAATTATCAATGATTTTGCTAACCAAAAGTTAGTAAGCTTATTTAGTTTCAGGGACAAAGGTACATGATGCCAGAAGACTAAGGTTCTGAATGTAAAGAAATATTTCTGCCTTATTTCCTAATGCATCCTCAGCACTAAAAATATCTAGTCAGTAGATGGATGAAAAATCATTCAATTTTGTGACTTAGGAATTTACTGATAACTATATATTAAAACCTGTTTTAGTAGACAAGAACAGGTAATCTTCAGTTAGCTAAACACTGAGCAAGAGGCAAGAAGATACTCTGTTAACAAAAAGTTCAGGAAACACAGGACTGACTGAAAGGCCAACATTCCTATTCAAAGTTTCCAGCTAAGATTAAAGTTTTTAGACCCAATGTATACTGTGCTTGAACTTCAGACATTCCTCAGACTGTTTGGAACTATCTTAGTCCTCTGAGAGAGTTCTATCTTTAAAACCAGAAGTACTAAAATTCCAGCTGTATCTGTAATATTTTTAAAACATATTCCATAAGTAAAACCTCCTTCTCTCCTCCAGGGAGACACAGAGACATGTGATCTTAGCTTGACTACTGCTTTGAATTAGGAATCTCTCACCCTCCCCAACATAGGATAATTTTGAAAAACTTGTAAGATTAATTCCCTTTTAGGAGATTACAATAAATCATTCATATTCCATAAAATTTTATTTGGAAGTTCCAGGTATCAACAAATCAACATTTTAGGCATATAGTTAACACAACATAGAAAAGCCATTTTATTTTCACAGTTACATTCTTAGTCTTTCTTGGGATCAATAAAATAATTTGTGTATTGGATCTTAAATATTAGGAACCACAGTGTTCAGGATATCTCCCCTTCTGTGTACACACACACACACACACACACACACACACACACAAACTCAACGTCAGTCAAACCAGCATTTTTTTTTTTTAAGACACATTTTTATTTACTTATTTTGGTGGAACCGGGGATTGAACTCAGGCTCTTGGGCTTGCCAGGCAAGCACTTATTCTACTGAGCCATCTCCCCAGCCCCCAAACCAGCATTTTTAATTATATTCAATTCATAGAAAATCCACCAGACTCTTTTTCTTTTCTAAAGGTGAACAGAACTTCCATGAACTAATTTTTTCCTTCATACTTACCATTCCATTAACAAAATTATGATGTTATTTATAAAAAGTGACTTTCAAAATTTTTAGAACACTTTACAATTTTACCTATAAATTTTAACAAGCACATTTTGTTAAGCTACAGTAAATTAAAGAAAATATTTCTTATCATCGTCTCACACATGAATGGAAATCCTCATCTTTTAACCAAAATCTCTCAAAAATATAGATTTTTACTTCTACTGTCTTAGCAG
Source organism: Octodon degus (assembly GCF_000260255.1). Taxonomy (NCBI): domain Eukaryota; kingdom Metazoa; phylum Chordata; class Mammalia; order Rodentia; family Octodontidae; genus Octodon; species Octodon degus. The sequence continues at coordinate 9,866,719 of NW_004524611.1, forward strand.
TTACATAGAAAACAGAAGAACATTTTGTTTAAAATTTCTACTGTTTTAAAATCACTTTCCTTATATCACAAGAATTTTTATTTATAACATTTGTTCCCAGGATGCCAAATTTCTCTTATTAGTGCCTTATTTACTTCTCAGACCAATGCCAAATAAAGGCTACCCTCCACCCTACTCTACTCCCTACCCCAAATTGTTAATATCTGAGAGAAAAATCACAACAAATAAATTCTCAAGCATTTATTATTTCATAAAAATGTTTTGGAAAACTGCATTGCTGCTTTTTGTCCAAAGCTTCTTCATTATCTTTTTTTTTCCTTTAAATGTTATTTCCCAGACTAAAAATCAAGACAAGAAATCACAGAGTTCAACAGAGCAGGTCCAGAATGAGGGATGGAGATATAATTCTCCTATAGGAAAAGAAGTCAAATAATTATTTTTTAAAGTAATTTTATTGAGAAACAAATATCAATGAGACAGTTTCACAACTGATTTCTGGCACATTTTCAATAATTAATACATTGTATATTGTTGTCTTAGTGGTTATTCATTGTGCAAGATGCAGACATGATATCCTGTCTCAAACACTATTATAACAAACCTCTCTATTCATTGAATTAAGAGAATGGAGTTGTATATCTATCCTAACTATTTTGAGTATTCAGATACAAAAGGGTTGTTGATTTCTATCCCACTTTTTTGGTTAGTTTTGTCAGAGAAGGACATTCCATTGTCATTTAAATATTGTAGGTGCTTGAAATCAGCAGAATCTCCCAAAATAGTCCAATAGCCCATAATAGTAGTGGGTTTTCCATAAGACAGGAAATGTCCAAAGTTGTTGACATGAGCTTTTTACAGCTCAGTATATTAATGTGGCTTTACTTTTATACTTCGTTTTCATACTTTTCTGCTGGATGGTTAAGACCTTTCATTAGCTTTAAAATTACTGGATACCAAAGCCCCACTGAGATTCTAAAGATATTTAAACACCTCACTTTCTCAATATCCTCTAATATTCTTTTTAAAATACTGGACATGCTTTAAAATCCAAATAGCTTGCCCTCCAAGTGATTTAAAGTTGGCAGCATTCAAGACCCTGACTTGTATTCTACAATCATGAAGGTTTCCTATATTGTTTCTGACCCTCTTATTTTGCTGAAGACAAACATTTCATCATTTATACAAGATCTTCATTGACCTAAGGCAGAGCTTGATTTTCTTTTAGATTTTAAGCAGTTGATAATACTTATCTCATGAAAAATGTTTTCTTCTATGTGTGTGTACTTTGTGTATATTTCATAAATTTTATAGATACAACTTCCACACTAAATAAATAAATTACCAATAACAAAGTACATAGTGAACTCCCTCAGAAATTCCAAGTAAATATAAATTTAGTACTCACAGAATGCTTCTGTTTAAATATAAAGAATTCTTCTATTTATAGCAAATTTTATGATTATATTTGAAAGGTAAATATTATGTTTTATATGTAGATGTTATTCAAAAGCCTCATGGAGGCCGGGGATATAGTTCAGTGGTGTAATCGCCTGCCTGGCAAGTGCAAGGTCCTAAGTTCGATCCCTAGTTCTGCCAAAAAAAAAAAAAAAAAAAAAATCCTTATGAATTCCTAGCTGGGACTTTGGGCAGGGCACTGGATCTGGGGCATGGATCTCATTATTGGATTAGGTGATTCACTGGGAGCATGGCCTAGAAAGGTGTTTCCCGCCTCCCCCCACCCACCCCAGGTGCTGCTCCATGAGCTCTTTCTCTTCTGCCATACTGCCTCACCTTGGAGCTGGCAAGAAATGTTCTCAATCCTATATAAACTGTGAGCCAAAATAAACCTGTCCTCTTTTAATTTACAGGTGGTAGATATTGTTTCTCAGTAACAAGAAAGTAACGATGATAGTAAATATAGATAAGATTGCTATTATTGAACTAGTAAAATGAAAACATAAGACATATGAGTGACAGGACATGACTTCAATCATTAAAACATGAATTTGTTGAGCTGGGAAAAAAGTTTTAAAATACTGGAAGAAATTTTCTCAATTTGCTTTTGTTCTCCTACAATGAAATGAATAGATACCACACATCAAATTCAATCTATATCCATCATGTTTCTAAGTCTACAGTACCAGCCAAATAAAAGTTCGAGTACAGATTTCCACTGCTCACTATGCTGCAAATAATCCAATCAAAGTAATAAAGTGATGTCCCTGAATGCAAAGTTGAGAAGGCTCAATAGCACAGCATGATGCAGTATTTCCTCCACATAACAATGTCAGCAATGTTTAGGTCACTGATAACAACAAATTACTGAAATTGTCACAAGCTATGAATTTTGATTACAATTAGGTAAATTATATTGAAAGCATGTGTAAGTTTATATAACTCAATTTTTAACAAAATCTGTGTTGAGTGTTAATTCATAAACATAAAATTTAAGTTTGTTCTTGTGAGATAATTAACAACCAGTTCTAGCTACTAATAAAGTACAACATTTTGTTATAAAAATGAGGCATAATAGATACATGGTACACAAAGTTGTGTGGTCTATAATGTCACTCATAACTATGCTGTCTTGCTGATGGTTATGAATTTACAGAAGAACCAGAAAATATTTCTCTCCAAGCAAGCTAACTCTAACACCACTATTATATTTGCTAGCCAAAACTTGCTTGTGTGTGTGTGTGGGGTAAGCCTGTTGAGGGGATAAGCAAAGAAAAAATTTCTGTTGACTTATTTTACATATATATATATATATATATATCATATGTATACATACACATGCAGCCTTAACTCCTACTAATAAAACATGAAAAAAAAAACAAAAACCAAAATTTACAAAAAGGGACACAGAGGTTATATAGCACAGGACAAAAATTCCCGACTATAGCGTCTTCTCAGTAGATTTCTCCTATGTTTTAACTTTCTCTAACACTTCATTTTCTGCTTTCACTATCTTCCACTCTTCATTAACCCTATGCCTTCCCTGTCCTCTTTTTCTTCCTGGGGGAAACATCAATAATGAAAGAGATTGAACTTTATCTTGGTCCTTCTTCCACCCCACTCAAACATACCATCCACACAGCCAGAAAAAATGACACTGAAGATAAAAACACATGGAGCAAGGTAAACACAAAAAAGGAAGGAAATTCTAGTTTGAAGAACAAAGAAACTTTACTGAATTAGGAAGAAATATGAGCAAAGCTAACCGAAGAATCCTACTAAAATAAGAAATGTTCACTGAGCACTTGCCATATGCCTACCCCTGATTACAGGCAAAAGGAATGCTGTGACAAATGGGCCATGACACTGATCAGTTGCTCAAGCACAAAATATCAAATAATTTGAGTGTCGTAGAGCCACAATCCATCTTAGCACTGATTCAGAATTAAGATGACAGCACATGAGTATTTTAGGAATGTAGTATTCAAAATACTGTAAAATATAATCCAAAAATCCAATGTCTAGAGTTAATTTGGTAACAATTTCTGCATAGGAAGCAGTAAAGGAGAAAGTGATCAGTGCACAACTAGCCATGAGACAAAACAATCCTGGCCAGACAATGCAGTGGTTTTAAATTAGGGAAAGCCCTAGCATTTGCATGTGTCACCGAGAAAAATGGTACAAAACTTTTATATCTATATCACCAACACATTAGGACTTAATATATATATAATTTCTGATCAACTACCAAGCGCTTTCATTAAGATACTAGGATAAGTAAAAGACATTTGGATATAACTCACTTTTTATTCAACATGATAGTTCAATACTTATTTTGTCCCTATTATATATAGATCATTTGTTAAGCCTCATGAGATTGTAAAGGTAACAAAGTATTTACAGCAAATTACAGGGAGAGGACAGGCACAGAAACAAGAATGGAAATATACATTTAGCACTTCAATCACATAAACTGGACAGTGGGCTCCAGCTCTTTAGGGCTCTTTCAAGTACAGAGACACAGAAAGTGGTACATTATCTCTGTGCCTATATTTTATGAATTCTCAGAATTGGAAGTGCCCATAAAAACCACCTTGCCAAAGTTACTATTCTCTCACAACACTCCTGCAAGGTCAGTTACTACTATTGCCTATAACATTCCCAGTAACCTAAATCCTCCACCCTCTTTTGAAAAGTTCAAATTGTTAGCAACTTCACCCTTGTATATATTGGATTCACCTGATCTTCTACCCATTGCTCTTTCTTGTGTTTTCTGAGATCTCTCCCCTTTAATAAGTCCAATTGCTCTTGCACACACAACCCCTTAAATAACTGAAGACAGTTATCATATGTCCCTCCAGGCTAAATAACTGGAATTTTCTCAACCCTTTCTGTTAGGACATGATTCTGAGTCCCTTCAACCATCTGGGCAACTTTCTCTGCATGTACTCTGGTTGGAGTATTTCTCTAACTTTGTTCAATCAGGGCGATATTAAACTATTTCACTCTCTATACTTCTACCATCATAATGCATTTTTGGCTCCAGGTACAGGATTTCACATCTATTTCTCTTCTCGGTATGTCAGCTTGTTGGATTTGAACTACTGTTCCAATTTGAGATTTTGGGGAATCTTGTTCATGTCACCCAAACTGTCAGTGATCTCTCTGCATCAGGAATCACAACTTGATTCCTAAGTCAATTTCAAACAAAGTTAAGTCACAAATAAAAATGGTGACAAACCTGAAGTAAGAACTTGAGGCATTAAAACAAAGACCATTTTCCCATTCATGTAATTATACAACCTCTTAAAATTCTGCCTCAGTACACTACTATTAACATCAGAGTTCTCCAGATTCTCTACAAAGATTGTAAAAACATTTGAAAACATGTAGATATACATTACCTAAGAGGTTTCTAAGTCACAGATTTAGGAATTGTTGCCAGCGGGCCATATCAATTTACTACATGTATTTATAAGTAATGCTTTACTGATAAAACAGAACATATCAACTGTATAACCACTTTCAGGTATAATGCTGCTTTCAGGTACAATGACAGAATTGAGTAGTTATGACAGAAACTGAATAGACTCAAAAGCATAAAATATCTGGTCTTTACAGGAAAAGACTGACAAAACTATTTAGAAGGAAATAATACAGTGAGGCATGGTATTTTCAGTGACTCTACATTGGTTTCCAATGATGACTTTCTTTTCTCTTAGTAATCATTCAGAAAGCATAAATTAGTAACACCTACTAGAATATTTTCTGAGATATCACATTGAGTTATAGTTTCTGTAGTCACTTTCTTTCCCTTTATGAATATGAATTTCAGAAGTATTCTGGCCTTTATTTGTATATGGAGAATACTTAATAAATGTATGTGTATATATGTAGATAAATCAAATACGTAGCCTTGTTTTTAGCAGTAGCTCATGCTGTCACAGAACACACGTAGCTCACATATTCATACAGTACAACCCAATCCCGAATGTCTATATTTACTAGTCATTCTGCCATGTAAACAGCAGCTCAGTAGAGCAACTTAACAAAAAGTGAAAATAAATATTATCATGGCAACATGAGCCGACTCTTCACTGGATCATGCCCTCCAAGGAATAGAAAATACAAAGTACATATGTGTGGGCAGAAAGAACTGAAGAACAACACTGATTTACTACTCTCTTATGATACAAAACTATTGTAGGGGGCACAATGTTCTGGTTGAAAGCAGCTCCTAAGGGGAAGCTTAAGAAAGAAAATAAGTTTATTTGCTTAGCAAAATCATTACTCCAAGGTATCCAAGGTAGAAATCTTAACTTCTTAATGTCTAAATACAAATGTGAATGATTTGGAGGAAAACAGAGATTGTCCTTGTAATGCATGGAATGCTAAGCTCAAAACAGGAGAATAATTCTAGTTAACATAATGTGGACAAATTTTTAATGTTCTAAGATTGGTTTTAATTTAGAATTGCTTAAGTCAAAATTTTAGGGAAGTATACATCTCAAGATCTGTATTCCTTTCATTTAATGTTTGTCACAGTGTCTGATCCAGCCACCTTCCAACATCAAGAAGTCCTGTCTACTTACTTTAGTGTGTGATACAAGCAGTATCATTTTTCTATGTGCAAGGATGAAACACAGGTTTAGAACCACTGGAAGACAAAAACTTACAAATGACAGGACTTCAACCTCTCTAGCTAGAAAACTGGAACAGGTAGGGGGTGACAGCATAAGAGAAAGGAAAAATAAGTGAGATAACTAGTCTAAACTAGTAAACAAGGATAGTAGGCTATTGACAGGTATTTTGATGGAGAAGGAATGGCTCTCCAAGTGGGAAAACACTCCAAAATAACAATGGGAAAAGTATCAATTTGATTGGTTTTAAGGATGCCCCCAGGGAACTGATGAAGCATACTTTTGGTGGCTTCTTGTAGGTCACGGAGGCACAGCTTGGGTCCATCTTTTAATACCCTTCCTCTCTGGCACTGTTGCCCTGTTTTGCCTCCCATCCAACATGAATTAATCAGCTTTGCTTTGCTATACCCCATCTGCCAAGGACTATCCTGAAACTATAAGCCAACTTAAATTTGTCCTATAAATTATGAGTGTCAAATACTATGCCTCAGTAAAGAAAATGCTAAAATAGCGGCGATTATGAATTCATGGAAAATATAACAATACTGATAGCAGCCTCACCCTTATACAACAGATAAGTTATAAAGTGAAAGACATTACATGTGTAATACAGAGAAGGGGAAACTTCCTGCTTAAAACCATATCTAACCATTTCTAAGCAGAAATGCTGTTACAGTTTTTGTAAGCACTGCCAGCTACTTCTTTCCAAGAAAGCGACAAACTGTAAAAATCAGCTAAACCATGATCAATCTACACATATTGTGCGGACTCAGAATAGATTCAGTTGACAAACAATTCTTCCAGAAGCTCTTCTACATGTTGATCCTGTCAACAAAATTAATTTGACATTTACAGCTATTTTGAGAATAAAATGCAGTTGCTTAAATTATTCTGTGGAAGCAACATGAGATGGAATTATTCAGTTGACAAAATCTAATTAGGTATAAATTATTTCAGGTCATATGAATTATAAAACCTTTCACAGATAAGTGGTTTAATTCAAAGTGGCTCAAAGTGTTATAGAATATTAATGGGTACACAGCCATTTTTGATGATGGTCACATTTTTATCTCCAGAAATGCCACTTAGTCCTCAAATATTGGCCCAAGTAGTCATTCTCATTCTCCCTTCTGAAACTTTCATTTTGCAGTTGATAAAAAAGTGTCTATGCTGCAAACTAACACAAGCTAATTCATATATTAATAAGATATGATTCACGTATCATAATTTTTTTCTTGTTGTTGTACTTGGGATGGAATAAAGGGCCCTACACATACTTGGCAAGCATTCCACCCCGAAACTATACCCCTCTCCGGCCACAACACACCAATTTTCTTTGAGACAGAATCTCACTCAGTTTTGCTAACTGGCCTTGAACTTGTGATCCTACTGGCTTAACTTACATGTTAGTGGAACTACAAGCATGTGCCAAAACTCCTAGTTTAATTAATTTCTTTTTGGCAAGCAATATTATCTTCCATTTGACAAGTGAAGAAAGTGGGGGTCAGAGAAATTACATAATCCTCCTAACAATTCAGAGTTCATCTGTGAGAAAATACTAGAATATAAATATAAAACCAATGAAATGTGTCATATTCATGACTGGCCTATACTTCTTATGAACCAGGAAAACAAGACATGTACTCAATTCTGTACACCAAATGCACATATTTAGAGAAGAATCTAGGCAAAGATCAGAATCTTATTTTTCACCAATTATATATGAATGTAGTCAGGAAAGATTATTGGCCAGCCTAAAACAACGCAAAAAGGAAGAAGTAATGGATGACCATCAAAATATTATGTAAAAGAGAAAGAGGGAGGATAGTACAGGACAGGGCAGAGGGAAAGGAGAAAGAAGAAAGACAGAAAAGAAGAGAGACCTACAGGGAGAGCGACAGAAGAGAAAAAGAAAGGGATTGGAGAGGAAGGAAAGGAGGGAAAAAACAGCCAATCACTCAGAGATTCATACAGAGTATATGATCTTTGTCTGCTTGTATCTGACTTACTAGAAGACTGTAGATTTTGGTGAGAATATGAAATTAAAACACTGAAGACAGTGAACCATTATCCATCAACTTATTCTTGTTCAAAATGGGATAATGACATTATTTCTATCCTCAGAAACACAGAAGCGATAACAAAACTGACCTTTTCGAGAAAAGTACACAGAAAATCCAGAATTATTTTTTAATAAATCAAATGGCAGCAAAATAGAAATACTAATTACAGAACAATATTCCATTAGAGGACAACCTAGGTGAGGAATGAAAAGTTCAATACTGACAATAATTTAAATGTGTTTAAAAAAACAGTGTGTATGAAAGAATGCTATTGATTAGTCAAATCAGTTGGAATCAATGTGGTTATCTCTAGATATCAGGGTATTTCATTCTGCTGGACCTCAGGATTACAGAAGGTCAAAAGCCTAAACTAAGTCTAACTACTAGGAATGAAGAAGAGTAAAAACCTGTATCAAGTAGGGAAAGATGGAAAAAGATAAAAGACATGAAGGGTGTAAAACACAAGTTCAAGTATATCAACAGGTACAGTGTAAGATGCCAAACAGTATGGTTGCACACATGCAGTCTCAAAAGAAGAGAATACCTCAGGCCTATGCTAGGCTTGCTAAGGATTCTCTAATCCACCCAGTCTACATTATCCAAAACACAATACTCTCATGACCATCTATAATAAGAAAGGAGGGGCTGGCAGGAATCAGAGAAGTAAGGTAAGACAGAAATGAAGAAAAGAGAAATGAAATTAAAAGGGGGTTCGGGAGAAAGCAAGAAGGAAACATCTTTTATAACCATAAAATCATAAAATCGCTCCCAATTCCATAGGAGTTAAAGGCCACCAAGTAATAGGGCCTGCAGAGTTTTCCCTTGGGCTGCAGCCAAGGCCAGTAACCTTGCTATTAGAGACCTGCCAAGCTTTGTCAATGCAATCTGCTGAATGTCTTGAGTGACAAGCGATCAATATTCTCCACTCTCATGGGTCATCACAGGTGACACAGGCCTAAGTAATAAAACAGCCCTGGCTGCCTCCTCTAACTTAAATGCTTCCCCAGTCACAATATTTCTTTTTTGTCTAAATGCCTCTAGCTAAATTTCTCATAGATCGAACCGTCTGATGGGGATAGAGATTCTGAGGAATTGCAACGTGTCTGAATTGATGCTAGCCAGTGAAAGCTCAGTAGACTGGAGAAATAGGTTCAAATAAATAGAAAATGACTAGCTACAGAGTTGTAATCTGCCAGGATCAGACCCTGTAGCAACAAGCCAATATCAAAAAAAGCATGCTGACAACCAACTACCAATAAGTTACTTGCTAAAACAAGAACCCATCTTTTCAGTACTACTGTGGTGATGATATCCACTTTCTTTGTGATCTCTCTGGTGGTGGAGCGAGGACAGAAGGAGGCAAGAGCTCCTCACCCTGCAGGGAGCAGTGTGAACTATAAGCCATCAGGAACTGTCAGCATTCTCCAGAAAGGAGGAAGTGCCCACAAAGGTGCTGCAGAGAGGAAGGCAGGAAAGGGTGCTGTTGTCTGGGATCCCACATCAGTTTTCAGTATCTCATTCTTCCTGGTAACAAAGCTGCACGAAGGGTGCTGCTCTTCCCCCAGCCCTATAGAGAAGCAGCTAGAGGATTAGGAGAATCAAAGTGAGGAACTCTAGGAAGAAATTGAGAGCTACTAGCTAGAATTCTCAGGAATGGGCTCTGAGCAGAAGGTATATAACGTACCTGACCATTTAACCAAAATAGTACATTTATTACAGAGTATTAGGCCCAGAAGGAAAAAAAAAAAAAAAAAAAAAAAAAACACTCAGAAAGCTCTTCAGGGTTCCTTTACTTGTCTTAGAGAAGTACTGTAAGTAGATAAAATCATTTGAAAAAAATATTTTTGAAAGAATTTACATTCTCAAATGTTAAGACCTTCCATTATTCCTGGTATAGTCTTGTCCCATTTAAATATTTTCTGTTAAAATCAAAATAAACACATATATCCTTGACACAACACCCAGCTAACATCCCTATGATACAGGTAGAATGACTAGAGAGGTGACCCACATCTCCACATTCCCCCCACTCAGGCACACACTGTGACTGAGAAGCACAGCATACCAGACCAAAAAAAAAAAAAAAAACCTTGTGAAAATAACAGGAGACTAGATGCATCCAGGGTCAGGTGAGCCCATAAGAAATAAAAGTATACAATAAAGGATTAGGGAATGAAATTTATGGTTTATATTCTTAGTCACTGATCTGCTCTCATTTAACTTCTAATTACATTTTAGTATTTATCTATCCTTAACTTTTTACTCTCTATAGTAATTTTAGAAGTAATCTGATTTCGGGGCTAGGTAGATAGCTCAGTGGTCTAAGCGCCTGCCTGGCAAGCACAAGGCCTGGATTTCAATCTCTAGTACTGCCTGCCATGCAGGTGCATCGTGGCAGTCACCAAAATTGGGCATGGTAATATGTGCCTATAGTACCAGCAGTGGGGAGGCTGAGACAGGAGGATCACTTCAAGTCCAAGCTTTGTAGTGAGGCCCTGTACCAAATAAATAAATAAATGAGTAATTTCTTTTTAAACTCTGATTTCAAAAACCTTAACAAACACTTTGCTACAAGAGGATAATCCTCAATAGGATACTTGCAAAACTAGTAACTAAACCAGCGTATTTAGTATCATATATTTTGATACTGTTGCATTAGGATTTGAGAAAAAAGTAGTATAAAGTGACTAATAAGTCAACTCTACAACTTTAAAGCAAAACCATTTGATAGAGAACTCTTTGCCCAAATAAAAAGTTGTGATTTCAATTCAAGATTGTCTCTTCTTGAATTGAATCTTATTCTTGATAGGAATAAGATTTATGCCATAAGAAATAGCTAATCTATAGTGAGAAATGTCACCTAAAGTGTCTCACCAAATAACATGGAATGAAGAAATCTAATGCAGGATAGAATTACTGAGTTAGACCTTTATTGGTAACATTAAAGCCCAAACAATTTGGATTAAATAAAATGGAAAATTCCTTTTTATTTTTATTTTTGTTTGTATTTTAGGGAAGGGTCTACAGGGTGTTCCAGGTCTCACTACTAGATCAGACTCATATTGATCCACCTGTTCACATCCTCCGAAGAGCTGGGATTACAGGTGCGCACCACCATGCCCAGTCTCATTTGCCTTCTCAGGGGTGGGTAAACACAATGGAAAATTCTGACCTAAATGACCCTAGTACACAGCAAGAAATTAATGCAGTTGTCCCAAAAGACCAAGTGACCAATAAATGAATATGTAAACCACCTTTGAGAGGGTCTAGAACATTATTTGGCACATCTTGGGATGCAAGTCTCCTTGGACACTGCTTCTAGGGTAGGAAGTATCTAACTCACAAACCCTATCCAGAGCAAAAGGCCTTATGCTGTCTACCTAAAAGAGAGAGACAGCATTATTCTAGGTATGGATTTTTGAATCACCTTATTAACTTCTGCTACCTCAACCTCCAATTCCCCTAATCACTTGGAAGCCTTGATAGGGGTCAGATGGCCACATACATTACTTAAAAGGGAAGAGTAATTTTACCTAGATCCCAATGCTTGAAAAGAAACTAAGTGGATGCATTAAGATGCAGGTAACAGCCAAATATCTTAGTGTTAAAAAAAAAAAAAAACCCTCTAATACAGAATGACTACATCAATCTTTCTGGATTATCACTACTCATTGAAAGGCCTCAGACTGAGAAGCCTAGTTCTACAAAGTGCATGCCCAAGGCAAAGCAAGTGATCGCTTGGATTTCACTCTGACATATGCAAGCATTGCTCTGTGGTTAGTTAAGTACATCTGCTTTAGTACAAAAGTATGTCAGCCAAAGATCTGATAGGAAGCTGAAGTGGTTGAATTAAAAATCGAAAAGATAGGATTGACTTTCTTTTCTAAAATTCATTTTAATGAGGAAAAAAAAAGGGGGGGCTGTCCAAATAGCGCAGCGGACTAAAGCTCCTGCAAGCAGGCACAGGGGTTGGGGTTCACTCCCAGGGCCTGCTATGCTGGCCCCACCCCAGTACAAAGCAATTGAGACTGGATGTGGCGTGCACCTGTAATTCCAGCACTTGGGAGGCTGGAAACAGGAGAATCACTATGAGTCTGATAGAGTGGTGAGATCCTGAACACCCTGTAGACCTTTCCCTAAAATACAAACAACAACAACAACAAAAGAAACAAATAAACAAACAAACAAACAAACAAAAACCCAAAGATAAAACAGCAATGAAACAGTTTCAAAACAGTTTAGTAAGAGAGTTACGATAATACACTGCACACTGTTGTCTTCATAGTATTTATTCAGAGGACAAGATGCAGAAATGATATCTTGTCTAAACAATATTAGTACAAACCTTTTTTCTCAATGAACTACGAGAAAGTAGCTATGCATCTATCATAACTATCCTGTAGATAGATAGAAAGATAGATAGATAGATAGATAGATAGATAGAGATATATTCATATCAAAACAGCCCTTTATTTCTGTCTTCCTTTTTTGTTTTGTTTTGTCAGAGATGGGTGTTCCATAGGTATTCACATTGAGCAAAATAAATAATATAGTCCAATAGTCCATAATAGTAGTGAGTTATCAGTACAACCAGCAATTGTCTGAGGATGCTGACTTGAGCCTGTTACAGTTCAGCATATTACTATAACCTATTAGAAGGAATTCAAACTAGTTATGTAATGTGCTTTTAAATACAATAATTTACAATTATAAAAAGCAACACATACTGTTGACAGAAGATAAATCTGCTTACTCTCTATAAATCAAAAGCTAGTCTTTAACCAGCTAGGTATGTTTTCTTCCAGCTTTTTTTTTTTTTTTTTTTTTTTAATGCGGAACCAGATATTGAACTCAGGCCCTTGCACTTGCCAGACAAGTGCTTATTCAACTGAGCTATCTCCCCAGTCCCTTCTTCCAGTTTTTGATTTATTGTTTTCTCTTTTTTTATTCATAATTTGAGTACTACTCTATGCATATCTTTTTAAATAAAATTAACACGTAGTAAATATTTTCCTTTAAGTATTCCTTCAAAGAATTACTGAACTTCAGCATGAAATTACAAAATATAAAATTAATAACCAATAATCATGTATGGATGTGATGTGGGGTACTTAGACTTTATAAAGTTTTTCATCACATCTGATTGTTATCTTAGAATAATGTCCTAGAAAAAGAACAGATCAAAAAGTACCAGCATTGAAAGATTCTCAGCAAACATTTCAAAAACGCTTTCTGGTATCTTAAGGTAACCATGCACTGTACTTTATCAGAAGTTTCCTTTCCAAAAATAACTATTAAATTTTTTAAATGATGGCCACTACACAGTGACCAAGGGAACAATTCAGCAGGCAGAGTTAACAGTGAATATTTATGCACTGGATGTCAGTGCACCCAATTTCAGAAAAACAAAAACTGTTGGACCTAAAAGTATAGATAGACATCAATACAATCATAGTGGGGACTTGAGTAACCCACTCTTGCAATTAGACAGGCCAATGACACAAAAATCAGCAAAGAAATATCAGAGTTAAACTTCACCATTGAACAAATGGACCTAATAGACATCTACACAGTTTCATCTAATAACAGAACACACTTTTTTTCTCAACAGCACACAGAACTTTTTCCAAAATAGACTATATCTTAGGCCATAAAGCATGTATAAATAAATGCAAAAGGAATACATAATCTTTCTGCATACTATTTGATAACAGCAGAATAAACCCAGAAATCAACAACAAAAGAATACAAAGAAACTATATAAACACAAGGAAATTAAGTAATATATTACTGAGTAATCAATGGGTCACAGAAGAAATAAAGGAAGAAATAAAAAAGTTCCTAAAATCAAATGGCAATGGAAGCACAACACACCAAAACCAAAACACAATGAAAGCAATTCTGAGAGGGAAGGTTATAGCTGTAAATCCACATGTAAAAAAGAATAGAGCATTCCCGAAAAACCTAATGATGCATCTAAAGGTGCTGGAAAGAGAACAATCCAACTCTGAAACTAATAAAAAGAGATTACAGAGACCTGCGCAAAAATCAGTGTGATTGAGACTAATAAAAGCAATACAATGGATCACTGAATCAAAGAGGTGGTTCTTTGAGAATATGGCAAAGGACCTGGGCATAGAGGATACAGGAGGAAGGGAGGAGAAGTGGAAGTAAAAAAGATCTGGATGTGCTATGTATTTTTGGCACTTTCCCCATGATGAATGTATTTACTATGTATTGCAAAAATATAAAACATTGAGAAAAAAATAAATTTTTAAATGGAAAAAATGGTATCACTTTATTGCTTGTTACTTTTATTATGTAAACTGTTTCTTGTCCCCTACTAATAACATTTGTTGAAAACATGAAAATAATTACCACTCTACTAACCCTTAAAAAGGTTTATACCATACATTTTAGGAGCCCCTTATTCATCGAAGGCCTATGAAATGCAATGCTTACTGTTAGGGTCTACATGCCCAAATAACACTAAATTGTAACTTCAGCATAAAACAATGACCAACCATCAAACATCCCCTCTTAAAATGCATATGCATAAGGGAAATCTAGGCACTGGCTCTCAGCAATGATAATCTCTCTATTGCTTGTGATGTGCAGTAAAGATAAACCACTTCCTTTTGTTCCATAGCCTAAAAGCAGTCATTGTAAACTATGTGCTTGCAGGATTTGTGTTTTTTCTATTGTTACTGTTAAAAGAACTATTTCTGGAGCTGATCCATGTAGAAATGCTGGAGTGAGCTGGGCTTTTCTGCCTATTAGAGTGAGTAGTAGAGCAAAGGGTAAAGCTCTGTAAGTAGACAGGTCAGAGTACATCAGACACTGATTTTGCTTTAGCTGACAGCACTAAGCAAGGCATTTCTAATCTCCCCAGCTAGCACTAAATAGGCGTAGAGTACATGAGCCCTTGACAAGGACAGTCAAACAAGACAAACTAAAAGGATAAAGAGAGGCCTGATTAAGAGCAGATGCCACACATGATCCAAATCCTTCATTCTTTAATCTAAAGATGTTTTGCTGATATCTACATTCATTTGGGACAAGACTTGGATCTTCTAAAGTAAAATGCTGCCTTCTAGTATGATTCTGAAAGCCTAAGGTTATTCCAAGAATTTGGAACCTACCAAATAATAGGCAAAACTGTGCCTCCCCTCTACTCTGGGTTGCCTTGAAAAAGAAAAATCATAAAGATATCCTCTAAACTGCTGTCATTATTCAAGATAGACTATGTCACAAAACAGGATCCTGAAATCTTTCCAGTGATATTCTTTTCAAATTTACAAATATAATAAGACAGCATAGGGAAATTCTAAGGAGAAACTGTAAAAGTGAAGAGTGGCAAATACAGTTGGATACACTGTTAAAAAAAAAAAACAAATTTACAAATATATCCAAAGAAGAAAAGAACAAAGTAAAAGAGAAATTCAGACCAAATACCCTTTTAAGAAAACACTTTCATTGAGGTGCTGTTATAGTTAATGCTACCCTTATATAATGTGTGCTACCCTTACAGTCACCTTCTGTTTGAGCCACTCAAAACACTACATACAGCATGTGATCTAACAGGCATTGTGATCTGTAGTTTAAGAGTGAAAATTTGAGTCTGAGATAAGTTAAATAACTTGCTTATGGTCATGTGCTCACTAAAGGAAAATGTGGGGAATCTGACCTTGCTCAGATTGAAGACCCTAAAATTTTGTCATTCATTACTATACTATACCAATATAAAAAGTTATTAAGTGTGTAAAAGGGAGTTTTCAGCTATCAAATCCCATTTAAATCCATTGAGGTAAATTGCTATTTAAAAGATCTCTGGAAAATTTTGAAGACAAAAAACAAAGCATTAAACAAAATAAAACAAAAACCCTTCAGAGCACCCCTCACTAGCCTCCTTTCATCTGTTTACTTTGGAAATTCAAACTTTTTGCTCATATCTAATGAAAATAAGGTCCACCTACCTGTAAATGCAGACTGTCAGATTGCATAACTGCCAGCACCTGTCAGGCCACTGGTGCGGATGGTAGGAAAAGGGAGGATAGCAGGCTTCTTATGCTCTCTAGAGAAGCTTAAATTGTGTACAAACAAGGCTCAAACATGCTTATGTAGCAGTTTAAAATTCACACAAATATACCTGGTCTTCACATTGGAAGTAATGATTACAAATTTCCTTACAGGAGGGAAACTAAGACAGTCTCTTATATCAGTGTATTAATCTACTGAAACCAACTTAGGAAATAAAACTAGTCATTGTATAAAAGTGTACCTTGAGATAAATACATGTATTACTTGTACAGACAATAAAGTAACTGACTTTGATGTCACTCAGAAAAATAAAAGAGATTTCAAATAAAAAGTAGAAGTATTTTCTCCATGTAAAAGAAAAGGTTGCAAGATAGATTAGAAAAAAAAAGTAACTGGTATTCTACTCACAAACCTGCCTCAAGTAAATTCACAAAATAAATAGCTAGTCTATTATGAAGTTTCTTTTGCCAAACCATGATATTAAAGGTATTAAGTATCTCATGTCTCCATAATACTTGGCAGACTATTTCCCTGAGTGTCCTTTATTATTTATGTGATAGCAATATCTTTTCAACCCATGGCTATTACAGAAGCTACCAACAGACACAGAATAACAGTTTTTGGAAGCATAGTATCCTATTTGCTTTTTTTATTGTGGCGATGTTGCCCCATTCTCTTCCTCTGCTTTAAAATTTTAATAGGAAGTTTTAATTGACTTAATATTTTAATACAAACCTAATACCACTTTTGCTCTCCTCCAGAGGACAGTTAAAATATTAACCTGTTTAAATTCATGGAAAGACAATGCAACAACAAGGAATAAAATTGTTTTGCTGCTGGGATTGAGGAACTGCTGTTTATTGAGCATCTTTTACTATGTAGCACATATTCTTCTAGAGACCTCAACATATGATTCCACTTCAACATCACACCACTAACAGCATGCATTTTCACCAATTCACATGTATGCATAAAGCTGGTATTTCTAATATGAATTATCAGCACTGAATCTGAAAAGATGCTTAAGAAGTCACCAAGTTTTCACATTTCCCTCTTACTAAGTAATATATCCAGAAAAAAAAAATTCAGCAACTACCTTCAGAGCTCATTAATTCTTCATTTTAACAAGAAAAAAATGAAGGGCCAGCCAAATAGCTCAGCAGATTAAAGTGCCTGCTTCAGCAGACACAGTGACCAGGGATGGATCCCAAGAGTGTCATGCTGGCCCCGGCCTCAGGGCACACTGAGATGGTGACTGAGACTGGGTGTGGTGGCACTTGCCTGTAATCCCAGCTCTTGGGAGGCTGAACACAGGTGGATCACTATGAGTCTGATCTACCTAGTGAGACCCTGTCCTAAAATACAGAGAGAGAGAGAGAGAGAGAGAGAGAGAGAGAGAGAGAGAGAGAGAGAGAGAAAGGGAGGGGAGGGGCGGGGTGGGGCAGGGCAGGGCGGGGCGGGGCAGGGCAGAGCAGAGCAAAATGAGACATTAAAGAGGCATAATGGGGCCAGCCTGATAGCTCTGCAGACTAAAGTGCCTGCTTCGACAGAGCCCAGCAGCCGAGGTTTGATCCCTGGCATGCCATGACAGCCTCACCCCAGGAACACACTGAGATGGTGATTTTTTTTAAATATTAATTTTATTGAGAAAGAGTAGCAATAAGACAGTTTCAAAACAGGTTAGTAGGTCAGCTACAATAATTAATACATTGCATACTGTTGTCCTTGTAATAGTTATTCATAGTACAAGATACAGACATGATATCTTTTCTAAACACTATTAGTTCAAACTTTCTTCTCACTGAATTAAGAGAAGGTAGCTGTATATCTATGCTAAATATTTTGTATATACAGATAATTTTCTTCAATACAAAATGGTACTTCATTTATATCCCCTTTTTTTGTTTACTTTTGTCAGAAATGGGTATTCCATTCCCATTCATGTAATTTAGGTGCAAGAATTTAGCAAAGTAATCCAAAATAGTCTAGTAGTCTATAATAGTACTGGATTATCCATAGGACTGGCAATGTCAGAAGTTGTTTACTTCAGCCTTTTACAGCTCATCATATTAATATGGCTTTACTTTTTATATTTCATTTTTATACTTTTCTGCTTGATGGTTAAGACCAAGATAAAGCAAGACCTATATAAAAAAAAAAAAAATGTAACTTTTGTATCTGATAAGGTCAGTCAAATCCCCTCAGGATTTAACCTGAAACCCTGGACCACAGTTCGTAGATCTTTTGTCAGTGTCAGCCATTGGTATGAGTCACAGCCAATGCTTGACCAATTTGCATTCTGTGAAAGCCTGAGAGAATGTTTTCTCTCTAGGTGGCTCCCCTTAGGCACACTCTACATCATCGATCACTTTCCTCTTTGGCCCCATAATCTCCTTGATCAGAATTTGGGACACCATTGAGTTATAGAACGTTACAGTATAGGTTCTCTTAGGTCCTGAGTCCTCACTGACCTTGAAAGGCTAGGGCCAAAATGTAGGCTATCCTTGTAGCCCTTCTTTTTCTCTAATTTTTTGTTTTGCAAAATTAAGTTGTTACCCTCCAGAAGAGGAGCTTAATAGTATTATTACCCTGAAACATAGGCTGTTGAGCTTAATATCAGTATCTGTCCGAATATCAAACACCTTAGAAATAACATGGAACAGGTATTTTCCATCAATCAGTGATATGCTAAACTTTAAATCCATAAAAAATGGGAAAAATTAAAATAAAAAACAGTAAAAAAATAGAAATAGAAATAAATAATTTCAAATTTTTACACAAAAATTTAAAAATCTAACCATATACAACATTGAAGCAGGGCAGCCCTATGACATTTATATCTTGTCTCTTGTTTTCTTTTTATTACTTTTTTTTAAACAAACATTTACTTAGAAAAGAATACAGCAGTAATTGATGACATTAGAAATAGTATGCTTTTAGAAGACCAGAATGACAGGGATTCCAAGTATGGCCCTAGTATTACACATTGCTATCTTCAGTGCAAGAGATGGTGACTGAGATGGGCATAGTGACATGAGCCTGTAATCCCAGCACTTGGGAGGCTGAAAACAGGAGAATCACTAAGAGTCTGATCTATGTAGTAGACCCTGCAGACCCTATCCTAAACACAAGAAAAAAAAAAAAAAAAAGGAGGCATAACACCAGTTAAAACAATTGATCTCATACTATTCTACTGAAAATTTGTACTTACATAATAGACAGCTATGACTTTT
>NW_004524611.1:9887418-9889604 GCF_000260255.1 Octodon degus
TCTCATTGCTATCTGTTTATCAATAAAACTTTGAAAAAAAATAAAAATAACATAAAATAAAATAAAAAAAGAAAAAAAAAGATGAAATGAATCAAAAATTGAACAATACAGATACAGAAAATGCAGACTTCCTTGATTCAGTTGATGACAAAAACAGCAATGTGAGTGCATGTTTGACTAGTCTAATTGTTACAAAACTGTCATGCAACCAAAGGGAATAATCCAATGTTAGAACTAGGTCCACAACTATAGTGAGGGTTTTGGCAGGTGTGAAACCTACTGGACGGAATGCTAGCACTATGATGCAGTGTTGGAAAATGAAACCACAGTGACCATGAAATGCTGTAAGATATAACACAAATACACAAAAGCTGAAATACAAATAAAATGCTCTGTGTACACAAACAGCCATGCTCAGAAGTGTATTATGTTCCCTCACTGGCTGAACTGAAAACATTCATAGAACTACTATACTCAGCAGTGCTTTTTCATGGTAATACAAGAAATGTAAAAGACTTATGGAAAAGTGATGGGTATAAACTTGAGGTTAGTAGAAGAATAATGACACCCAGATTTGTTTTTCTTCTGAATTGCCTGAGGTTTGATCACAAAACCACCAGCCAAAAAAGAAAAGAACTCATAATCTGGCTGCTATCCATTCATGGTTTAAGAAATTTGTAGGTGAATTGAAAAGTAATCTACAAACCATGTGAATACATCACTTCTGAGGAGCATCTTGCAGCATTTTCATAGTTACTGTAGCTCAAGGCAGCATATTCCTTAAAAACATTCAAATATTCGAGAATGGGCATGGTGGCACATGCTTATAATCCCAGCTCTTGGGAAGCTGTAAACAGGCAGATCACTAGGAGTCCAATCTAGTAATGAGACCCTGAACACCCTGTAGACCCTTCCCTAAAACAAAAACAAAAACAGAAAAAGCAGTAATATGGTATAAAAATTTATGGCTTTATAAATGGGAAGACTTACTATGCTTTCGATGTAAAGATTTATGCTGGAAGGCAGTCACTATGTCCTTATTTACATAGTAATAAACCAAATGACATTTTGAACAGACCTGTTGCTCCCATCTCCCAAACTAATTAAAAGGTGACAGTCAACAACTTGTTTACAAGTTTCCAATTGATACTGTTTGCTACTGTTCCTTGAGCAGTATAGGAATTGCATACAGGAAGGAAGCAGAAATTCCATAATGTTGCAATTCCAAAACAGAAAATTGCAAATTCAAAGCAGTGCAATCTTTGGATTTCAGAAAGTTAAAATGTTGGCCTCATATATGCAAAGACCAACAAAGTGGAATTGTTGGTTTCAAAATTGTGCCATAAGAGCTGGGGAGATGGTTCAGTGATAACCGCTTCCTTGGCAAGCGCAAGGGCCTGAGTTCAATCCCCGGTTCTGCCAAAAAAAAAAAAAAAAAATTGATAGAGAAACTTTAACAAAATGGAAGCCTTAGATGGTAACTTTCTACAACAAAATCAAAATCAGAGTAAATGCTGTTGATGAGGTATACAGCAACTGTGGTATCACCATAAACACAAAGTGTTGGCCAATGGTTGTGATTTACTCAATCTCGAACATGTATAGTACAAATAGTTTGATAGTTTACAAAGAAAATAACAAGTGCAAAACAGCATATAGAAGTTTTCTTAGAAGACTGGGACTAGAATTCATCTGAGATCATTTACATCAAATGAAAAACAAATGCTTTTGTTCAAAGAACTGTGCAAAAAAAAAAAAAAAATGTGGCGCACACTGGTGAACTTACAGGTGAACGGGCAGGTGCAGCATCACCAAGACCTAGTACAATGGGAAAACCAAAGACATGTCAATTGTATTGTAAGGAATTGCAGGAATCGAAAATATACATGATAATAGTGTAAACAACACTTGTGCATGGAACATGCAGTTGTCATATGTGAAGAAGGTCTTCAGTGTGACAGTTAAAGCAAAGGTTATTTCTATGGCAGACCTTTGTAAGTACATTGTAGTTCACGTAGCTTTTTCTTTTTTTTTCCGATGTTAGGTTCCAGGATTTGTAAGCAAGTAAACAGCTGATGCGAAAATGTTGATATGCACTCTAAGCATTCATTATATATTTCATATTTTTTTTCTTTTCAAAGTTTTATTGATAAACATATAGCAATGAGACAGTTTCAATCAAATCG
>NW_004524611.1:9893524-9921338 GCF_000260255.1 Octodon degus
CCGCCGGCGCAGGGTAGCAGGAAGCTCTCCACACACTCACCGGACCTGGGCTAGGACTGGGTCTGGGGGTTCCCGGAAGTCGGCAGAAATTCCTACTGGGCGGGAGGGGTGGGGGAGGTATGGTGGAGTGGTGGGGGGCGGTCCGAGGGGGTGGGAGAGGGTCCAGCCCATGCTGCACCTGGGCTGGGACTGGTCCCACCGGTGCAGGGTAGCAGGAAGCTCTCCACACACTCACCGGACCTGGGCTAGGATTGGGTCTCTATATTTCATATTTTATCTTATTGATATCATGTTTCTGCTAAGTGTACATCATACAACATAGAAAGAAGCTCCTGACAAAACAGGAAGAGAGGTAACAAGGCCTACCACATAGGGAAGTTAAGCACATGTGCTGTTAGTTAAGTGATGGTCATGCATGGAACACACAGTTGTTGCTGTTTAATGTATTTGGTACAGGGTCTCACTATGCAGATTGAACGAGTAGTGATCCTCCTATTTTCAGCCTGCCCCGTGTTGGGATTATAGGCATAAGCCAACAAGCCAGGAATTAGTCCCTGGCTCAGGGCACCCTAGGGTGAGACCTGCATGGCATGCAGTACTGGGAATTGAACCGCAGTCCCTGTGCTTGCCTAAGCAGGTGCTTACTCCACTAAGCAATCTCACTAGCCCTCACATAGTTGTTATGTGTGAAGACTGCCTTGGCTGTGACAGCTGAAACAAAGAGTATTTTTATCATAGAGTTCTATTGGTATTCTCATTATAGATCATATAGGAATTTATTTCTATTTTTATTTTAGACTTGATTCACCAAAAGAAATTTGATATGGAAAATTTTGATGCTTTTTTATAAATAATAAATATTAAAACTTCAATACTTTATTTTCTTGATTTTTTCGTAGTATTTATATATTGTTTAATACAATAAAACTCACAAAATTAAAATTAATAATTCACTACTAGAATATTCTAAATAAATATGGGTGTTATATACTCATGGTAATGCACCTTTATGAAAAACTTGAATTTATGACCCTTGGGCTAAGATGCATAAAGACAAACCTACAATCACAAGATTTGTTAAGAGAAAAGGAATAAAATTTCCAACCATTTCTGCTGTTTTCTGAGGTAAACCACACACCCTCTGTTGGGATGCAAATAAGAGTGAACACCTGCCCTGGTCAGGAAGGCAGGGAAAAGGAACAAAGGGTATACAAAAGAGAAGTGGACAATTTGAGTGTTCCACTGCTGCCCTGTGGGAAAGATACACACTTCTCTGTTCACTTAATGGCCCTTACAACAATATTTTCCCTTTTAGACAGTATTTCTTTAAGTGAAGTGTAAAACTGTTTGTTCAAATGAAAGAAGCAAAGCACAGAAAAATATTGTGAAAGTACAATTTTAAAACATGACTTTCTAGTTTAATGTTGTAAGAATCTGTGAAATCTAACTGTCAAAAAAGATAGCTTTATAAGCTGTAGAATTTTAGAATTCATACAGAAAGAACTGTGAATATCAGAACAGAAAATACAACGCTAGATGCTTCTTTCCCACTATAAAAAAAATCTCATTAACTTGAGCCAATTATAAGAAACGGGTAAACTGGTGAATAATTAAAATAATAGCATGCTGTTTAGTAAATGTCATGTTATTACTTTTAAGTCAGTTATCTATAATCATACAAGGTCAAGTGAAGGCTTCAGTAGCTGCTTAGATAGTGACATTATTCACTTCCCAGCTTAAAAATATGACACAGGTCCCTATGATCTCACTATGGAAATCCACTTCCTTTGGCCCAACAGTAAAGAGGCCAAAATCACTGTCATCCACAATGCCTCTACATTTTCCTGAACTCCAATCAAAGGAGAATCACATGCTGCACAAGCAACAGTTCAACACTTCTCCAAACTGTGTTCAGACCAATAGATCTAAGGTCCTAACTTACATGCTGCCTCTTTCATAATTTCCATTGGTATTACCTTAAAATTACCACATTAAGAAATCTGAAGCTTAAAAGTATGTAAAATATTAAAGATATCCACAGAGAAACCTACATATTCATTGCAGTATTGCTTTTATGACTTCAAAAAAACCCTAAAATGTCCTTCTATAGATACAGCACATAGATTTTTAAAAATAAAACTGATATATGCACACAGAATATTATACAGTGCTGGCAAAAAAAGCTATAAAGCTACTAAAAGACATGGCATAAATTTAAATACATGTTACTAAGTAAAATAAGTCAATCTGAAAGATACACTAGAACTACAACTCTATGATTTGGAGAGAGTGAGCACGGGGTCACTCTACCACGGGGCTACAACCGCATCCCTTTTGCTTGTCACATAGGTCCTCCCTACATTTCTCAGGCAAGCCTGGAACTTTCAGTCCTCTTGCTTCAACCTTCAGAGTACTTGGGATTACAATTTTGGAGCATCCCTCCTGCTTATGTAACATTCTTAAAATGGTAAACCTAAGGAAATAAGAGATTGAGATACATTAGGGAAGAAAGAAAGAGAAGGAGGAATAGGTGAAATTGAGATGATTTTTAGGGCAGTTTACTGTTTTGTACAACACCATAGTGGTAAATATATCACACTGTATATTCTATGAATTTAAAAATTCAAAGAATGCATAATATCAGGATTGAAACTCTAATAATCAATTACATACTTCAGGTGATTAAAGTGTGCTAATATCCCTTTATAAAGTGTGACAAATATACCACCTCTGAAGACAGCCCAGGCGTGGACAATCAGTGTTTATCTTGGGGGGCACAAGTTGTATAAAAACAATCTGTACTATATATCTTAGTTTTGCTGTGAACCTAAAGTTGGTAAAAACATAAAGTGTATTAAAATATATGTAAGTTTTAATATACAAAGTCCTTTATATAAAATGACACAGTTTTCTGATTTCATCCATGCAAGTTTAACACTAGCAGCAACATAACTTAATCCTTCACAAACTGATTACTCTTAATATGGAAAGACAAGAAAATAAGAATATTTTTGTAACTTATGTTAAAGAGGAAAAAAGAAGCATGTACCTGAAGATAAACATAGACATATACCTTCCTGAAGGACAAATTATAACCATATTCTCTCTTTCAAAAGTCTTTATAAGAATTTTATGTCTCTCGGGGCTGGGGAGATTAGATTAGCTCAGCTGTTTAAGTGCCTCCTGGCAAGTGCAGGGACCAGAGTTCAATTTCTGGCACCACATGCCTTACTAGCCCCACCCCAAGCACACAGAGCGGGCCACCAAAATCCAGTGTCGTGGCGCATGCTTGTAATCCCAGAGCTGGGGAGGGTGAAACAGGAGGTTCATTACAAGTCTGGCCTAAATAGTGAAACCCTATACCAAACATATAAAATTTAAAAAAAAATTATCTTCCTTTCCAATAAAAAAAATTCATTGCAAATGCTCCCAAGAGTTCAAATAATGCTATTTAGAATACATATATGGAAAGATAACTTTATTCTAATATTTTCTAGGTAAATACCATCTAGGGAATAAAGTTACTAGTTTGGGTTTGTTTTTGTTTTTTTTTTAATGAGGCTTCATGCTAGTTCACAGAACAAGCTCACGGATGTGTTCATGAAACTGCAGATGTGATAGAGTTCATATAACTGAGCTAGATTAGTCTCCTCACAGAGCTGGCTCCATCTAACATTTAAGTGAAAATTCAGACTGGCTGGCATTTCTATTAAGTCTATGATATATGCCTCTTCAAACCACAGTTTTTAAAAATGTTTACATTAGTTTCATTAATGTCTAGTTTAAGGAAAATTTTCCATGTGAGAATTATTCAAAAATATAGGAGGTACTATAACTGATACATCCATTGCAATGAAATGCTTGTTTTCCTTAGATTTACTCCCATGAATGTCTTTCTAATGTCCCCTTACTATATCCATGACACTTATATCACTCGTTTGGCAAAGTTTTGTTAACTCATTGGAGATTAAAGGAAGTTAAAAAGCAAAGGCTAACAATAATAGTAACAGCGATATCTTGAGTGTTAAGCATTCACTAGACCGTGTAATCTCTTTAAAAGTACAAGTTCCCAAAGTTAATTTCATCATTATACTGGTAGATGCATTTCATATCATGGCACTGGAGAGAAAAAAGTGTTTAAGAATGAGGAGAGCTTTGAAAAATAAAGTAGAAAGCACAGTCTAGCACTACAAGGGTAGATGTTATACTACAGCTTCCTAAAAGTGGGAATGAAAATACCCCGTGTGAGTAATTTTTGAAGAGTACATGAGATAATATAGGTAGAATACCTAAAAAAGGGACTGTCCCACAATAGACCATTTCGCTTTTATACTAATTTGTAAAAAAATGCATCCTCCACTCCACTGTCCTAGAGATAATATCCATCGGGTGTGCTAGCATTGAAACCTCTGAAAATTTCTGCAAGTATACTGACATTACCTAACCAAGTTCCTCCACATTAAAGTTCTGACATCATTAATCATTACTTGAACTTTTCCTAGTAAATAGCACATAATGAAATGACAATTAAAAACGACTGGGCCTTAAAAAGGACAAGATCAAGCTTAAATTCAAGTCAAAGTATAAGGATATAAGTAACTGTTAAATTTGAGTAGATGAACACATTTCAAGAAACATGGAGAGAGAGAGAGAGAGAGAGAGAGAGAGAGAGAGAGAGAGAGAGAGAGAGAGAGAGCGCAAAGCAAAGCTTATGGAATTATGTTCAGCAGTTAACAATATTATGCCTAAAAAGCAGTAAACTAAAAACTATGGTTCTGATGCCAGGCTGGAAAAAAATCCAAACCCTAAATAGGCAAAGGTCTTTGAAACAAAAACATTTTATAGTTATGTGTAAATATATAGAGAGAACTGACTGGAGAAAATGTTAATAATAATAGTCACAAGAACCTAAAATGCAAGAACAAGGAAGTCTGTAAGTTCAATCCTAGAATCTATTCTTGCCAATAGCACTCAACTTTTAAATACCCAAAATGTACCTTATATACAATTGAAACTGCCTCAAAATGCATTAGCTAAGAATGCTGCCATTTTCCATTATCTTTATCTGATACAGTTTCCATCTTTGGAAGCTACTCAACAATGGATGAATGCAGCAGCATTTAGAAAGACCTCCCCTCACAGAGATGCCCATCTGCCTTTAAATTGCCCCTTTTGGGTTGGGGTGTAGATCAATGGCAGAGCACCTGATTAGCATCTGAGAGGCCCTGACTTCAATGCATAAACAAGTTCTTTTAATATCCTACTAATCAGGGCTGGGGAGATGGCTCAGTAGAGTAAGTGCTTCCCTGACAAGTGCAAGGGCCTGGTTCTGGGGAAAAAAAAAAAACTACTAATCTTGCTCCGGTATTTAACGTAGGCTGTAGGTTCCTTCTGCCTAGCTCTAGAGACAGTTAGCTAATCTAGATCCCTACCTATCACATCTATACTTTCTTCTAATATTTTTCTATGCGTTTACTCATATTCAACAAAAAACAAATTCATGAATCAGTTTATCACCACCCAGTGGGGTCCAGTAATGACACAGCACAAAACAGTGATGGAAAGATGTATGTTCCAATGACAAAGAGAAAGATGGAAACCCATATTAAGGGACATATGTAAGGAAGGGGGAAATCAAGGTGAAGGCAGGACACAGGGAACACCCCTCACTGTAGTATTTAAACTGAAATACAGAGTTAAGATACATCCATACAATGAACTATTCGAAACTATGGACTAACTCCAAGATGGAAAGAGATTTGGCATAACTGATTAACAGGTCCAGTCAATTCTCACCTTAAAACTTCCTTCAGCAGTGGTGTAAAAACCTGTGTAACCCTGAGAAGTGAAAAATTGCTTTTCTGTCTAGTGCAGTAAGATGAGTGACCACAACTCCTGGCTGGAAACTACACAGAGCTGAAAGCCTGTGGCATATCGGTAAGCTTTAACTTAAGGGTCGTTTGAGTATACAAGAGTATAACAGCCATAATCACTGATGTTACTTGAGGCTTCAAAACCTATCTGAAGTTTAAAAGATAAAAATTGTGATTCTAAATACAGAAAACATTTCATTTAAAACTCAACTTGTTTACATAACTTTAGTGGTACTTTTATGGTAATTACAGTAGGATGAAAGGAGCAACATGCCTAGAACCAGAGATAAGCATCATTTGTACTTGAGAAGAGAAGGGAGGTACAGAAAAGGAGAAAGAAATAAAGAGGATGAGGAGAGGGACCAAGGAGATGGCTCAGGAGAATAAGTGCTTCCCTGGCAAGTGCAAGGGCCTGAGTTCAATCCCCAGTTCCACAAAAACAAGGATGAAGAGAAAGAGGTGGAAAACCAGAGTAGCAGAATCAGAACTAGAGGGTGCAGCTTGCAGACCTGAGAGAGGGTGTTAATTTCCCTTCTGAAAGGTAAACACATAGAGGTTGTTCACTGACCTGCTTATTAGCAGTTTCTGGAAACCAGAACTATGGACCCCAGGTTTAAGATAATTTTAATACTACTACCAGGTTTCAGTGTGCTACAGACTACCTAAGAAAAGGTGTCTAGGTTCTTTCTGTCCTGAACAACAGAAAAACAGTTAAGGTTTTACACTTATGAAAGGTATGAAAAGAAACAGCAAGCTGTGGCCAACTAAAAGGAGGAAAAGAAGTACACTCTGCACAGGTGAGAGTGAATCACTGTCAAAGAGAGAATACAGTGGCTAAGAGATCAATAGTGACTGTCTTTTTGTATCTCTCCCTCCTCAAGCTGACATGAGATCTAGGCCATCCTATCAAAAACCTGCTCTAGTTCTTGCAAGAATCAAAAACAGCACTTTCTGATTGGTGCCACCTAGAGGGCTTGGGAACCGTTGTGCTCCTGTGTCCTGGAACTTTGTAAGGAATAGGTCATGCCCACTTCCCCAGCCAGTTTTCATACCCTAATCTTCCTCAAACCATGGATTTTTATTTACTCTGTGAAAGATTTTACAATGACTTACCAAGCAAATCCTTTTGTGTAGTTAAAAAAAACAGCAGTCATCTCTGGATTTAACAGGGTCCATCAAAAATACATTTTCAGAAAAATCCCAATTGTTTTTTATTTGTTTTTATTAAGCAACCAATATTATCAGAAGTTTTTAGTAAAAACTGCTTAAATGCAAATAAACCTATGTCTTGTGGATGGAAGGAGAATCCAAGCAGGCAAATACAATTAGGTAAAAGGCCTTAACAAATGATATTGCTTAATGGAATTAAGTTAAATAATAATATTTAATGGCCAACCTAAATATCAGCAGGGAAAATTAAGGTAAGGATTGAAAAGAAGATAAAGAGAGAGGTAAAACAGGAAAACCTCAAAGGAACCAAATAACAAAGAAAAGAAAGTAATGATAAAGGAGAGAGGAATTTTTAAACACAAGTTTAACTCAGCAAATTAAAAAGATAAAGGAGATACAATGTATACAGTACCTATCATACCTATTATGGTAGTGAAGAGCCACATTTTCCTAGTCAAGTTTAAATTTCAAATAAATCTCAAAATTCAGTTCCTTAGTCATGGTAGCCTTGTAACAACTACGTATGTGGCTGGTGGCTTTGGAAAGAACACAGATTCAGGAAGTGTCTGTCATCACAGAAAGTTCTACTGGACAGTGCTAAGTGGAAAAAGAAAGCTTTCCTTCTGGTTTTCACCAATACCATAGTAACCACAGTACCACATAAATTATACCTGCTTTCTTTCACTGGAAGTTTGGGACACAAATGTAATCATATTACAAAAGCCTATGAAATTCCTATGTTTCTAAATTTGATGTCTAGTTTCCAGTTTCAGATTATTTAAGAGCAACTAAAACTGTGGTTACCATACAAAAAATAAAAAATAAAACATAAAAATAAGACAAAGAGGATGCTCTGTTCTGGTTTGGGTTTCATAATTTACTATTCATTTTGGTGTGGGTGGCAAGGCACACCTGAGAAACCTACTCAAATGGAAAATCCATTCAGTTACTGCTAATAGATGGGTCTAGTATAGGCCTCAGGCCCAGAGTTTGATACTTGGGAGTAGAGGCCTCATTAGCAAGGAACAGCGCTTCCACTCTAAAACAAAGAGCTGGAATATGACTTCCAAGAGCAATAAAAAAAGGTATAGAAGCATGGACTTGACTACTTAAGAAAGATGCCTGGTGTTATTTACTATTACTTGAAATTTTTACTTTGTATTAAAATTATGTATTAATTTTGTTTCTCTAATTAAAATAAAACTTTCTAGGCCACGGGATTGGATCAAAATTGCAGGTTTTTCTGACAATCTGATGATATTATAGTTCCTATTTCAGTTTAAAAGTTTCTTATCCCCCTTTGGGTACTTAATGTCTTTATACTTTACTAGCCAATTCTTTATTCCATTTCTGAATCACAATTAATCTCAAAAGGACCATTATATTAAACATAATACTCATGCATTTGTGAAAACATAGGCAATAAGAAAAAATCAACAAGTTTATTGAATAAGCTAATATACCTGGTATACGCCCACCTTCAACTTAAGAAATCAGCCTATCTACAAAAAAGAACAAATCCAACATTTGTTTTCCGACAATTTTAGATCATGCAAAACTTAAATTCAGCGATTCTAATGGGGAATAGTAAGATACTCAAAGAGAAAGCATATGTATTTCATATATGTGAATATCACATAATAAAAACAACATGAGCTTTGGAGCTAGACAAGATTTAGTTCAAACCTCAAAACAGCCACTAAACAATGAGGGCATATATGGATGTTAGCAAAAATTAAAGAAAGATAAACTTGAAGCTTTTATAGGTAAATGGATACAACTAGAGATCATGCTCACAAGTGAAATAAATCAGACTGGCATGTATAAACATCATGCTGTCTCCCTAGTATAAGAAACTGAAAGAGTAAATAAGATCCAAAAGGTACAACAGATATCATGACAGGGAAAGAAATTGCTCAAAAGCAAAGAAGAACTGGAATGGGGCAAAAAAGAAAAATAGGGGAACCACACACACACACACACACACACACACACACACACACACACGATAGCTAAGATAACTTTACTACTAATTTTTATTAGTTAACTGAAAGAAGCAGTTAATGTTTATATTGCTAGATCAATTTAGCATGCCTATAACTGGAAATTGGAGCAAATACTTTGAAGATAACAGTAATAAGCATTGGTAATTTCCTATCATCTTTCTTGAAATTCTGCATCTTTTTAGTTTTTTTTTTTTCTCTTTAAAATTAAAAAGTAAAGTATGGTAAATTAAAGAAGGAGCACCTTCTGCAATCTATTCTTTAGCTCCTATCTCAGTCATGTGCCTTCCTCTAGTAAAAAGTTCTACAACTGTGTGCAGTAACCCTATACATGTGTGTGTAACTGCATGTATGTCAGTGTGTATTTGAATCTGGATAAATCTCTCTTTAAGCACTTTATCTCTCAAATGGGTACAACTGCATCTGTACCTCACTGGATTATGGGCAGAACTAAGAGAAGATGAAGCACTTCTTTTGGAGCCCAGAGAGTTAGTATAAATTAACTAGGAAATCTCAGTTGTTAGCCCTATCATTCTCCCTTTCTATTCTTATATAGTCAATATATCTGAGATTAAGTACTGAGAATGGATTATACTCTGTTTTGGAAAGGAATATTAACTATGACCATTCCTAGCAGTATAGCTCAGTAGAGCACTAGCCTAGTATGTGCTAGATCCAGAGTTCCCTAGTGGAAAAAAAAGAGAATTTCTACGATTTAGTCATATACCAGGATCTACATAACAAAAGTTGGACATTGATATACCACTTTACAGTTAAACTCAAACTATGAATGTCACAATGCATTGCCCAACACTAATCCTATAACCTGTATCTTCTCTGTTCCATCTCCCTTTAAATTGATTGCTAGTTGTAGCCACAGAATATAGTTCATAGGACACTAGTTTTAAATTTCACTTCATAAATTCCATCTGGGAAAGCTTTTAAATCCATCCAGTGACTACAGTGAATAAACAGAATCTAGCCCACATAAACCCCAAAACCTAGCCACACCCATGATATTCAGTCATTTTTACTCTGGGAACTGACCTGAATTCTTTTTGCTAAATTAAAAACTCATTTTAAATAAAAGTAGTGTTAAACTACTTTATAAACATAATAAACCACACTTAAATCTTGGTTTAAATAAATACCTCCTGCCTACAGCTATTAGATTCCACAAGTGAATTTATAAGTTTGCCAGCAAAACAGTACATTTATTCAGATCATGATTTGTTTTTTGTGGCTTTATATTCTCTCAAGTTTCTTACTGACATTTAAAGAAAAGGGAAAGTAATCTTAGAAACATGTTACAGATTTATTCAGTAGACAAAAACACTGGAAAAGATCACCACTGCATCACTGCAAGGCCTGCATGGGCCTTAAGACAATAATACCCAATAGTGTGTTTGTCTCTTCCTATTTCTTTAGTGATTAATGCACAAGGAATTTTTTTTAAATGTGCAAATTATGTAGCAAGAGTTAAAGACTATGCATTCCCTCAGAACCCTGGCCAGCTTCTCAAAATAGAGTGTGACTTACATTTGATCCATTAAGAACATGGCAAGAGTTGGAGGAGCAGTGCCTTAATAATTTTATGAATAATCACACCAGCTGGTCATTCAGTGTAGATAGTAAAGATAAAAAATGATCTTTGGAGACACAGGGGAATTAGTAGTAGAAATTACCCAGACCCCCTGGGGGACATACCACCTCATCAACACACTGTCCTTTGGTCACCAGCCATCATGACTCTTGAGAAGGACGTTCCTTTGAAGAAATCAGTAGTGCGCTCCATCTCCAAGACCGCTGCTAAGCCAGCAGTAGGGACTACTCCTGCCAAGACCAAGGCTGAGCCAGCTGTGCCCAAACTTTGTGAAAATCCAGGAGCCCTCCTATGCAACTCTTCAAAGTAACAGAAATTAACAGGTACCATCTGGAGGAGTTTGTAGAAGCCAGTATGAGGTTCAATCAAGTAAGCGATGGCAAGATTCTATATAACCCATGTGAGTTGTGATGAAGACTCTAGGCCAGAAGCCCACCAACATGGAGGTGCTCAAGAGCTTAGGAAACCCAGGAGTGATGAAGTCTAAGTGTGTGGACTCTCAATCATTACTGCCCAGGTTCCAGGCAGTAGCCAAGAATCAAGGCCTGTGTGAAGACTACTTAAGGAGGCATGGGTGCCTGACCAGATGGAAACTGCAAGGCCATGGCATGGCACTCAGATATGTCCTCATCACCTGGGAGGGAAGAATGCTGAGGAGGAGGTGGAGACTGTGCTGGCAGGCCACTAGGACAGCGAGGGCTCAATCAATTATGAGGCCTCTCTGAAGCACATCCTAAAATCTATGCTCTACAGATCCAGCAGGGCCAGACATTGTCCTACTTCCCCACAGGTGGAAGCATGTTCTTGCTAAGAGGGGGGCACCTTTTGTCTCAAAAATAAAGGCCTGGTTTCTCCAAAATAAAGGAACAAGTTATTTCAAACCCCAAATTAAGCTACTCACATCTGAAATGTATGGTGCTAGTTCCTAGATTCATGCTGAAAAGTATGTATGTTAGATCTGTGAAATAACCATACAAAGGGCATAAGAATGTCACTTAATGACTAAGCTGAAAGAGGAATCTTTCACAATAGTACCCACCCTATACCTACAAAGGCCATAATACCCAAAGACTACAAAACTTGCTTCTCATACTTGAAACTCTTTTAATTATTCATAAAAGATTATTTCTAAATTCAACATAACTGTTGAAACTCACAAAATGTCTTCATTTTTAATTAGTCATTTTGAGGCCTAATTTTTTTTATTTCTATGATAGCCAGCTTACTTATTGTCATACACTTTAAGACCTAAAAATATGATAAAAGATTCAGCTAGTGGTAAGGTTGGTAGGGTTTTCCAAGAGATAATGTGCTAATACAAGTTTAAGAAAATACAGAGATATACTATCTTTCAACAAAAAGGTCCTAAATAAAAATAAATATAACACCACTACCGCATTGTTCATCACAAAGTGATTATTTCCATGAAGAATGGGAACAACTTAAAAGTCGAACAGCAGGGAACTGCCTTAATAAAAAGTACAATGAGACATTTGTTTACTTTTTAGCCAGCTATTTAATAAATGACCTATTTACTGATATTTAAAGATGCCCAAGAGGGTAATTTTTCAAAAAATTCAGAACAATATGCTGTTTTTAAAAGTTCAGAACTCAATGATTCTGTTTTGATCACTTTGTATGCACACTTAAAGTGAACTGAAAGATTTAAACTGAGAAATCACTGAGTGGTGAAACTATGGCCTTTGTTCTTTTAGGTTACCTGTATCAATCAATTTCTCTATGAGGGAAAAACACTGATCTTTTCAGTCAACTTTTTTATAAAAAGCCCAGATTTTATCTTATTCCTGCTTACATTCCAGAAAAAAAATTGCAAATCTTTACATCTGCAAAGCATAATATGCTTCTGAACATACCTCAAAATAAGTAATTCAACACCTGTAGTTCATAAATAAATGAAATTTTTAATCAAAAATTCTCTCTTAATATCTTTGTAAACTACTATTCTGTTGTTGGGAAGATGATATAAAAGTATTTCTCTGTCCTTTAGGAGTTCATTCTCGGGCCAGCCAAATAACTCAGCGGATTAAAGCACCTGTAAGCAGGGGCAGGAGTAGGGAGGGGGTTCAATCCCTTGGCTTGCTATGCCAGCCCCACCCGCAGGGCATGCTGAGACTGCAATTGAGACTGGGCTTGGTGGTACATGCCTGTAATCCCAGCTCTTGGGAGGCTGTAAGCAGGTGGATCACTACGAGTCCAATCTAGTAGTGAGACCCTGAACATCCTGCAGACCCTTCCTTAAAATGCAAAGAGAGAGAGAGAGAGAGAGCGAGAGAGAGAGAGAGAGAGAGAGAGAGAGAGAGAGAGAGAGAGAGAGAGAAAGGAGTTTATTCTCTACGGGAGAAAAGTAAATAATAATTACTTGTGGACTCAAGAATGAGAGACTTTTGGGCTATGGAAATTAAAGAACTAGATATTAAAGAGTGTGGTGGAAAGAAAAAGAGTGGTGAACTTTGCAAACAAAAAGAAACCATATGTGTTAAGTAATGGAGATGCACAGCATAGAAAGTGAGGGGACAGCAAACGCTGGGCTATGGGAAGTTTATGCAAATTCTTGTAACTCTTGTAAAAGAGACAAAAAAGTAAAGAGCAAAAGTCTAAAGGGTCATGTAAGAAATACTAAAATGTCTGGATATCTTCTGGACAAGCTTATAATTTAATATTATCCAAGAGGTAAGAAGCATCTTCCCTCTATCCATGTTTCGACATTAAAATTAGATTGCAGGGCCAGGGAGATAGAGTGCTCTAAGCACCTGCAAAGGACCCGGGTTTGATCCCTGGTACTACATGCCATGCTGGCCCCACACTGAGCCAGCTGCGAAAACCAGGGGTAGTGGCACACCGCATAATTCCAGCACTGGAGAGGCTGAGTCATGAGGATCACTACAAGTCTGAGCTGTATAGCAAGAACCTGTACCAAATTAACTAATTAATTAATAAAAATTTGACTGTGACTCTGGGAAGTATCATATACCTCTAGCACTGATATTCTCCTGTATACAAGTTCCATATATCAAATGCAAGCCCATCAAAATTAAATATCTCCTTCAAATTTTAGATATTCTACTTTAAGTTTTTTATCTAATCTTTTTTTTTGGAACCCGGCATTGAACTCAAGCCCTTGCACTTGCCAGGGAAGTGCTTATTCTATTGAGCCATCTCCCCGGACCCTTTTTATCTAATCTTGTAGCCTACTTTACTCTGGAAAATAAAGTCACAGTTACAATCATCTTATGGTCTCTGTCTCACATTTCTACCCTTAGAAATGGGAGAATATGCCTTAAGATTCCTCATATCCTATCTCTTACTTCTCCATTTAACTTACTCTTCTGTGACAGCATATCACCATAGTTTGATTAGATCATACAAAGTCTTCTGACTCTTCCATTTTATCATCTATGCTCCAATATGTCACCCAGAGTGATGTTGTCCCCAAACTCTATCTATTCCTTGAGCCCTGGAGCCAAAAAGCCTCATGGCTTCTTCCCACCATCCACCACATCGAAGTTCAATTTGACCCCTCTATGAGGTTTTCTTTGGCTTCTTCACATCCTACCTTGGCTCACATTGATGTTAAAGTCACTTCATAGTACAAAGATGTAGTAAAGGGGTACAAATCAATAAAAAATACAAGTTTATGTGATCCATCTGTAAAAGCATCATACTGTATAAGAATAAACATCCCTAAGTGTGTTTCTTTCTGAGCTCATTGAGGATTAGTATTCTTGGATATTCAATAATTTTGTCTGATTACATAGACAATTTTTAAAAGCCAAGTAAAATAAATTCCTGGGCATTTTACATAGCATGTACAAATAAGAATGTGAAAAAATTAAAAATATGATATAAAGGCAAAACTCACCTATGTTATGATTTTTATGATATATTTCTTCTTAAGGACCATCAATATTCAGCACAATCATTCTTGAACACAGTAATATGAACTTATCACCTCTTTATGAAAATATAATAGATATAAAGAAAACATCCAAGACCTCATAATTGCCAACCTATACAACATCATAGAGAAACAAAAAAGAAATACAATACTCTTGAATTTTTACCAAGTATAGAATTGGTTTAATTTTCAATTACCAGAGGTTTCATTTTATAAAATGTTCTAATCAGATGTCCCAATAACTGAGCTCTACCTCTTGTTCATTTATTTTCCCATTTTTAATTATTGCCTGCTGCTTCTGAGCTTCAACAAAAATGTCAGACTAATTGCTAAAAGCCAACAGCTTCCATTTGCTTATGAACAGAATTTAGGTTTGAATAATCTATCAAAGTTATACATACTTTAACGACAAGATGATGATAATTACAGTAATATTCATCACTATAATAGCTAACACTTAAATTGTACTTATGTAATATGTCCAAGTCCCAGGGTGTCTTTATACATTTTGTCTCACTTAATACACAGAGCCTTTTAGGGCATGTCATATCTTACCACAATTTTATAGACAGGTAAGCTAAGACAAAGAGAGCTAAACAACTCACACCTCAGACTACCTGGACAGTAGTCTGTCCATGGAGGTGGGAGTAGGGAGGCTGTTGTGACAGTGAGAAGCCCATCTAACCTTCGTACCCTACCAGTTGAGATCTCTCCTTTAAGACTCCAAGAGGGAAGCTGGGCAAATGAAGAAAAATTTACTTGGGAGTATTCTGTTCATTATTCCCCTACACATAAAAGATTATGCCAAATTCACGTTTTGTCATGAATTTGAGTAATAAAGCATTTGAGTACAAAAAAAACCTAGTACTTTTTTATCAGAAAGTATAGTGTATTCTTTTAAATGTATCAGTTTGGAAAGCTTTATTGACTACACCTATTTGCTGAATAATATAATTTTAAACAACACTGACCAGTAATAAAAGTAAGTCACAAATACAAGTCATTTTTTTATCACTGTTAAAAATGTACAATGGTAGATGTTAAAATTAACTTCAGTGATATATTTTATGTAATTCCAAGTATCCAAAATATCACTATTTCAAATGTAGTCAATATGAATTATTAAAGTGAAGTGTACATTCATGCTTTCATAATAAAGCTCCAAAATTCTCTGCACATTTTACATTCATAACACATGAGGATTAGTCATATTTCAAATGTTCAATAGGTACATGTGGAAATTGGCTATAATACTGAATTTTGAAAGAATTTATATAATTTTATGGTTAAATATACAAACATGGCTCTGTTCACTTACGTTTTCAAAAACTTTGCCCTGTCGATAACTATCATCTTTAAAATAGAATAAGAACCTACCTAAGTAACACCTCTAGCTGCAGCTATGACCAAATATTAATTGTTAACTGAAATGTGCTACTTGGCAAAGAGAATAGTTCAAAACATCCAATCAAAGTGGGACCAAATTTCCTTAGCTGTAAGCTCCAATACCTAATTTCATAAGGTTTGAAGAAAGAACTGAGAAGTAAAAATATGTTGCTCCTTCTTGAGAAGTATGCTGTGGTGAACCTTGAATTGTCTCTCTCTCATTGTAGTTATAAACAGGGAATACAGATGAGTCTGGTCACCTAATCCTCACATTTCCTCCAGGAATAAGGCAATTTCACCCTAAATTCCCAGTCTGAATTTTCTCTCTCAGCAGTCAACTTAACTCTATTGCCATTAGATTGGTCAGAGGTGGGTAAGATATGAGTGACAGGGGTAGGGGCTCCAATGGATAGAAAATTATTTCCCCTTTATGTTTCGTTTACTCAAAACTTAATTACATATTAGCCTACAACTCTGCAATCTTTTTTTTCCTTTAATTAATGTATTTGCTACAGGGTCTCACTACACAGTTTGGACTCCTAGTGATTCCCCTGTTTTTAGTTGCCCCAGAGCAGGGATTACAGGTGTGTACAACCACCTGTATTTTAGTAAGGGTCTACAGGGTCTCACTACATAGATCAGACACATAGTGATCCTTCTGTTTTCAGCCTCCCAAGAGCTGGGATTACAGGCATGGGCCACCATGCCCAGTTTCAATCACCATCTCAGCAGGCCCTGGGGGTGGGACAGGTACAGTACTCAGGGGATCGAATCCTGGCCTCTGCATTTGCCTAAGCAGGTGCTTGAATCCGCTGAGCTATGACTGTCTCGATAGTTTGCTTTAGTTTTTGTTTTGTATTTCTGACTTTAAAGTGGAATGATTAATATTATGATGTTTTTAACCACTAGTGTGGGATTACAGGTGTGTACAACCACACCCAAATTTGGTCCCTGGCTCAGCATGCACAGGCGTAGGGCCAGCACAGCCTGTAGTGACAGGTATCAAACCCTAGTCACTGCAATTTCCTATGCAAGTGCTTAGTCCACTGAGCTATCTCACAAGTCCCACAACTCTGTAATCCTGAAAAGACAAAAATTTAGAAAAGCTTTTCCCTCTCCACTAAAAAGTTGCGAAAATATCTAGTATACAAAGAATCTAACCTATGCTTTATAATTATACAATTTAGTCAGTAAAAGCAATCCTTAAGTCGATAAGAGCAACCTCCAGTCCCTCTAAAGAAGGTAGAACATGGGGGAAGGATACCATCAAAACAAAGACCATGTAAAAGGATTATGAAGGAAAAAGAACAACATATTCTTTGGCAATTACTTTAGGCAACACAGCAAAGAATTATAGCATATAAACTGAGGTTACATAAACACTCTAATAAAATCCAGGGCCTAATTTATGGAAGCATTCTGTCTTATGCTTGCTTCCACAGAGAGCTGTGGCTCAATGTGTTGGACTTGAGCATAGAAACTGCAAACCTGTCCTACTACCTCTCCTGTAGCAAGGAGAGGTTGATGGGAGCTGCTATGTCTTTAAGAGATTGGGGGATACAAGGGCATGGAGGAAAGGAAACACTATGGTTAAAAACAACATATATTAATCATTCCACTTAGAAGTCAGAAATACAAAACAAAAACTAAAACAAAATATCGAGACAGTCATATAGCTCAGCGGATTCAAGCACCTGCTTAGGCAAATGCAGAGGCCAGGATTCGATCCCCTGAGTACTGTACCTGCCCCACCCCTGGGGCCCACTGAGATGGTGATTGAAACTGGGCATGTTGGTTCATGCCTGTAATCCCAGCTCTTGGGAGGCTGAAAACAGAAGGATCACTATGTGTCTGATCTACATACTAAGACCTTGTAGACCCTTACTAAAATACAAAAAAAACGAAGTCAGAAATAACCAGATTTTATTCGTCATTCATAGGCACAGTTTATACAGGTTTCTCCTAACCCCCACCCTGTGTCATTACCAAAACAATACTGTACATAGCAATAGAAAGCAAAGTGGAAGGCATATAGTACCAAAACCAAAGTGTTCTAGAAATTGAAGGGCTTACAGGAGCTTCAAACTTTGATAATAAAACATGGTTCTGTAAGAATGTCAACAGCAAATGGAGAAGCAGGCTTGATGCTATATATCCCATAATTATGCCCAATGTCTCTTTATTATTCAAAAAATCGAAGAAGGCAGAATTTAGAGATAGCCAAGAGCTAAGCTGTACAACTGACCCTGGCATTTTTACTACACAAAGCTAATTCTGTCCCCCCCCCCCCCGCAAGATGTTCA
Source organism: Octodon degus (assembly GCF_000260255.1). Taxonomy (NCBI): domain Eukaryota; kingdom Metazoa; phylum Chordata; class Mammalia; order Rodentia; family Octodontidae; genus Octodon; species Octodon degus. The sequence goes on from NW_004524611.1 coordinate 9,911,779, forward strand.
CTACAGAGCAATGAAGTGAGCCTAGGCATGACCCTCCTTTCCCCCACCCCCAGTGACTTCAGAGATTCATACTCATCTCTTTGTAAGCCAGCCCTGGGAATCAACACACAGGCCAGAATAGTACTCAACATGTTATTTTCTTAAGGTAATGTGATGAATCTATATTTCAGTACACTGACATGACACATTTAAATCCACAAGAGTTCATAAAAATGAGTGGATTCTTATGATTACTGCTGCACTACGATTGGTAAAATAACTGCAGAATGCTTTAGATTATTAAACAAGCCTCTAAGGATTCTGCAGGTCAACACTGATGCAATGTGTCAACCAAAATACAGGCTGAATGCTGTGTGAAGAGCATAGGTTTCTCTCAGCTGTGTTAGCAAGCTCACTTCACAGCAAACCTGCAACTGGAAAGAGCCACAGGACCTCCAATAAACAGCTCATATCTGAGTCAATGGTGGTTTACAAGCATTGGTAAGGACCTCGTGAAGAATATAGAGGTGTCACTGGTAAGCCAGGCTAAATCTGATTCTCTCAAAGAAAGTTCCAGAACAAGACTCTGAAATAGAACTAAACAGTGCCATCTGGTGCAAGAAAAACAGGGAAAAATATTCGTGGTGGAACTATACAGTACTGCACTCCATTTTAAAACCTTATTGAGATGAGAATTAGTACTTCACTTTTTTTAAAGAAGTGCTCCAGTGTTTCCTTTATAATTATTTTTTTTACAAGTGAAAAATGAGTTCTTTAAGAAAATATATAAACATTACTAAGTTTTCCATGAGTATAAAGTGTCACCAACTAAACTACTAAAAATCTATTACCTTCCTGACTCCAGTGTGTTAGGCTCTATCACACTTGCTTCCATAGGTACTTTAAAAATTCATATTGCCAATTTTTGTCCTGCTAATTTCTTTTTAGTTTACCTCACTATGTGGCTCCTCTCTTGTGTGTAGGATATAACACTTTTCATGTAAAATTTTTCTAATCTGTAGAATTATGATCAGTGTTATTTATGAGGGGGGAGTATTGTGTGTCTCCCTACAGTATTACACACCTTGATGAAAACCTACTCTGTGCATTGCAAAAATGACTAACCATTTGTCAATAAGAAACACAATAGAACAAAACAAAAACTACCAATAATTTATAAGCATATTAATCATTAACTTAATTTTAATAGATTTTCTGAGAAAATTGCAAATTTCATGATAGCATAAATACATTATGACAGACTTTTAAAGAATCTAACAAAATTTTCTAGGTTTTGCGATAACTTCAATTCATAAACTATAAAACAAAACAAAAATTAGGCAACTAAGGTACTGGGAAATAAAAATCCTATTTCCACTACTAACATACGGGAGTTTCCAGATTCTTTTTTAAAATAATTGTCTATGCCACAAACTGGTTTTGGGTGTGCAATTAAAGATGGAAAAGACTCAAGAGATCATTTTGAGCTGAGGAGATAATATATCAAGAACATTATCATTTAAAAGCAAAAAGGAAGCACTTACAAACACATAAAATTACACCAAGGCAGGAAGAGTAATGCACAATGGTAGGAGGATCTCACATTTCATCTTTTTTTTTTAAGTGATGGAGAAGAGAGAGATTGGGGATGTAGTTCAGTTGTAATGCCCCCTTGGCTTCAACACCTAGGACTGTGGGGGGAAAAAAAGCAACCCAAGAATGTCTGACTTTACTGGTTCTACCATAATGGAAATAAATGATGCATTAAGTTCTATGGGTACATAGAAGAGGGAAAAATAACTTTTACAGGCAGGTTTTATGCTTCAGGTCTAATAGCATAAACTAGTACCCAATAGGCTTGTTTGAATCTATATGATCTGAATGCGTTTCATAGATAGAGCATTACTTCAGAGAGGAAGCCGAATTTTTAAGCAAGTGATCTATAATGAAAACATACAGATACCCTGGTCAATATTCCCTTAGTTTAGCATAACTGAAGTAAAAGTGAGACATAAATGTATGAGAGATGAACAAAAAATACTGAAATTAGCAAATTTTACAAAAAGCACATTTGAAAGAGGGAAGATGAGCCTTTTTATTCCATTTGCCACAAACCTTTTGCATTTGAGCTACACAGAAAGCTTTCCTCTTCAATAGCCTGTAGATGGTGCTACTAACCTGTTTTTTCTTTCACATGAATTTTTTTTTTTTTTTTTACAGTTTTATCACTCGAGAAAGCTAATTTATATTTTTCATTCTTGGTCAGGATTGGGAGGGTGGGAATTCTACTTTCTCATTGATTGCTCTGTATGTATGTGTGTACGTATGTATGTATGTATGTATGCATGGATTATTTTCTTTAGAAAACTAAAGTCTTAATTTTAAAAATTCTGTATAAACTTAATATTCAAAAATCAGAGAAGTATGACTACTACTGAATGAAATAACTGAGGTTAAAAAAACAAGTGGTGGCAGTCACCTCATCTTGTGTTCTCTCACTTCCATGTACACCCTTAACGGTTGAGAAAGGATCTGGTCCAAAACATAGAAAGAGCACCCAGGTACTTCAAACTTCAACAGAGAACACCCACTCCATCAAAGCCAACAGTTGAGCCAATAAAGAAAATTATGTAAACATCATGTACCATTTTCTTTTCTTATCCCCCACCTCTATTTTAATGTATTTGATACAGGGTCTGACTACTCAGCTTAGACTCATTGTGATCCTCCTGTTCTCAATCTCCCCAGAGCTGGGATTACAGGCATGCACCGCCACACCCAGGCTTGGTAGACCCCTCAGTGCACCTGGAGGTGGGGTCAGTGCTGCTTGTGATGTCTATGCCCTCTCTATGGATGACAGCCAGTGAGTTTCTAGCATGGGACACAGTCACCAAGTTTCTCCATGTGAGAAGGAATTAGAACCCAGATCTACCAATGAGCTAAGATCAAGAGCCTTTTAAAAAGGTTCTTGCCAAAAAAAAAAAAAAAAAAAAAAAAAAAAAAAAAAAAAAATGCACTTCGTTTGCAAAAATGCTAATTACTTAATATCATTTGCATAATTCACACTGCATCTCAGTAAAGCAAAGTGCACCTCAAATAAGTGTATTGTTTTTAGAGAATCACCTTTAGTTTGCTTTAGCTCCAAAACAGCAATACCGTCTCTTTTCATTTCCATTTTAATTAATAAACTGTATTTTTACAGCAATTTTAGGTTCTCAGCAAAGTTAAACAGAAAACACACTCCCCATTACTCCCAGCCCACACACAAGCTTCAATCAACATCCTTGGCCTGCTGCACTCAATGGGCAACAACACACCATCACCTTACTTTACACTCATGTTTACTCACGTGCATTCTATGTTTTTGACAAATCAATAATGATGTACACACCACTGTGATAGTTCCATTGCCTTGAAACTTTTCTCAAACCTATTTATCTTTCTTATGCCTTTTCGCAACCACTGTTTTGTGTTTTTTTCCTTAGTCTCACTTTTGCCTTTTCTAACATATTTGATACTCTGCAACCTCCTCCTCTCTCTGAATCACACACACACACACACACACACACACACACACACACACACAGAGTCTCCACTGTGATCTCTTTGACAGATGATGTTTGGATATTTGTGCCTCTGTACCCAGTAAAAATGGATATGATACTTAGATGCACTGAATGAAAAGGATAATTAGTTCAGATCAGTATCTCAAATAATTCTCCCCCAAAACACTATCATGTGAAATACACTGTAAGGTAATTTGACTAAAACTGCTACAAAATATGCAATAAAACAAACCTCTCCTTTAATTTGCAGAAAGCATTCCTCAAATATATTGGGAAGCCCAGTTTTCTACCTAATCTGCGATTCCTAGCCCTGTAGAATCAGACTCACAGGTCCGGGTAACATCTGTTGTCAAGGTTTATGGATGATTGCAATGTTGCTCCATCAGCATTTCAAGGACCAAACAAAGACGAAAAAGTAAGAAAATCTAATGAAGCCCTAGTTAAAATCAGATTAGGGCAGGGAAAGAAGAAAAACAGATTTGAAAAAACAAAAACAAAAACAAAAACAACCCTCTCTTCTGATTGAAACAGAAAATTAATTTTGACCACAGATAAATCCCGTTCAGCCTAAAATTGTATTAACTTTGTCTGATATACAATTCTGTATACAAAATTAATGTAAAATTAAAATGTAGTTTTAAAGTAAAGTTTCCTATGGTCGCACATGGCTGTACTTCTAGCACTTCAGGAGACCATCGCAGAAGATTCAAAGGTTGGAGCCCAGCGTAGGTAATTTAGCAACTTAGTGAGGACCTTTATTAAAATTAAAAAGAAAATTAACAAGAGTTGGGGATATAGTGTGAAGGCCCTAGGCTCAATCTCCAATACCACGCACATGCATTCACGTGCACTCTCACACACACAGACACACACACACACACACACACACACACACACACAAATCCTATTAGGTTTTAATTGTTCCAGCCAAACTAAACAGTACTTCCATCTTGTCACTGCTGAAAATTTATCTTATATTTTCTGTGTCACTTAATATTAAATGCAAAATTTGTAATTTGGCCTCAGTATCTGCATGCCCTTTCAGCCTCCCTCACAAATACCATACTCAAACATGTAGTTGCTTTCCAAGCCCTTAAAAGCTTCCAGGGCTGTTTCCAGGCATGGCCTACAGTCTGCAATGCACTCGAACTCTCAGTTCAACCCACTCTATCTTTTGGAAGTTTGATTTGACAAAAGCATTTCAATTGTGTCAGGCACCTCCACTTTCCCGCTCACTGTCATCTTTCCTGTTCTTTCTAATTATATAATTATATAGTTCAATGAGAAAAAAGATTTGTACTAATAGTTTAGACAAGAGATCATGTCTGCATCTTGTACTGTGAATAACTACTAGGAAGACAACAATATTCAATGCATTAATTATTGTAACTGCCCTATCAACCCGTTGTGAAACTGTCTCATTGCTAATTCTTTATCATTAAAATTAATAAAAAATCAAAATAAAAAATATATTATAAAGTTATGTAAGCATGACATATTTGTGTCATATATGCTTCCTCCACAAAACTGTGAGTTCCCTCATTGTAAGAACAATGTTTGTAGTTTTCAACAGTGTACATCCAACACAGGGTATGTCACTTGCTCCAGAGATAACACAACACATTTTAGTATTCATGAAAACAAGTCAAGGATGGGGAGAAAGAGCTATGAAATATTAAAGGCAGATTATTTTCAGAGGGAAGGAAAAAAGGCAGGAAACTAATTATACAATGAAGACTATACCATTATATAAATCTTGGAACTAGAAGAATTCAAATGACAGCTGACTCTATTCCTTTTTTAATGAGAGAGTAGATGGCAGTAGTAGCCTAAAGTCTCACAATTAACACTAAAATCCAAGATTCTTAAGCTTAATTTGACACTGTTTATATAAAATTATGAGTCCACTATACTTTTGACAGCGTGATTCACAATGGCCTTATACAAACTCTTGAAGTTATATTAAGACAAGTCTAGGAAAAAAAAAAATCAAATCAAACACAGAAACATTAATACCTCAGCACTTCTCTCTTTCAGGCAACAGCATCCATCAAAAAAGTACATGGTACATGATAGGTGTTAGACTGTCTCAACTCACTGCCTGGCACCACAGGCCAATGCCACACCTCTCATGTACAGATGAAACTGGACATTGGAGATCAGTGAGGTACATAACCCAACTAAGGGGACATGCTAGAGCTAGCAACAAAAGGTATTTCAAAGCCAAACAACAAAAAATTTACAAGCAGCAGAATTTGTTACAGATGCATCCTACTGCTAGCATCAAAAGCACTGTGCATGAGTTTCAAATTCTTTAGTGGGTGGCATTAAGTAGGAAAGAGAATGCTACTGTTCTCTATGCACAGTTTCCTCCAAGGAAATAACTGTTGACTGCCACAGATACAAATAATTGTATGCAGGTGAGGTATCCTTATCCCAAAGGCTCAATACCATTATGCAGGATTTCATTGTTTTCAGAATTTCCTAATGTGTACAGAAGCTTTAGGTTGAATACCTTTGATATAAAAATTTGAAATCTGAAATGCTCTGAAATCTGAGACTCTTTCAGTGTTGTTGGTATATTTCAGATTTTTGATTTGGATAATGGATGCTCAATCTAAACTGAAATGGTACCTCTAAGACTGATAAACAAAAAACTTAGCAAAGGCAGATTGCTCTAAATACTGCCAGTGTTTGCCCTGGCTGTTGGTCTCAGCTGAGAGTTTAGTCACAGAAAGGAAACTAATCAATCCATCTATTTTGATGTCTATTTGCAATCCTATCAATTGTTAACAACTATCAAAAGTGTCAGTAAAAAGCCAGGTGTAGCCAATCACACCTGTATTTCCAGCACTCAGAAGCAGAAGCAGAAAGATCCCTGCCAGTTAAGGTCAGCTTGGCCTACAGAGTGAATTCAAGGCCATCCTAAACTACATAGCAAGACTCTGTTTAAAACAAACAAACAAACAAAAACAAAAACAGTGTCAATGTCAGAAGGCACAAGGGTTATAAGATATTAACACTAAAGGTGCCTCCAAATTTACCATAGAATTTCCAAATGGCAGTAACATCCATAAGCATACACAGTATCCATGTAATAATTTTTATTTCTTTCATAAACATTACAATTTAGCTGGAAGAATCAGCCACCTAATTCCTCCCATATACCACTCTACAGTTTACTAAGCACTTTCCACCCTCCCTCAGTTTATAAACATTTATTAGATTCCTACCTAATACAATAAGATGATGTGCTAACTTAATATAATGATGTTGTGTTAACTTTTCTGTTACTGTAACAAAATAACTGATAATCAAAGACATAAGGGGAGAAAGTTTCTTTTGATTCAGAGTTTCAAGTTCCTGATCATGGTCTTCTGATTCCAAGGCAAAAATATTATAGCAGAAGAGTATAACAGAGGAAAGCTGTACACCTCATGACAGCTAGGCAACAGTAGATCAGGAAGAAAGCCAGAGAGACAGAGGAAGAGGCCTGAGACAAGAATACACCCCTCCAGGTCATGCCCTGGGCAACTCCCTACCTCCAAACAGGCTCCAACTCCTAATAATACATCCAACTAAAAACTCATTAATGGATTAATTTACTAATAACTTTAGCCCTCTTAATCTTTAATCCACTGAGACAAGCCTGCCAGTCATTCCCAGGAGATTACAAAGGGACTACATATCAGCTCCAGCTCTACATATGCTACAGATTGGGAGTAACTCAAAGAACTGCTTGGAGACCCTCCTATCTAAAACACTGAGCTCTGCTTGCTGACCTCCAAGCCACAACAAATCTTGGAAGTATCCTATCTCAATGCCTGCATCTTTCTGTCACTATCTAGGAACTACCCTGCTTGTGCAAAGAGTGCTGGGAGAAGGATTTTTGGGTCATCCAAACAGGTTTGCCAAGTTCTGTCCCTCTATAGGACCCAAAGAGTCCCTATGTGAATCTAACTCTTCATTGTCACACCCTTATGTTATACTACCTGTCCAGGAAATTCCTGTGAGACAGAATTTTTGACATTTGTCCCACAGCAGATCCATAAAATAATCTAAATGTCAGCCGCATGTGATATATAAGCAATTTGGCCTATATAGGAAACTACCAAGAATTCTGTTCACTGGTACCAATAGGATGGTCTTGCCAACTTAAGTCCCAAAGAAGATTCTAAATTAAGGGCCAATGAGATAGCTCAGTGGACTAAACCCCTGCTTAGGCAAGCACAGGGGCTGGGATTCAATCCCTGGCACACTGAGCTGGCAATTGAATCCAGACATGGTGGTGCCCGCCTGTAATCCCAGCGCTGTGGAGGCTGAGAACAGGAGGATCACTTATAAGTTCGAGCTGTGGAGTGAGACCCTGAACACACACACACACACACACACACACACACACACACACACACAGTTTCCAAATTAGCTGAAAAGGTTCAGCTATTTCCACTTACAGAATGGAAGTGCTCCACGCAGGCAGGGCCCTGTTGGCAGGTGTGCCCATCTGAGTCCCTGGGGTAGGGTAGCCAAATGTTGTTCCCAAGTAGAGTTTTACATAGCCCTGGATCGTGATCCTAGGCTCTTTTCTGAAGACAAGCTTTACCTTCCTAATTACCTGAAAAGAGGAATATCCAGCAATGTTTTCTGCATGACAACAACCTGACCTTGATCACACTGTGAATCCTGAAATGGTCTTATAAATTGCCTCCATTCTTCTCAACTGCAACATAAGAGCAGGCCCATTTTCCCAAGAATCTATTGATTGATGTGCCTATCTATAACCATGAAGCTAGTTCTGAAGATCTTTGTTTCAATTGTGAATTTAAACAACTCAGTGCCTCAGTTTTATACTACTGCAGTCACAAATCTGAGCATTATGGCTAACCTGGTATACATTCCAATGAATCAGCAGTAGCCCACCTATGAAAGAAACCATAACTGTCACACATTGGATAATAGATCTGTATGAAAGAAATCCTCATCCTAGTATCTGCCCTCTATTGGACTCCAGCCTCATCTGTGTTAACCAAAATGATCTGGGCTTAGAATGATCCCTAGCATCACAACGGCTTACAGTGGCTACAGGTCTGGGGACCACAAGAGACAGATAAGCTCAGATGTCCTGGGCAACCATACTCTGGAAGGTCAGGCCCAGACAAAGTGAGTATGAGAAAGCTGGAATAAATACCCACACCCACCATCACTATGCAGGCATCAATATAAAACTACAAAAACTGATAACCAAGAAAATGCTTTCAGCAAATGGACAAATCCTGCAGCTGACCCTAAAGAGATGGAGATGTACAATCTAACTTAACAATTCAAACTAACTGCTTTAAGGAAGCTAAGACCACTTTTAAAAAATGAAGAAATGCTTCAGAAATTTAGCAGAGATATGAATCAATCAGAAATCTTAAGCAGATAAAGAGTCAAAGAAATGAAAGATTCAACAGAGGATATCATGGCAGAGTAAGTAGATCAAATGGAAGAAACAGTGAGACTGAAAATGGGTAATTTTGAAATATACATTCAAAAGAAAAAAAGAGAATAAAAAGGAATGAGAAGTAGGGGGATTTATGGGACATCAAAAGAGCACTTAGATCACTAGAGATCAAACGTCAATAGAAACAAAAGTATAGAAAGGTTCTTTCAATAAATAAAAGTTGCATATTTTCCAGACCACATACCCAGGTATACAATGGTCTAAGGTCACCAAAAATTCAATCCAAATAAGACTTACAAAGGGCTGGTCAAATAGTGCAGCAGATTAAAGCACCTGCTTAGGCAGACACGGGGCAGGGCGCACTGAGACAGCTATTGAGACTGGGTGTGGTGGTGCGTGCCTGTGATCTCAGCATTTGGGAGGCTATAAACAGGCAGATCACTACAAGTTCAAGCTACATAAAGAGACCCTGTAGACCCTGTACTGAATACAGAAAACAAAAACAAAAAAACAAAAACAAAATATGACTCATGTAATACATATTATAATCAACCTGACAAAGGTAAAGTATA
>NW_004524611.1:9921653-9971733 GCF_000260255.1 Octodon degus
ACAAATAAATAAATAAATAAATAAATAAATAATTTTTTTAAAAAACCCTATACTGTATGCCGCAAAACTCTCCCTCAAAAATGAAGGAAAGATGTGGAGTTAGAAACCTAAAAAGCTGTCAAAATTCGTCATTATGTGTTTTACAAGGCATACCAAAGGGAATTGTTCAAGTTGAAAAATAAGGACACTAATGAGTAACATGAGACATGTACAATTATGAAACACTTTGCAAAAGTAAGTATAGTAAACCCACTTTATCTGAAGATATTGTAGCTTTATATTCAACCGAATGCAAATCAAAACTATTAGAAGAAAAACATATGTCTGTACAGAGTATGTACAGATGTTCTTAATTTGTTATGATAACCTAGACAGTAGTATATTTATATATATAGCATTTATTTTTTGGGTATTGTAATTAATCTAGAGATGTTTTAAAGTATACAGAAATGTGTCTATGTTATATGCAAGAACTACAGAGGACATGAGGATCCACAGAGTTTGCTACCCATGGAGGCTCCTGAAGCAAATTCCTAGTAGACACTCAGAAAAAACCAGTATGTAGTCAAATCAAGAATACTCCAATGGTATAACCAAGTGTCTACACAAAATACTTTAAATTCAAAAATTAAAAGAACAAAATTACTTAAAGGACTAGTAACTATAATAACTTGTTAGAAAAATCACACAAATATGTAAATTGTGACAACTAAAATTAAAGTGTAGGTGGGAGAAGATTTAACTTAGATTTTTCTTCAACGTGGTCAAATTTACAGTGCAATCCATTTAAAATAAACTGCTAAAGGCTCAAGTTAACCACATCTGACATTGCCAGTCCTGCTGATAACCCACTACCATTATGGACTACTGGACTATATGGATTATTTTGCTGAATTCTCACATCTACATTTTCTGAATGGCAGTGGAATACCCACCTCTGACAAAACTAAACAAAAAAGGGGGATACAAATGAAGGACCATATTGTATTAATATATATACAAATTAGGGTAGATATACAGTTACTTTCTCGCAGTTCAATGAGAAGATTTGTACTAATAGTGTTTAGACAAGATATCATGTCTGCATTTTGTACTATGAATAACTACTAGGAAGACAACAACATGCAATGTAGTAACAATTGTAACTGTCCTACTAACCTGTTTTGAAACTGTCTCATTGCTATTTCTTTATCAATAAAATTAAGAAAAATAAAATAAACGCTGTAAGTACAAAATTATTTTTATAGCCACAAAGTGAAAGCCTGTAAGAGATACACTAAACATGAAAAATAGCAACAGCAAACACATGAAGAAAAATCAATTAAAAGAAAGGCAGCAAGTGGGGTCGGGGAGATGGCTCAGTAGAATAAGCGCTTCCCTGGTAAGTGTATGGGCCTGAGTTCAATCCCCAGTTCTGCCCAAAAAAAAAAAAAAAAAAAAAAAAAAAAAAAAAAAGCAGTAAGAGAAAAGGGAAAGAATTCACCAAAAAAGTATAAAATTGTAGTAATCTTTTACTTCTCAATACCTTAAATATAAATGGATTAAATAGTCCAACTAAAAGGTATAAAACCTACCAAATGATTTTTTAATCCAACTATATACTACACATATGTGACTCATTTCATGTATAAGGATGCATACATACTGAAATGATGGGATGAAGAAGGTACTCTATGTAAATGGAAAATAAAAAATAGTAGTTATGCTTATATGAAATAGACATTAAGCAAAAAACTTAAAGACACATAAGCTAATTACAAAATGATAAATGAGGTAATTGTACAAGAGGATTTGACAGAATATATATATATATATGGATACCTAGGAATGGATACCAACATTGGATACCAAAGGCAGGCATTAATAATGCTAAAGAGAGACTTTAGTAATGCTTTAATAATACTTTAATAATACTTAATAATGCTATAAGATGATAACATTCAGGGACCTCAATACAGGAATGGACAGATTACTTACACAGAAAATTCAACAAGGAAACATCAGATTTAAACTGCATTCAGACCCAATGGGCTTAATACACATTAACATGACATTCAATACCACAGGTACAGAACATACATTCTTTTCAAATGAGCATGGAACATTTTCCTGAAGAGATAACAAAAAAGTTTAGGTCACAAAAAAGTTTTAACAAATCTAAGAGAAAAAAAAATAATATCTAGAATTTTTCAGACAACAGCATAAAAATGAAATGAATAAAAGAACTTCAGAAATTTTTCAAACATAGAAATTAAGCATGCTCTTAACCTTTGAGTCAGAGAAGAAAAAGGAAATTAAAACATTTCTTAGGAAAAATGAAAATGAAACTACTATATACAAAAACTATGGAATAAAGAAAAAGCAATTCTATGGGGAAAGTATATAGGAATAATTGCCTACCTCAAAGAGAAGTTTTCAAACAAATTAACTTTGTACCTCAAGCAATTAAAAGAAAATAATAAACTAAACACAGAATTAGAATAAAAATATTTAGTATTTTCAGATCGTTGTACTAAACACAATGTAATTGTATATTTTTATTACCCAAAGGGAAACCCCCTACTCCTTAGCAGTCTTTCCCCATTCTCCCACATGCCTCAGATCTATGTAACCACAAATCTAATTTCTATCTCTATAAATTTGCATGTTCTGCATATTTGATATACTCAAACAATGTATGGTCTTTTATGGCTGGCTTTTTGTTCACATTATGTATTTTTTAAAGCTCTCTTGACCTGAATTGAGGGACTTCACCTGGAATAAAAGGCCATTGACATACATAAAAATTACAGGGAAACCTAGAGGGAGAGAATACATGATACAGCCCTATAGTTCCACCACAGTAACACCCCAATCCTGCTTAGAACAAAGCACTTACCCCCAAGAGTCTTAGTTTGGGGAAAAAGCAAGGGCATAAATAATACATATGCACAGTGGATAAAAAAAATTAAAAGGGGGCCACAATAAGGTCATGAAGTATCTGTTTCAATAGTTTCTCTTTTTAAGGGAATATGGATTTGGGTATAAAACTCATATTCAGGGTCCTCGATTTAACTGCATAAAATGTCTCTGTTGAAATACTTAGTATGAGTGAAAGACACCAGTTTTCATTGAAAGTTTTGGCTCTTTTGTTTTATAACAAACCCAGCTAATGAAATAATCTTTCCAAAGTCTTTTGAAATTCCAAAAAGACAAGTGGATGGATGTTAATTAAATATTTCATTAATATTTGCTATACAGTGAGACTATTCATTTCAGTTAGGTCAAATTTATGATATAGCAGAGTTAGAATTTTATGTGCTCTAAGTATACTTTATAGTACATCAGGGCACCTCATAAAATTCTATTGTACTGTACATGTATGCCCTCTTTTAAAGGACTTGAATCATAATTTAAGTTTTTAAGTGATTAAAAAGGTTTATAATTTTTGCCTTTTTGCTTTTATGGCCCAATAGGAGAAAAACTTGGCTTATGCCAAGACCTTTGTCAAAAACATTACTTTATTCATCACCATCATACTGTCTCTTTGGGAAAATACACTTCAATTTATAAGATGATCTCCAGGAATATGTTATATAAAAATGGCAGCTCTCATTATACAGCTCCTTCTCAATGACTTGGTAGTGATAAGAATAGTTTTTTTACTGTAGTTTTCATTTCTCAATCAAATCATAGAATCTGAGGCTAGTGGATCCTATTTCTTTAATTGCTTAAGGATACAATGTACATAGTAGCTATTAATGAAATGGATTTTCAATTTCACTAAAGAAAAACATAGAAATCAGAGCACATGTAGTGTTCTTATTAGAAGGCAAAAATTAGGGCATCACTCAATTGTGTGGGGAATCCAGAGTCTCTGATCAATCTTGTGGGAAAATCTGTTCAATTAGTCAATATCCTCAAAGTGCCTCCCTCAAATGAGCATGTTCAGGGGCTCAATCTATCCTTACTGCAAGATGCAAGATGAACTGTTCTAACACCTAATTCTTTTTATAAAGCAGAAAATGTTTCTCAAGCTCTTTGTGGCTGATTGAACTAATTTACTGTGGACCGGGCAACAGCCTATCTTTAGATAAATGCTAATCAGGATGTGAGTGCTCTCTTAGGTCTGACTGCCACTGCTATACTGAAAGGGAAGGTCAACAGCTAATAAAACCAGTTAACAAGCCATTCTGAACTTCACTTTAGTTTAACATTCTTCAAAGCTGTAGTCATTAAATCCATAGATTATTAAAGGCTACCCTCCTGTTTTCAGTGCAAACTAAGACAAACTTTCAGCACCGTCATTAATTGAATTAACATTGCCTAGTCCAATTTTATAGACTATAAACTAAGTCATGGACAAGAGTTAGGCTTCCTCAAATGCACTTAGGATAAAACAATGGGGGCACAAACATCCAAGGTGAAGCCCAGGCTGGGAAGACAGGAAACATGCCCTGCCTTGTTAATGGCTCCTTTTTCTGTTCCTGACCTTTCTCCCTTTCTATCTTAAAAATCTTTCAACAAGTAAAAGAAAGGTGTTTTGTATCTTCTAGAGGATAGTTTTACACTGCAGAAAAGCCAAGGGGAAAAACAGAAAGACTATTTGTATCACAGTCCCATACAATCCAGGACAACAATGTAGTCTCAGAGAGCAGAAGTGGGATCCCTTTCTGTTGCATATGACTAGGTTAATTAGCTTAGCCCAAGAGCCCCTAGAGACTAGGTCCTGCTGTGATAATAAAGGGCTGTCAAACTACTCTAAACCCAGACCAAAAGTGTTTAAATCTAATTAAGAAAACCACAAATGTTTCATTATTATACACTAGAATTTTGGATACAACACACAAGTAGCAAATCAATTTGATCTATAACTTATGACAAACACTAAGGTCTCATTCTTTTATCATTCAGTATGAGACAAGGCTAGTCCATTTTTATTTCCCAGTCATCAGTCTCCCCTTCTCAAGAAGACCAACAATATGGCAAACTACTTATTTCAAAATGGGACACTTGCTGTATTTTTTGTTTTGCTTCTCTGAGTACAATGAGCAGCCTCCAGAGGCTTTTGGAAAATGAGGTTTTAAAACCAAAATGTGGGCTGATTATCCAAATTTACTATTAATTAAACATGTTCTACTCACATTATAGTCAGAAGGGTAATTTGAAATCAGGCTGAATATTACCAGGAAATTTGATGAGGTAAGAGTAGGTAACAATTAGATTATGTAGCCTATGTTCTGCCATACTCATCATATAACCGCACATACAATTCAATGGCTTCATAAAACATCCTGTCAGTATAACCACAGGAGTCAAGTAAAGCAGGTTGTTTCTCAATATTAGCTGATTTCTATGTCTCTAAGCCAATCCCGGAGGTGACCAATTCAAGCAGGAGAATATGCTCCCACTTGAGGCCAATGGGGCAAACCTGCAGAGGTCTTCTACATACCATCTTATACCTAGTGGGGGTTCCAAGATGTGTACCTCTGAAAGTAGGTTCCTGGAACTCTTGCAACCTAAAGCATTATAAAATGATATATAGTCTGTGTAACAATGGCATAGGTCAGAGATTGGTAAATTTGTGGAACATACAGATACCCATTAATTAAAAAACTATTTTCATTTATTTATTTATTTGGTAGAGATTTCACTATGCAGCTTGGACCTGTAATGATCCTCCTCCTCCTCCTGTCTCAAGCCTCCCCAGAACTGGGATTACAGGTGTGTGCCATCACGCCCGGTTGCGGTGGCCAGCACGGCATGTGGTACAGGGTATCCAGCCCAGGACTCTGTGCTTGCCAGGCAGGCACTTAGACTGCTGAGCTATTTCCCCAGCGCTGATATCCATTCATTTCCATATTGTTCATGGTTACAACTGCTGAGGTGGAGTATCAAAACAGATAGTATGATTACTAAAGAACAGTACATTTTATACTTGGTCCTGTCCAGAAAATACCTGCTGACCTCTGATTCAAATTCATGCATTTTTTCCAAATGTTTTACCGAAGTACTATAGAATGAATGACCACCACAAAAGATTTTCTTTCAATTTTAAGTTTTAAAAAATTTTAGCAAGTATATTACTTTTTGGAGAATTTGCATTTATGGGACAGTGGAAGTTACTAACCACAGTATTTCAGCTGAAGAAGCTTTTGGATATACTCCAATTCAACAAATGTTTATTGAGCTCCAGCCATGTGCCACAAGTTTAACTTTGAATAAAATA
Organism: Octodon degus; assembly: GCF_000260255.1. NCBI lineage: Eukaryota > Metazoa > Chordata > Mammalia > Rodentia > Octodontidae > Octodon > Octodon degus. The sequence continues at coordinate 9,927,862 of NW_004524611.1, forward strand.
TAAGCTTTAGGTTACAAACAAGGGACTTAAATTCCCAAATAATCTGAAAAGGGGAAAGAAAGCCCTTAAAATATCACTTTACATATAAAAAATAATATTATACATACTTCAGAATATGGAAAAGCAGTACTATTGGAGAGAAATAAGGATTTACTATGTGCTGGGCAATGCTTGGGATGCTGTATATTAGATAATTCAATACAATCCTTGAGGGAGCCTATTTTTCTGCATCTATTTTACAGATGAGAAAAATGAGGAACAGAAAGGTAAAACAACACAAGTCCAAAATTGCATAGCTGGGTTCACATTACTGCCCAATCTGTCTAGCACCAATGTCCTGTTCTCTAGCACAAAGTTATATGCTATCACACAAGAAAGACTCAAGACAAGGAGCTGGTGTGAGAAATATTAGTCCTATTTAGTTAGTAGACAGTGTTGGGAGTAACTGAGCTGAAAATTGGAGTTAAGGGCACACTATGGAAGATACTGAACATCATATAAGTCTAGTCTCAATGCACAAGCGACAGGAAGCCCTGAAAATTTTTTCCTGAGAACACACAGGAATTTTAAGTGCAATGAAAAGTAAATGACTAAATGAGATAAGGTGACTGTCTTGGTTACTTTTCTCTCATTGCTAAGACAGAATACTTGACACCTAGAATTATGAAAGAAAAGGTTTATTTAGCTCACAGTCTATGGAGGTTTCAGACCATACTTGGCTGACTCCAAAGCAGAGTGGTACATGACAGAGGGTAACAGTTCATGGCAGTGAAAAATAGCAAAACAATAAGTGCAAAAAGGGAGGAGCACTGGCAGAGAACAAGCCTCTTTCCAACCCTTATACTGCATTCAGGCTATTGGCCGCAGGCAGGTGTAGCAATCACACCCTCAATCCCAGCATTGGACGATGAAACAGTCAAAAAATATAGAAGCCCACCCCATGACTACATGAGGCTTTGGGGAGATATCTAGACACAAACCATAATGGTAACAAAGTGAAATTAGAAAACGTAACCTAGTTAAGATCTAGTTAAGGAGGAATGGGACAGTACTCATAGAGAAACTTTTGGCAATATTACAACTGAAGACAGGAGAAACAAGCACAAAGAAATGAAACTCATGTCAAAGGGGCCACAGATGAATTCACAAAAATGTTGATTTAAGAAAATAGTTGTATCCTTGGGAGTTAAAGATGAACAAGACATTTGATAGGATATCATAATGTGAAGCCAGCTATCCTGTCAGAAATGCTATGCTGGATCTAAAGTTTTATTTACTATCAAAACACAGGATTAATAAAAGGTAAAGATCTTTTGTACAACACTAAAGCAATCTGTGAAGACGCTGTACTTGCCATCTAGTGGCCATGTGCTGTCACCCTGCTTCTCTGAGAAACTTGAAATATGATGCTGCTAGTATAACAAAATTAACATTAATGATAAAAGAGTAATTCACAAGCTTTAAGAAGTTCAAAGAAAGTGTGCATGAACTACAGTTGAGAGGGAGATGAGAAGACAGAAGAAAGAAGCTGGATGTAAAAGTGAATACTGCTTCATTTGAAAAGGAAGAGTAGAGAAGGAAAGGGAGAATGAGCAGAGAGAACACAAAGGAGATGAGGGAGTGGGCTAGGGATGGTATGAATAAGAATGGCTGCTAAATGTGAACAGAAAACTGGCAATGGAACTAGGCTAGGTCACAAAGGAATGATAATATATTTGTCTTGATTACACTTTACATGAGGCCTTGCTGAAAAAAGGATCTCCATCCTAAATATTTTCTTACTGTTAAAAACAAACCAAATTCTTTGAAACATTTAAAGTGGGTCTAACTTCCTTGTATGTAAGCCAAAGAGGGAAAAAATAGAAAACAAACAACAACAAAATCAAAAAGCACAATCTCCACATTCCTCTGGGGCTTACTGAATGTGGATCAAGAAAAAAAAATAGGAGCTTTTCTCAGTTATCTGACAAAAGATCATCCTATTTCTCTTACTAAGAAAATGGAAAAGCTGTTAGGAACATAGGCTGATCTACTTTATGCCTTTAATGCCCTTATGTACCATAAAACTTATACAATTTCTTTGAGAATATGTGTGAAAGTACAAAACACATGTTTCTCATTTTACCTAGTCTCTTAGCATTGTTACAGGCATTTCCAGGAAGTTCTTAGGTCATGATGATATTGCTGATTTGACAATTACACTCCAGGAACCACTAACATAGGAACTGGATAAAAACCGAACACAGGTAAGACTAAGAGAACATGAGACATGACGAGCAAAAATGTGTCAAAGAAGAAGCACAGAAAAATATAACTATTTAGAGACCATACAAGGAAAAAGAGTTACTAAACCACACTAACATTAGCTAAAGCAATTCAAGGAAAACCAGACATGGTTTTAAAAAAAATATTGAGTTTCAAAGAGGAAGGCATCATAAAAAACTTCAACTCAGAGATAAATACACCATATCCCAGTAAAATGAACCAGCCAATAAGCATCAACAAGTCCACATCTTGGTGTCTGCAGGATTTCATGTCCTTTGTGAAACAGAAAGATTCCACTTCCTTCAGTTTCACATTCCTTTTGTCCTTACAAAGTCCTGCCTATTTAAAAAAAAAAAAACACACATACCCATTCAGATATATTAAAGAATATATTCATGTCTATTTCCTTTAAGATGTCAACTTTTCCCTGGTTGCTGTAAAACTTCTAAAAATTTTTCAGTAGTCTGGAATTATAATACCTCCCCGCAACTTGTCAATGGGGAAGGGGGGAACACAACAGCCAATTTGCCAAAACTCAAACTGCCATGGATTGAGGCAAGTACCATCTACAACAGCATTCAGACTGTTGATGCCAAGCTGCATAAAATTGCCAAGCTAGATCTCCAATTAGGCATTAGAACTGCAGCACGCCCTTCCTCTGTGTGTCCATCTAACAGCCTTCGGCACTGCTTTCCATGCGTTCTGTAAGGAGCCATCCTCCACAGAGCAAGCTCGCAGGCTGCTCTCACCGCTTTCTGTCCAAATCAATTTCAAACTGCCAACAGCACAGCAATAGTTGCTGGCAGCGACTAAAGTTAGGCCAAAGAAGACAGGAGACAATGGCTGGGAGCCACAAATAAAGCTAAGATTATTATTAGAACTAGTGTCTGCAGATGAGGCCAGCCCCTCCAGTGAAACTAGGGAATGCTTTTCCTTTTAGAGATAATCTGTCTGTAGATTAAGTATGTTGTAGGCAGCACCTGAAGCCTTGTACACCAGGCCTATAGCAATACTGTCCATTCATTGTGACTGCTCTGTGAGTAGACCCAGCACATTTACTACTTAACTGTCCATGTATTTAAATACAGGATGGCTAAAAATTGCATATTCTTTAATTTTTACAATATAACAGAAAATATAAAAATTTCAATTTTATTAATACAAGATTGTATTATAAATACCAGAATACACTGGTTGAGGGCCAGCGAGATAGCTCTGTGCACTATGTACCTGCTTAGGTAAGCACAGGGACCGCGGTTTGATCTCCAGCACCGCAAGTCGTACCATCCCCACACCTGGGTATACTGAGCCGGCCACCATGACCAGGCATGGTGGCACACGCCTGTAATCCCAGTGCTGGGGAGGCTGAAAACAGGAGACTCACTATGAGTCTGAGCTGGACCATATACATTTTAAAAACAGAATACACTGGTTTAAGTAACACCTGCCCAAGTGAAGACTGGGATAGTCAGTATATAAACAAATGTATTCCCAGAATGATGCTCAGAGTAAATTATTAAGTCGTTAAGGGTTTGACAATAGACAAGAAAGCATCAGAGAATAGGCCAGAGAGCACTGGAAGATAGTGTTCCTTATAACTAATCATGTCTAGTTCAGAAACTACCTTTGCATCTCGGCATAGTGATGGTCACCCCATTTCATCTCTTAATTATCCAATTTAAAAGCCCAGATTTTGCTCAATCAGCTTCCTCAGCTTTCAATTAAAAAACAAACGTTGGGGAAGGCTTTTCTTAAGTACAGATATGTCAATTTTTTATTGCAAATCAAATTCTGCATTGTAGCCAATAAGACAGTATGGTGGGTGGGGTATACTAGCTAGAAAAGCCAATAGAGAGGAGAGGATAGAAGCAAAGAAGACAGATTGGTGTTTGAATCTTGAGCTCTATCACTAGGAAGCTAGTAACTCTTTGAGCCTCAGCTTCCTTGTTCATAAAAATGCTATGTAATCATGTAATTTTCAATATTAAATTATATCAAACATAAAATATGTAAAATCAGGACATAACAGCTATTGGTAAACATTATAAAGTATGACCTGAAGTTCATTAACACTAAGAATGCTCATTACTTCATCTGTGTGTGAGAGAGAAAGACACAGGAAGAAAGGATGAAACAATAGGATGGTTAATTTTATGTGTCAATCTGGCAGGGCCTTAGCAATCAGTTATTTAATCAAACACAAATTTATGAGCAGCTGTGAAGGTATTTTGCAAATATGGCTAATACAGACCAACAGTTAACTCCAAAGAGGGCATGCTGTATGATATGGGTGGGACTTATCCATTCAGCTGAAAGCCTTGAGAATAAAAAACTAAGATTTTTTTCAGAGAAGAAATATTGCCTAAAGTCTGCATGACTGTCAAGTTTCTAGGCTAATGCCTATTCTACAGATGTTGGCCTTACTAGCTCATCCACACCATGCCAGGTATTTCATTTAAATATTTATGTGCACTCACCTTCTCCCAGGTCCTACGTATTGGTCTTCTCTATCTGGAGAATTCAAATTCGAACACGGAGTAAGAAAAGAAAGGCACACAGGCAAGGAAAATAAAGACAAAAGGAAAAAGAGGAAAGAAAAACATAAATCAAGTGGGGCAATTTAAAGAACTTGGGTCAGCCAGAGATGGTAGCTGAGGTTGATCCAGTTACTGACTGGGTAGGTGAGGCAGAAGGGTTGATTGGGCCTAGGAACTTTGGACTACTCTGGGCAATACAGTGTGACCAGGCCTTACAAAAAAAATTAGGTCAGTCTCTTTGTAAGTACTCCATGAGTAATGAAAAAGCTTGCAACACTGCTTTACTGCTATCAATCAATACTCAACGCATTTTAAAAACAACATTCCACTATTGTTTTAGGTTTGATTCTAATTTCATGTAACTCATGCAAATAGCAATTTACTAAAAACTTGTATCAATTTACCACCAGTACCTGCTTGTTTGAGAGCCTTTGGCCACATCAAAATTACATTACAACATAACTAGGACTGCATTCTAAGTAACTTATTTTCTCACAAACTCAGAGCTGACTTTTCAATCTGACCTCTGTTCTTCCTCTAGTTTAAAGCCAAGCAGAAATATTCATGATTACAATAAACTTTTACGTACCCAGAACGGGAAGGAGGAAGCTGGGAGGCCTGGGAGAAGCACTGAAAGCACTCATAAAAGCCCTCTCATCTGTTTCTACAGCACCCATGTGGCTAGTACATGGTTTCTGAATAATTTGCATATGCTTTCTTACATAACTGCAGTTTATAATGTTCCCTCTACTGTAATTCCTAAAATTTCTCTTAAGATAGAAAATTAAAACATTTCAAATTAAATGTTGACAGAATATTATAAGGATCTCTGGATTTCTTTTTCTTCTTCATAGGTCAACATCCTTTCATTTGTGATGAAACTATTTTCTTGGCCTGGATTTGTAGCAGATGAATTTATTTTTTTACTTATTTTATTATTTATTTATTTTTAATAATTTTATTGAGAAACAAATAGCAATGAGACAGTTTCAAAATTGATTAGTAGGAGAGTTTCAATAATTAATACATTGCATATTGTTGTCTTCTTATTGGTTATTCATAGTACAAAATGGAGATATGATATCCTGTCCACAAACATTATTAGAACAACTCTTTCTATTCACTGAATTAAGATAAAGTGGCTGTATATCTATCCTATTTTGTATATACAGATACAAAATGGTCCTTCATTTATTTTTTTATTTATTTATTTTTTTTAAATATTTATTTATATTTATTACATTTATTTATTGTGTGTGTGTGTGGCCAGCTCAGCCCACCAGGGGGCGGGGCTGGCTGGCATGTGGTGCTGGAGGATTGAACCGCGGTCCCTGTGCTTTGCCAAACTTGTTTCAAGTAGGTGCTTTAGACCACTGAGCCATCTCTCCAGCCCGGTCCTTCATTTATATCCCCTTTTTTTGTTTAGTTTTGTCAGAGAAGGGTATTCCATTGTCATTTAAATATTGTGGGTGTGTGAATTCAGCAAAAATATTCCAATATAGTCCAGTAGTTCATAATAGTAGTGGGTATTCCATAGGATTGGCAATGTCAGAAGTTGCTGACTCGAGCCTTTTACAGTGAAGCAGATGAATTCAATTCAGTTCTAGTCCCTTCTCAAGGTATTCCTTTGTTATATTTATTGTTTCACTTGGGAATCACTTTAGTGTGTGTAGTGAGTGTTTTGTTGAATGAATTTGCTTCTCACCCTCCAATTAAACTCCAACATCAATAATTAAAACACCATTTACATGTCTAACTAAGGGCCAAACCATCTCCTAAGTGCTTTACCTTGACTGACTCACCACTTCCCTTAACACATGAAGAAGCCAAACTACAGCAGTTGACAAACTCCCTCAGGGTCTCTGGATGAACAGGGGGGCAGACTCTAATGCCTGTAGTCTTCCATCACTACCTCTGCCTTCACCTTTCAATATACCATCCACTCAACAACACAACTACACCCAGTGAGACAGACCCTTTGCAATCTATAAAAATATATTTATGAAGAGGATATTCAAAAATCAGGTCAGTTTGTAGTGCTGAAAAGAAGTGTGCAAAGTTTGATTCTCAACAAAGCAAGTTGTTTACTGATTTACTTATCTATGTTTGACCAATTCATTAGACATTAAGCAACATCTATCACTAGTGATGACAATCTTAAAAAATACACAAAAGTTAAAGGGCGTCAAGAAGACAAGACAGAGTTTCCTGTATGCATTCTTTTGTAGACACCAGGTAAAGAGGAATATAAAAGGCAAAACATCTAGCACTTGACTGGCATACAACAGAAACATAAAGAATGTTGCTTCCCAAGTCTTTCATTCCCTTAATTGGATGGTGGGCTTATTTTACTGTACCTTAGCAAATCAGTAAAAGAGGGTAAAATCTATTAGCCTAAGACCTACCAAAGTTCAGCAAACAGACCCCATTGCAATAAATACAAGCCTTAGACAGATACTACTGATTTGCTCATCAGTCTTGGATCTGGGAAAGCCATAAGCTCCTCATTGTGTTTCACTTACTAGCAACTTTTCTCCAATGTTTTGCCAAGTATGGCAGCCTGGGAAATATGCCACCTAGTAGCCCCTTCCTACATCAATATTTGATTACTTTTGATAGAAAACATTCTATTACGTTAATGAGAAATTGAGTCTCAACCACAAACACCTTTTAAAAAGGTCAAATTAAGATAAAAGCTCATATTCTTTGCCTCTATGGAAGTGGGACACTAAACCACATATTAATATCAGCATGAAGATTAAATATTATTAAAGGCAATTTGTCACCTACACATATTTATTTCAATCTAATAATTAGTTAAAGGTCAGAGAGATAAACCTGTGTATTTCAATCTACATTTCCTTTCCTAAAGGAGATTCAAAGCAGGCTAAGGGCTGTATGCAAATTTGGAAAATCCTAAATAAAGAAGCCAATTTAGAAAAATTCAATGTAATTAAATACTAGCAGGGGCAGTGACCCAAGAAAGGCAGTGTGAGGAACAACAAGAAGGAGGTGCTGTAAAGACTTTATGATCTGATTTCAACAGGTTTATGAAAACATTTTTCTCAGCCTTCAAATACTTATATTTTTCCCACTTTATTACACTGAACATATGAAGTCTGTATTGCTACCTGGACGCTGCAGGCTAAAAATGCAAACAAGAAGAGGCATGAAGTCAGGATGTATGTATGTATGTATGTAGAGAAAGATCCAGCTACAAAGAACCTCTTCAGTGATACCCCTTTCTTGCTCATCCAATTTCCTATTTCTCAGAATATAATCTTCTAGTTAAGAACAAGTATTGTAGAGATTAATCTTGATAAGGAATTACAGATAATTAAGAGGAAATTCATATGGAAAAGCTTAAAAGGTGTCAGGGAAAGGTCCTAGAGCAGTGACGGTGAGCCTAAAAGCTTTCAATGAACAAACAGCTCGATGCAGCAAACGTGCCATAGGTTTTCCACCATTGCCCTAGAGCATCTCCTACTCTTCTACTGTCAAGACACTGGAATGAAAGAACAGTTAGTAAGTATCGGAAAAGGAAAGTAGAGAATGAATGACCCGCGTGGACTCCAGGTCAAATAAGTTCCTTTGAACTTCCTCTTTCCAGGAGCACTCACAATTCAGTCAACAACAACAATAACAGAAACCTATTCCTTTGTGTGTCATCTATGCCAAACTTAATTAGAGCCCTCAGAAATCAACAGGCTTTCTCCTAGGGAATCTGGTAAAAACAGGTAATTCCAAGCCTGTTTTAGCTGCTAAGATGATAATGCCAAAACCCCTAGATCTTAAGGAAACACTTTTATCCTATGTAGGGATGCAAGTGGGAGTGTGGGCAGAGTTCCTTTAAAAATGCAACTCCACAATTTTGATTACTTGATACCACATTCGATGAAATTCCTTTCTAAAAAAATGTTTGGGAGCCAGGAAGCTGTCAAATGGTCCTACCCAGAAGAATGGAATCTAAACTAGGTCCAGGTCTTACGCCTCCATGTGTCCCTGAAGCTGATGATAATAGCTGTTCCATAAATACTGTGGGTGAACTGGCCCATTATCAAGTTGTAATAACACATTCCTTTTCTTATTTTCCTATCTTAGATATTCCCATTGGATGCTGTGTTCCAAATATAACCAAGACTTAGGAAATACCCAATATTAGAGCTGAGGCAATGAATACTGTGTAACTAGATCAACTTTATTAAAGAAGAACTGCGCTATGGTTTGCATATTGTTTGACCCCTCCAAATATCATACTGCAGTTTAAATTATATTCTTAAGTATTAAGAAGGTAAAAACTTAATCTGACCACAGTGTTTTTAGAGGATGGGTTTTGGGCAGGTGATTAGGATTAGACAAAGTTCCTAATGTGGAACCCCATAACTCAACACAGGTAGCTTTATAAGAGGGAGAAAGACCACAGCATACACATGCACACTAGATCAGGCTATGTGATGTCCTCTGCCACATGGGGACTGTGCCAATAAGAAAGCTATCAGTGTTTCACCAGATCTTCTACTTGGACCTCCAGAACTGTAAATCAAAACAAATCCCTTTTCTTTAAAACTTCAGTCCATTGTAATGTCATGTTAAAAAGAAACAAACAAAAAGATATAAGCTTAACAGAACCAATGGAATTATATATATATATATATATATATTTTATTTATTTATTTATTTATTTATTTGCAGAACCAAGGATTGAACCCAGACCCTTTTGCTTGCCAGAGAAGTGCTTATTCCTCTGAGCCATCCCCCCGTCCCCAACAATGGAATTATTAATCAAAATTATTTTTGACATCCCCTACAAACCATGTGAAACCACGTATGAAATTTCTTTAAAAACCAACTGATCACCACAAAACTAACATCCAATAAACAGTCACATAGAAATCTAGCATTGTTGTATGAATGTGACCTTTTCATAGTTCATTTAACTGTCTTGACAACTTTATGAGATAGCAGTATGGTTTAAAACAAAGGGATGTTAAGAAAACAAAGTAACAGGGGTTGTGTCAGGCTGAGGATGAACCAGAAGTTTCAGCTTTAGACCCTGTTAAATCTACTGCAGTACAGTGTACTCCTGCTATGAACATTACTGACTGATCAGTGTAAACAAATCGGATGTAGGCAAATCAGCACATCCTAGGAAAGGAGAACATAACCCCAAAGTTTATGCTTAAAATCAATGTTAATGTGTTTCCTCTCCTACAGTACAGAGCTCACTAAGGAAGATAAGTCTCATTGTATATTATTTTACTATATACATGAAATGAATCAGATTTATTAAACACTGCTTCCTTTTGGAATCCAATTATGAAATACTTAAAAGCAAGATCTTTTTTGCAGATATAAAAGCCAATGACAAAAGAAGAGACCCAAGCGGGATCAAATTAGCCAATTTTCAGCCTTGGACTGGTAACAGTAAAAATGACCTCACTAATTCATTTAAACATATGGTTCTTGGATTCCTCATGTATAAGATCAAATAGTCAATGTTTACTGTTATGTCCCTGGTGTACTCTTAAGTCCTAGTAGGGTCTGTTTTGGGAAAATCCAGATATGCACTAATTTTCAAGATTATCTGAGTTTAATTATACTAAATATGTGTTAATTTCCTCAGCTGTCACTGGAGAACTCTTCAAATAAGAAAAAAGGAACATGTATGGATAGTGAAGAAATAAAACAAAAAGAACACAGTACCAAAAATTTCATGGAAATACACCGAAAAGAAGTTCTCAAAATTCACACAAAACTATTTTCAGATATGCCAACTAAACTGGGAAAATAAATTATATTTCTGTTGGAATGTTAATGATGGCTTGATTCTGAAGCTGCATGAAACAAATAAAGGAACTAAAATAAGCATCTAGAAAAAGAAGGAGCAAACACACAAGAAAACAAAAATGTACAGCGTTAAAAATTTTTAAAAAGCACATAAATGAAACCTAGATTCCAAATTTCTGAACCTTTTTTTCCCCCGAGGCTGTTAGGATAAATTTTGAAAATGTCCAAAAACTTCCCCTTGCCTTAAAGTACTTCTAGCAATTGCTGGAGTGAACTAAAGACTACTTAGTATTAGAGTGAGGGTATTACTTTTTTCCAGAGAGCTGGTTTCACTAACATAGGAGGCAAATCTCTGGATGCCCAGAAAACTACAATAAGATTATAAATGAAGGACCTCACTCTGCAAGGAGCTGACAGAACAAATAATAATAAGGAATGAATGAATATGTATACACTGCTATACTAGTTTGATTTCCAAATCTAAAGTTTGCCCTTCTGTGGGCATAATAAAGTAATTGCAAATTTCATGATATGGTAAGCATGTGTGTTTCTGTGTGCGCATGTGAATGTATGTCTGTGTGCACAGAAGCACACATGTACACGCATAAAATACACCGCATAGAAAAATAAAACTCTCTTGGGTTGAAGAGGCCACAGCAGCCTCTCAGCTTTGTGGGAGATGCTTCAGAAGATCTACATAGGGCAGGGAACCAGTTCTGAAGCCTGTACATGGGGATTCTTGTTTGCACAAATCATGGGAATTCAGGCTTTCATGAAATGACAGCTTAAAGCTCAGAGGAGCACTGCTCTGCCCCAGAGCTCTAACCAAGTCTGTGATGTTTAAAGGTTACAGTGATTAAGGACTGTGATTAATTTAGTCTTAGCAAAATCAATTCCACTCAACCACAAATCTCTAATTTACATACCAGAGGAAGCTAAACTTGGTCTGATCAATACAATCTAAAATTCACAATACTGTACCACTCAAATAACTTGTACCCCTCAGGAAAAAAAAAAAAAATGAAACAAGGAAAAATATTGTGTTGAAATCATAGAAAAATCTACAATAATTTCTTTAAATTAGCACAATCTTTTATTTCACTAAATATTATTTTATTCCTCTGATTCTGTTTTGTTACAAATAAGAAAAAGTATTAAGCTTTATTCTAGATTGATGGCTAAGGCAAGATACTAAGAAACCTCTAAATAGTTGAAGAGTAATATGTTATATTTACTTATGTGCCATACCCTATCTCTATAACACTAAAAACACTTGTCTGGGAAACAGATAATTTTCTTTATTACCAGGGTAGACTGTATAATGTGGAGATTGAATTGTATGACAGAAGCCAATGAAACATGAACTGTTCATTGTCCTACTTTCTAAGAAATTATCTATGAATTCTGTTTATGTGGTACACTCACCCAGGCAATTTTAGCCCACAGAGGCAGCTGAGATAAGTTCATCATAACTACATCCCCACCCTAACCCCAAATCTCTTCCCAAACTAGTACACAATTCTAGTGGACAAATAAGAAATAATGTACTTCAAAGGATTCAGGTACTACAGAAGAAAATACTAAAAATGCTTTAATTAAGAATAATAATGTCAATCATGTATCAAAAAATGAACCCAGATTATTCCCCTCCACCAAACTCTTACAATGACCTCACTTCCGTTTTCATCTCAACTCAGATCTCCCCTACAATCTAGAAAACATCTTCTACAGCACTAAAACTACTGTCTAGTCTTTATACTCTCCATCAACTCCTTTTAGAGTGAGTTCTACTTTATTTATAATATTTGTGTAGCTTTTTTGGTATCTTGAGATTTGCCTCCTATGCTAATGAAACCTATGTTCTGGAAGAATCCAGGAACCCCTCTCTGAGACCAAGTAGTCTTGTTTCAGTTCCCCAGAAGTAACTGTTAGAAATGTGAACATTAGGCAGAATTTAAAATTTTTATTTTGAAGAATTATACACAGAAATATGATAATTGTCAGAAAGCAGAAGTATGGCCCTGCAAGACACAAGTATAAGATGAAAAGATATGACCAGTGCAAGCTGAAAATCTTGAATACTTACAGAGCAAAATCAAATAGAATCAGAAGAGTCATTTCCATCAGCCATGATGAGTTAAATGCTTTACCATTTTTTCTTAAAAGCAGATGCATGTAATTCAGTTAAGAATGAAATTTCATTTTGTTCGTATATTATCACACTGTCTGCCGTACATTATTTCTTTACGTGAACTGTGAATCACAAAGACAATCCTCTCATAACAGGGCTTGTGTCATCTCAAGTAATTTTTTGTCCTTATAGAAGCTTATGCATAAGTGACTGTCATTTATTAAGGAAGTTATTCTACTACACTATATATAGTGGTTACCAATGCAAGCTCAAAATTCAGATACGCCTGCACTGAAATTCCAACTCAGTAACTTAAGAGCTGCAAGATTTTACACTATTAGTTAACCTCAACCTTTTGGTTTGTACATCTATAAAAAGGTAGGATAACATACTCAGTATTTGCTGCATTTTTATCAGACCTGAGATTGGCTTTAAAACAAAATGCTGTACCTGGTTAATGGTTAAAAAAAAAAAAAAAAAATTACTGCTTGTTAATACTAATCCTCACCAGACACTGTTTTAGGCACAGAGAATATAAGGATAAATAACATTTTGCCTCCACCAATTAAGGTACTAGATTAGCTCAGGTTGATTTTAAAAACAAACATAAAAACACAACTTTGGGGATATTGGGCAAAGAACAGCAATCACCTAATTTTATTTCTTCCGACACGAGACTGTGTTGTTTGATTATAATAAAGCAGCTGACAACTGCTACTACCACAACAGCTGGATATTAGCATTTTGCAAAGATGTAAAAAAAAATTATGCTCATACTCTTGCACATTCAAGAAAATGGAAATAGCTTAGTGCTATATATACTGTGACTAAAGAGAAAGACACCACATTCACATCACAAGTAGCTTGTCTGAAGCCACTTGTAACTATACACCCTGAAAACCTAGCCCATGACAGTTGCAGCCGCCAGGTAAAGTACTCACAAACATCCTGTACCCACACCACGCAAACAATGTCTAATTAACAAAACATCGCAATCTTTACCGTGCCTCCAGGCCTAGGTCACTTGAAAAGGTATGCCTGTGGACAGGAACACACAAAAGCAGATATAAAGGTTTCAATGCATCACCAAAAGTGTTCGTGTGGAAATAAGAGCACAGAAAGGAGCTACTCAAAAGTCACAAAAGCAAAAGAAAAAATAGAATACACTATTTACACAAGGGGAAAATGGAACTAAACATTAACATAAAAATCTTGACTCAATAAATATCCACTAGAGAACTGAAGAAAGCACTGCATCAAGAACAAAAACAGAAAATAAAGAACAGAAATACTTCAGGTATATCTTTGTAAGCCAGTTTTAATTTTAAATGTATCTTTTCCCACCTACAAAATAATTCAAAAGAAACAAGAACTAAGATCAATTGTTTCAGTGGAATATAGATCTTTCCTGTTAAATCCTGCTAATTAGTTAAGAAGAGTACCTCAACCGGCATTTCTTTGGATGAAAATGTTTGGCTCTCTAAGCTCTTTTCATGTGAAAAATGAGTGTACACCTCAGATTCAGTCTCCCATGTACAACAGTATCTAAATAGAATTTTGTAATATTTTAATTGTATTATATTCATTTTAAAAATTATCTTACAGCACAATATATTTGCCATCTATTATATTAATATTTGCTTTTAAATAAATATGTTTAAGGCATAAAACATCTGAAACAAGAAACAACTAAAAAAATAATTGTAGAAGCAAGATTTCAGCCATCATCAGGCTGGAAAGCTAAGAAATGAAAATCTCCCCCAATTCATCAAAGCAATGTCTCGCTCTCATTTCCCCTTCTAAGGGTCAGGACTAGATTTCATGGACAAATGATGGTCAATGGGACGGAGGTAGTCAAAGGTAATTAGATGAAGTCATGCCAGGTTTGCTGCCATCATTCAAATCTACAATTCCTTCACAGGGGATGTAGACTTCAGGTGATCTTATCCTTGGCAGAATTTCTACCTTGTAGCTTCCAAGCTCCTCTTTTCCTCTGTTGGCTGTTGTGAGTGTCACAAAATGTGAATTTTAGGAGATAAGACATTTTTCTCCCACCATGTAATCCTCAGTGTTTATGCATTAAGTAAATGGATACATACAGACCAACTTTAGGAAAGCAAACAAGCTTACAGTCACATATAAATTAATAAATCATACTCTTTATATCACAGGTAGGTTCAGATCCCTCTGACATAAATATATATCAATTTCTAGCTGTGTCATATTCTTTTTGCACTAAACTTTAAAGAGAACTGAAGTCTTCCATTAAAAAAAATGTTGCCAATGAACTGTATTAGCTACTATGAAAAATAAACATATGGAAATTTGCCATATAAAATATTCTAATTTGTCCATACCAGCAAAAAACAACATGTACACATATACATACTCTCCTATTCATAAGCACTTACCTCTCTAAAAGACAAACTCTAGAAAACTCTATTTTAATTTTTTACAGTAAGACCAGAAAACCAACATTACATAATGATCATATCACAAGGTTTTACTTTATCTGTAGGGGTTGGACAAGATGTTTCAAGCTTTCAGCTTAAAAAGTGTGGTGTGCTTTCAAATAATACATTTAACTTGCTCTTCCTAATTGCCAAGAAGAGTCTCCTAAAACCAATCATAAAACAATTTCGTACCTTTAAAAGATAATGACACTGCTTTGTAACGTTAGCACCACAAATAGCCCCCAATCCTCTTCACAAAACACTAAGGTTCTTACATACAACAAAAGGTGGGGATAATAAACTAGGAAAAGATCAAAAGGAGAAAAAGGAAAAGAAGCACACTAATATAAGAAGAAAAATATCAAGAAATAAGAACAGGTAAGATGAAAAGACAAAAAGAGGTCAGTGAAAGTAATGCAAATAAGGGACTGAACATAAGTAAGCACAAAAGCATGTATGGATGATTCCTAATTGATTCAGAGCACTCAAGATCATAGGAGAAAGGGGCGGAGAAGGAATGAGGTTGAAGAATGAATTCCAATGTGTTTTATATATACACTGTACCAACACGCCATGAGGCGTGTATCATTATATACTACAAACATGCACTAATAAAAATAAAAATTAAAGAAATCATACTAGTTATGTTTCACAATATGCATTTTAAAATCACGTATGAGTTAAACAATAAAGAAACAAGTGAATACAGAAGACGTTTGCACGAAGAGAGAGCTAAAAATATAAACAGCAAAGATGCATGAAAACTACCTTAGATGGTAGGTCCCAGAAGCAAGAGCTGGCAGTGTCAGGACTTGCTCCCTCTAGCCAATCCTGCTTGTTCACTCTTGAGCATTTAACCACTTCTGCCTTATGCATCCAAGGAGATGATCAAATACGAACTGATTCATTACCTTTCTCTTCAGAAAGAGGCCACAAATAGTTCCTGTCATAATACAGTCTCACTAATATCTTTCAGAGGGCTAAGGTGTGCAAGAATGAGAATGTAAGCTTCACGGCCTGAGACTCTCTGTGAATGGTGGAGTGCAAGTAAGAAACTGACCACAGGTACAAAAGAATGTATAGATGATTCCTAATTAATTCAGAACACTCAAAATCATTGGAGAAAGGCAGGGGAAGGAATGAGGTTGAAGAATGAATTCCACTGTGATTTGCCACTTTATCCTCACAGTGAATTGATTTCTCAGATTCATATTCATCCCCATTTTCAGAGAGACTAATGAACTTACTGATGGTGAAAAGTCAACAAGTCCCAACAAGAGCAACAATGAAGAGAACTCCAATTTTTAGTAAAAGAAAGGTTGCATAGTTACTTTGAAACTGAAAACCCACAGGATGCCCAGGTGATTGCATGATAGATGCAATCTGGACTATGTAAAAAATTACTTTAAAATATGAAAAGATGGTAGAAAGCCAAAAAGGTTTTTTTATCAGGCCACCAACAGCACAGACCCATGCCACCCATTTTTCATCTATACATACTCCAGACAGCTGAGGCTTCAATGGGGCTCAGAACCCTTCAGATAATTTTTAATATAACTTCATTTTACAAGTGATTATACCAACTTTTCTGGACTAATTTTATATTCATTATTTCTGTTATCTATGTCAGGGGAGAACAGTTTCAAAACTACACAAAGTGACTTATACAACTTTTATCCTTCCTGTAAAGAAAGACCCTGGTGAACTAAATTAGAGAAAAAGAAGCAAAACAAAGAAACAAAGGTAGAAATGAGGAAATTGAAAAGGGGTAAAGATATAAGAGAAATGCAAAGAGAGACATGCCTGCTGCCAGCTTTGTTTATCAATATTCATTTCCACAAGCTTGTCAGAGATAAATGTTAGTCCAGAACTAAACATCCCAATGTCTTTATTAGCCAAAAGGACTGAGTGGCTGTTTCTATGCTCAGAGGTTCTCCAAATGCTTTATTCAGCCACTGTTTAAAAATCAGGCCCTCAAGAGGCATCTGCTTAAGATGTCTGATATTCAGACAGATAGTGAGGTTAAGCTTAACAGCCTAGGTTGTATGGTAATAACAAACTTCTCTTCTGGAAGGTTAACAACCTAAGTTTGCAGACCAAAATTAGAGAAAAAGGAGGGCTGCAAGGAAAGCCAACATTTTGGCCCTAGCCTTCCAAGGTCAATTAAGACTCAGGACATATGAGAACTTGTACTGTAACGTCATGTAACTCAGTAGTGTCCCAAATTTTCTGATCAAGGAGATTATGGGGCCAAAGAGGAAAGTGATCAATGATGTAGAGTGTGCCTAAGGAGAGTCACAGGGAGAGAAAACATTCTCTCAGGCTGCCACAGAAAGCACATTGGCCAAGCAATGGCCGAGACTCATCCACATGGCTGACACTGACAAAGGTTCTACAATCTGAGGTACAGGATCTCAGGATAAATCCTGAGGGGATTTCACCGACCTTATCAGACCCAAAAGCTACAACTCTTGTTGCATAGGTCTTGCTTTATCTTTGTCTTAACCATCTAGCAGAAAAGTATAAAAACGAAATATAAGAAGTAAAGCCATGCTGTTATGTTCAGCTGTAGGGGACTAAGGTCAACAATTTCTGACATTGCCAGTGAAGCAGAAGACCCAATACTATTATGGACTACTGGACTCTTAGAATATTTTGCTGAGTTAACACACCTATAATATTCAAATAACGGAACTAAACAAAAAAGGGGATATAGATGAATGTCCATTTTGTATCTGTGTATTCAAAATGGTTAGGATAGATATATAGCTACATTCTCTTAATGAATAGAGGGATTTGTTCTAATAGTGTTTGTAAATAGGATATCATGTCTGCATCTTGTACAGCAATTAACCCCTGGGAAGTATGTATGCAGTGTGTTGGTTATTGGAACTCTCCTGCCAATTTGGCTTGAAGCTGTCTCACTGCTGTTTGTTTCTCAATAAAATTATGGGAGAAAAAGAGGCATCTTGCCCCTTTACCTAAGTTCAAATCAAAACATAAGCAGTCCTTCCTCCTATTTTAAAGGTATGCCTTTAGTTAAGAGTTCCTAGAAATTGGGCAGTCATCTATACCTAAAGAACAAATCAAGTTTATGTGGAAAATTACTCAAGAAGATGAAGCACTTCCCTCCCTTGGCTTAACAACAATGAAAAGTTTCTCCTGGACACTGAGTTCCCTACCCCCATACAAACTTGTCCTCCAAATTGCCAAATCCTTTTTGTGAGTATTGTAGAACAGACAGATTCTGTTTGGTGATGCTGCAGACTATCCAAGGTGGATATACCCTAAGGTCTTTAGATTAAATAGCCAAGGGATTTTCCGATGCATAACATCATCTGCCTTGCCACAAGACTCCAAGTAGTGCTGAAGTACCAACCACAGACTCAATGGCTGCTAATAAGGAAGGACTATTTCTTGTCTACACTATTTGTGTAAATTAAGCTAGCAGACGCTCAGCTCATCCCATCATTCAGACAACCAAGCTAAAGGTATGCCACATTAGACATCATTAATCTTCATGTGCAGGAAGAGAGCATATGTAGTATAAGCTCAAAAGATAATTTCACATTTAATTGTCAAAAGCAAGCACACGGCTATCCAAAAGTAAAGTGAACAAAAAGGACCACATGAAGAGAGAGAGAAACAGAGGGTCACATACAATAGAAGAAGAAAGAGAGAAAAAAAGAGAGGAGGAGAGAAAGAATGAAAGAAATGGGAGAAGAAAGATTACAATAGTTTTAAAACTACCATATGTACAACTACATTGGCTTCACTTCAGTATAAAGTTCTAAAGTATTTCTATAAATTGAGATAAAAATTACTTTTCCCCTTAATATTATGCAAAAAGATCACAATTAGTTGGAGGAAAAAAATACAAAACTGTCTCAAACATCAATTAATACAATGGGAGAAATAAAAGTCATTTTTTCTTTTACTTAAAAATGTCCTGATGACATACTGCAGCCATAGTTTAATGAAAGTTTTCTTCAAAATATAGCACTGCTAATTAGCATCATACAGGACTAAACAGGTATCTCTGTTAGCTCCCAGGGATCAGAAACAAAGTCTTAAGTTTGCATATTACGTTTCAGTTTTAAAAATGATTTGACATATGCCACTCTGAGAATACATCTGCGATACATTCTTTACCTGCAGATATGGTAGACATGCAAGATCCTATAATTTGTAAGGGTTAGAACTCACCATATCAAAGGATAGTTGGCCTTTTTTATGTTGGGATGTTTGCATAGGAACATTAAACCTAACCTTAATCAAAAATATTAGGAAAAAATTTGCTTCTGTCCTAAAAAATGTGTCAACTTTTTTATCATTTATGCCTAAACTATACAGTAGAACAATTCACACAGCACTGATGCCAAATAAGCAAGAAACAAAGATGTCTCAATGTAGAAAATGGAAAAACAAAATTCTAACTCTAAAATTTCATTTTTAAAAAACCCTGCAGCTTCAAGAAACAAACCTATTCAAAAAAACCTGCTAAGGTCTTTAAAGGTATGATGTTTATCACCTGTACATAGACTTTTTTGGCTGTGAATAAGCCATCCCCTCTCTCCTATAAAGTAGGCCCTTCCCTTATGGATGAACTCATCACCCTGAGCTATAAAAAAAGGCCATAGTTCATCATCTACAAATTGAATCCCTTTCTACAAATTCAAAATTTCAACACATTTCCACCTCCAAATCCCCATAAATATACCAATCCCAGGCATATAATGCACCTCTCTGTCTCTTAAGGGTTTGCACTCTGAGTGTGTACCTTAAAAATTCTAATAAAAGACTTTATGTCTCTTCCTGATATGTTTTGAAAATCCTTTTCCCGTCAAAGAAATCTGTGGTCCTCCAACCTTCCCCGTGGGTAGTGGGAACCAACATTCCCATCTCTGCTTTAGGAACCACCTTGGAGCCTGTCAAAGGACAGAAGAATATGATAGTATTACATGTAAATATTAAGTTATTGTAAAAGGGCCCTCGTAAAAAACCAAGGGTAAAAACTCTAATACCAATTTGGGCTAAGTGAGTGTCCAAAGTCATCATTTTCAAGTCCTATAAGTTTGTGAAAGTATCTTTTTTAAAAATTTAATTTAATTTTTTATTCATTTTAATGAGAAAGAAGGATAAAATAGCAATGAAATAATTTCAAAACAGGTTAGCAGGATAGCTACAATAATTAACACATTGCATATTGTTGGCTTCATAGTAGCTATTCAGAAGACAAGATGCAGACATGATAACTTTGTCTAAACAATATTAGTACAAACCTTTCTTCTCAATGAACTAAGAGAAAGTAGCTGTATATCTATTCTATCTTGTTACACACACACACACACACACACACACACAACAAAACAGTCCTTTATTATTTATACTTTTGCAAAGGTAGTAACACATGACACTAGGCTGCCTAGTGACTAATAGCTTGTGAAAGTATCTTAATCTGTCTTATTTTGCTTACGTATAAAGTGGAAGATAATACTATCTTAGACCAAGCTACTTCATTGGCTTATTTAAAGGATAAAACTAAAGAAATATATCTCAGAACAAATTTCAGCTAAAAAAGAAGACTAAAAATCATAGAAGATTTTGAAGAAACTAAGCTGACATCAGGCATGTCTCATTTTTCTTCTACAGAATATCTTATTCACTGATAACTGTACACTAAGCACACAAGGAAATTTTAAGAAATTGGCTCTTCATTTAAATAAATCAAACTAATATTTTAGGGGTTAAGTTAGGTAGTGACTAAAGCTTTCTAGCAATTAGAAAAATACAGCTAACTTTTACTCTAATTTTCAGCTTCCCAGATAATAAGTTACCCAGTTTCTTTTTGATACTAATATTAAACAAATATTACTCTTCTCTCCCAGACTTCACTGAAAATTGCAAAAAGTAGCTTTTCTTGTTTCTTTTCTCCAGTGAAGCCCTCATGTAGAAGATTAAAAACCACATTGATATGGGTCATGTATCAGGTACATCACATGCAACAATTGTGATATTCTGTATAATATTAAAACACAAATGCAGTAGTAATGACATTTTAAATCCTCTTTATACAGATTTCACAAAATCAAGGTACTGAAAAAATTTTTGTGGTTCACTTTGTAGAATTAATTGTAAAATTTCATCTTTCAAAATTTTCAAAAAAATATTTCAAATGTTTGAATCAAAGCATTTTTCCCATAAATTATGGTAATAGAACTTAAGCCTGGAGATATGATCAAGAAACAAAGCAATGACGAAGTCATACTGAAATTTTGATGTGGGCTTTTGGATGTAGACATATTCATACTTTTACTAAATAAAAGTGCTTTATTCATGTTATAAACATACAGTCATTAAACTAGAAATGAAAAGATCAGTGGCACACAAGATAGTTTAATAAAACGCTAATGAAGTGGTACACTGGGGCAGGAAAGTTTTTGTTTACAAATATTATGGCTCACAAACAGAAGAATTTGGGGGAAAAAAAACAACCTGTTTTTGCTTATAAACTCAGCACTGGTGGACAAACATGACCATAACCATCATTCCCACACTAACACAAATATGGCCATCTCTTCAAATTTGTAGAACAAATGAAGTTCTTGGACCAAGGTGTCACTGCATATAAAATATGTAATAGATTGCTGTAGAATACTGTGATATGGCATGTATTATATTTCAAAAACAGATTAGAAAAATTATTTTTATCAATAAATCCAGTCTCACTTCACACTATATATTGAAATGAATCTCATATATGAAATAGTTAATGTAAATATTTTGTTCAAAAAAAGGAAACACGTAACAAAAGAAGGCAAGTTTTAAACAAATAAGACAAAAGGTTAATACACTTATCCTTGATAAACACCTACACAAAAAAACTTGACCATTCAATCTAAGTAGCCCACGGCATAAACAACTTACAGACAGCATAAAAATAATCAATAAAAAAGAAAAATGTCCAATATTTCTAATCACCAAAAATCAAATATGAAAAGTGAATAATCATTTACTGTGACAACTATAAAGGTGAGATACTTATGAAATCCAAGGATAGCAAGAGTATAATATTTTACTTATGAGTATGGTCTGTAGTTGCATCCATTTACCTATTCGAGTTTATCTTTATAGCTGAGTAGCACTTTATAGCATGAAAATACCACATCTTTTTTATCCATTCCTCACTTTATGGGCATTTGGGTTGTTTTCAATATTTAGCTTTCACAAATTGTACTGCTATAAAAATGGATACACATGTATCGCTGTGGTATGATGTTATTCATTCTTCTGGAAACATACCTAGAAGGGGAACAGCTGGTTCTAACAGAACCTCTAATCCTAGTTTGTTGAGGAATCTCCTCACTGATTTACACAGTGGTTGTACACCACTCTGTACTCTTACCAACAGTGAAGAAGGGTTCCTTTTTCCCCACAGTCTCAACAACATTTGCTATTGGTTAATTTTTTGATGATAGTTACTCTTTCTAGGGTGATATGCATCTCATCTTTAATTGGTATTACTTGACTGACTGATAATATTGAACGTTTTTCATGTATTTATTTTTACGTCTTCATCTGAGAAGTACATATTTATCAAAAATGTCCATTTTTGGATTAAGGCACTGAATTTTGAGGCCTTGATGGATTGACTGATTGATTGATTGATTGATTGATTGAGTCTTTCTATGTTCTTGATAGAAGTCCTTTGCCTGAGGGACAGCTGGTTAAAATTTTTCCCAATTTGGTTTTCTGTTCACTGTGTTGATTTGTTTTGATGTACAAAAATTTCTTAAGCAGATGAGATCCCCAGTTGCAGAATCTTTGACGTATTTCCCGTGCACTTTGGGTTTTTTTATGAACTCTCTACCTATCCCTCTGTCTTTTACATTTCTATTTTCTCTTCCAAAAGATTTAGTGTTTCTATTTTAATATTTAGATCTTTGATGCATTTTGACTTTAGTGCATGGTGATAGACATGGGTCTAGTTTTAGTCTTCAGCACTTAGAAAGCCAGGTTTTCCAGCACCACTTATTAAAGAGGCTATTTTGGTTCCAGAAAAGATGTTTGGCCCTTTTGTCAAAGATAAGGTGGTGAGTGTGTTCACAGTTAAACAAAGTATTGTACACCCAGTGTAAGAAACTCAAAGAGGAAGTAATATCCAAAAGGTACAGTAAATATTGTGAAAGGAAAAGAAACTGCTTTTCCTAGGAGAAGAAAACTTCTAGGAGACAAGAAGGAAGGACATTAATATATACATGCACGTGCATACAAGCGCACACACACACATACACATGACAGCTAAGATAATTGTATTATTAACTTCTAGAACAGTTACTTCTTTTATTGTTTAATTAATATTGCATGCTTATATCTGGTAATCTGAGTAACTATTCTGAAGATAACAAAATGCATTATAATAACTATTGTTAATTTCCTATCATCTTGGTTTGAAATCATTTTCACTGTTTTTATTCACTTTAAAATTAAAAAAATTGAAGAGTATAATAAATATTCTCATGAACTTAAACAAGGATAAATTGAAAGGAACCCTAGTATGTCTCATGAGTGCTAAAAAGAAAGACACAAAGTGTGTTAAAATCCCTCTTTCCCACTCATCTACTGTAACCTTGCTCACAATCATGTAATGTTTCTTAGCCTCACTTTCCTCACATTTATAAGAAAGATAAATGATCCATATTTTGTAAGAATGACATGAAAATTGGAATGTATACTGCATGTAAAGCACATGTAACAGTGAATGTCACATAATAAAATGTTCATTGTAACTCAGCTAGTATCACTATCATCATTACTACTGTCACCAAATCTATATTAGAAAATAGCCAAAGAATTAATGTAAGCTTGTAAGTATGTAAGAGAAATACAAGCACACATAGCTAAAGGAAAAAGCTCTAAAGAAATATATGAAACGAAAAGATGGTTATTATAGAATTACATATAATGCTACTTTCTCTGAAATACATCTTATATAGTTTTCACCAAGAATGTTACTTTTATACTTGGAAAAGTAACTATTATCTGGAGAAAAAAGGCAAACTCTTTCCTTTAGATCATTTTAACTTTATACCAATAAATGTGACAAAATTTGAGGAAAACCATATTTTTCCATCCAATGTTTACCTGTCTATAGGGCATTTCCAGAATTAACTTCTAAGTTTCTATCCTTACTGTCCAATAGAAATTTTGAAGCAACAGATGTAAAAAGGGCAACTATTTAAAAACAGTTTTCTCTATTTGAAAAAAAATGGTATCTAAACTATATTCAAACCTACTGCATTGAAACCAGCAAGAAAATTTTGCCAGACATAGTGGCACACATCAATAATTCCAGAATTATTAGATACTAAGGCTCAAAAATCAGAAGTTTGAACACACTTTGGGCAACTTAGCAAGATCCAGTGTCAAATAAATAAAAGGTCTGAGGATATACCTCAGTGGGAAAGTTTTGGGTTCAATGAAGTACAGGTACTGTACATAAAAGGGGGATGTATTGTGAAAATTCCTATTTTGGGTTCAGAGAACTGAGACTTTCTTGTGGAAGCAAATGTTACATCATTTTCCTTTGCTAACTTTAACTTTAGAAATGAAATGGATGCATTGACAGAGATGGGGTTTGTATCAGCCATTTACCATAAGACACGACAATTAACTTTCCAGTGGATTCCCCCCAAACAACTTCCCAATGCTGTTAGCTGGACACAATCAGTAGCAGGGATGTGTAACTATTTTATAAAGGTACCACATAGCAAACTTTAGAAGTAGAGTGGAAGGGTGGGTGGGTGGGATTATCAAAGCTCTGGAACCATCTGTCTGCGGGGGGTGGGGGGTGGGGGGGCACCATGACAACAGCTGGTGCAAAAAGCAGCAAGATGTTGGTACTGGAAGTGACAAGATGGGGAATGACAGGAAACAGCTTTTCACTCCTTCAACAGCAAAAGAAGCATGCAAGCCATGTTCCAGTGTTTGAAAACCTCCAGATGCTCTCATCTCACATTTCTATAGCTTTGTTCAGACAACATCTGAAACCTTGCCTCTCTTTTTTCAAGCACTCTCTTTGGTGGAATACACAAAGTTATCAAATGCAAGCTTTTCTCTCTCCTCCTTTCTCTTAGAGGCAATGTGTAGTGAATTTTAAACGTCACCAAGGGAGAGAAAAAAATGTAGAAATAACATCATTTGAGCCTCTGAGAAAATCTTTCCAATTGTCTCTTCCATGAAAAATTTACCATGTGCTCTGGTGTCTGTCATTAGGCTTTCAGTAAAACTATGGAGTTAGGGAACCAAAATTCTATAATGAGCAGTATTCTGGAGATGGTATACTCAATACACGAAGTTAAAACCAGTATTTTTTGTTTGCTTTTAATGTATTTAGTACTGCGTCTACAGGGTCTCAATACACAGTTCGGACTTGTAGTGATCCTCCTGTTCTCAGCCTCCCAAGCCCTGTGATTACAGGCCCGTGCCACCATGCCCAGTCTCAGTCCCCATCTCAGTGCACCCTAAGAGATGGGGCTGGCACGGCATGCTGAAGCCCTCAACCCTGGTCCTTGTGCTGCTGAGCTACCTGGCCGGCCCTGACAACCAGAAAATGGTGAACCTGCTTATTCACTTACTTCACTAAACAAAGGTACACAGCTAGACTTGCTTCCACTTTAAATGTGAGGTTCTGAAGGCAGAAAGTAGATACCCTATAGACCATATACACACCATCAAGTATTAGAATATCAAAAGGTAGGCATATAATGTTAACGAAATCTACTCATTTTGACTTATTCCATATGCTAAACACATAAAACCAACTTTGGCAAAATAAATAGCACATGCACATAAAATATGCTTAAATTACATGGGGTAAAATTTAAATTTTAGGTTAATGTCACAGATCACATCAGGCACTTCACTGTTGTAAGTTCTATCAGACACTCTCTTGTCCTCTGTGACTTTGTACAGATGGGCCTCTGCCCCAAGAGCCAGCACGGCCTTGCTGGTGCAGACTGTGGTCCCTCTCAGGTTTGCTTACCAAAGTTCCCCTCTGATCAAGTGACTCTTTCCTCAGGATGAAAAAATTATGTATCTAATATCACAGCTCCTTATGTTGTGGTGTCTGTGTTCAGAAGCTGATCTATCATAAGTCACAGTGAGCTCCTCCATCAAAGCGATCATATATTCCAGATCTTTGATAATCAGTGGTTTTCTTTTTTCTTTTTTTTTTTCTTTTACTGAGAAAAAAGTATATATTTAGAATTAGCCAGCTGGACTCAGTTTAGATGATCCCAATTTTGTTGGCAATATCCAATGCATCATAATCAGGAGCCAGTCAAACATATGCCTTCTTCTCTCCATCAGGCCTGATTAGGGTATCGACCTTGGCAACATCAATGTCATAAAGCTTCTTTACAGTCTGTTTGATTTGGTGCTTATTGGCTTTGACATCCACAATGAACACGAGTGTGTTGTTGTCCTCAATCTTCTTCATGGCGGACTCTGTGGTCAGGGGGAACTTGATGATGGCATAGTGGTCAAGCTTGTTTCTCCTGGGGGCGCTCTTCCGAGGGTATTTGGGCTGCCTCCGGAGCCGGAGCGTCTTGGGACGGCGGAAGGTGGGCGACGTTCGTATCTTCTTCTTTTTGTGGCTGTGGATGCCTTTCAGCACGCCCTTTTTGGCCTTCAAAGCTTTTGCTTTGGCTTCAGCTTTGGGAGGGGCAGGGGCTTCCTTCTTTGCTTTCGGCGCCATCTTCAATCAGTGGTTTTCTCTACTACAACTCCCAGCCTAAGCCACCAACACCACTCCCTGGATGTTTCTTCATAGCTTATCTGATTTGCGTAATTCTTATTTTTCTCTATTCTTAACACATTACCAAAAATAATTCTAGTAAAATGTAAATATAACATATGATTGTTCTATACAAAAGTCTCTCATAGGTTCCCAGCAAAAACTCTTTACAAGGCCTGCAATGCTCTACATGGCCCACTCCTCTGGTTCCTTTCTTCGTGACTACTATTCTTGGGGGTTCAAAACATACATTTTAATTTCTGCCTGGTAAAACCTCCCAGTCTCTTAAAAATGCATTTAAAAAATTTTTTTTCTGCAACTGGAGTCAGTGAACCTGCAATTTTATTTTGTGAGAGGGGTGGGCTAGGTTGCTTATCTTAGCCTCAGAAATTCCCTCAGGCCCTGTCCAGGGAGGTCTAGACTATATGCCCAAACTATCTCTTTAAATGGCACCTGTGCTGGAATCCCTTTGCCTCAAAGTGTCTTTGTAAATTTACCTCACAATAGAAGAACAAATGTGTGGGGCTGGAGAGATGGTTCAGTGGTCTAAAGCACCTACTTGGAACAAGCTTGGCAAAGCACAGGGACCGCGGTTCGATCCTCCAGCACCACATGCCAGCCAGCCACGCCCCCTGGTGGGCTGAGCTGGCCACACACACACACACACACACACACACACACACACACACAATAAATAAATGTTAAAAAAAATTAAAAAAAAAAAAGACATTAAAAAAAAAAGAACAAATGTGGACTTGGATTCATTTGTGAGTAAAAGATGGTAACTATTGAAGAGGATGGTAACCTAGGGCTAGGGCATAATAAAAATGTGTGGATACAGACTGAAAATCGTAATTGTGTTAACCACTTTCCACAACTTAAGGAGGAAAGATTTATTTTTGACTCACAGTTGTTAGAAGAATCATTTCATAGCTGACTGGCTCCATGGTAGGAAGGGCCTACCGAGAGGGTCTAATAGAGAAAAAGTGGTCATATCATCAAGGCCAGGAAGCCCTCGAAAGAAAGAAAGAAAAAGAATGCACACTTCCAGGTCACACCTCCAACTGAGCCCCACCTCTTACTGGTACATTAAGCTACTGAACCTACGTGGAGAAACTTGAGTAAGAATGGAGCAAGAAATGTATACTGAATGAGAAACACTGTGCCAATTTATAGGCTTAGCTTTCCTACTATATTTCAGAAAATGCTTTTGTATAGGGCCTCATCATCTCTTTATGAACCAACAGCACTGATGAACTGTTTACTAAGGTCTATTTCTTCAGTGAAACAATGGCTACATAATCGAGGGCTCAATTTCTGGTGTACATAACAGGATTTTTATTTTAAGACCTAGACTACATATCTTAATACTTCTTCATTAATATTTATTACACCCTACTATGTGCCAAGCAGTGGATCAGACACTGCAGAAATAAAGAACCACCTTCAGAAAATCAAGGAAATTAGAAATGTATTGGAGGACTATTGGGAGAAAACAAATTTAGTTAATTAAATTAAAATCAAACATTTTATAAAGCACCTAACATCAAATTCCAGTTGTCTAAGACAAAAGCAATTAATTAACATGATGATCTCCAAGTATCAGAAAAAATTAAACCTAGAAGGAAGCTATAGTTGAAGACAGAATAAGATAATAAAAGTGAATAATCAGTAGTTTCCAAAATTAATTTTGAAAGACTCTGCCTCTAAATCTGACACACTTTTCCACACTCATTATTCTCACGACTCTTCTTCATTGGTACTTTCAACTACAAAACAGGAAAGTCAGACACTCTTCTTGGTGTGCCTAGCAGATCAAATGTACATCCCTCTAACTCTGAAACATTTTTTAGTTAATTGATTTTTAGCAAAAGGGAAAGATGCTTTTCATTAATTTTACGTCCTAACTGGCATAGGAAATATTGCACATGTACCAAGTAAAAAATATATATGGAAACAAATTTTTACATCCACAATATTAAATTAGCAAATTTCACCCCTACTTCTTCAAAGGTGCTAATTTTTTCCCTTTTGCTTAGTTAGTTACCTAATTTTCCATCCCCAATATTTTTTCCACAAGTTTCTATTAATTATTTTAATTACACAGTTTCCCTCTAATGATTCTTTTTCTTGCAATTGTTTAAAAAAACATAGTAGAGTTACACATGCTTAAAACGAGTAGCTGAAAAATTCCTCTGTCAGTAGTTTTACCCTTTCCTTACAAAGGTAGCTTTTAAATCACAGAATTTTAAGTTATAGCATTTGGAGCTTCAGAATATAAAGATTAACTGTAATGTAGAAATGATGTGAAATATGGAGAATGTCATTGTTAATCTATCCATGACTCAGTAAATCTTTTTTTTCCATAATTTTATTGAGAAACAAATAGCAATGAGACAGTTTCAAACCAAATTGGTAGGACAGTTTCAATAATTAACACATTGCATACATTCTTCCTAGTGGTTAATTGCTGTACAAGATGTGGACTTGATATCCTATTTACAAACACCATTACAAAAAATCCCTCTATTCATTAAGAGAATGTAACTATATATCTATCTTAACCATTTTGAATACACAGATACCAAATGGACATTCATCCATATCCCCTTTTTTTCGTTAAGCTCCATCATTTAAATATTATAGGTGTGTAAACTCAGCAAAATATTCTAAAAGAGTTCAGAGGTCCATAATAGTATTGGGTCTTCCGCTTCACTGGCAATGTCAGAAATTGTCGACCTAAGTCCCCTACAGCTCAACATAACAGCATAGCTTTACTTCTTATACTTCGTTTTTATACTTTTCTGCTAGATGGTTAAGACCAAAGTAAAGCAGGACCTATGCAACAAGAGTTATAGCTTTTGGGTCTGATAAGGTCGGTGAAATCCCCTCAGGATTTATCCTGAGATCCTGTACCTCAGATTGTGGATCCTTTGTCAGTGTCAGCCATGTGGATGAGTCACAGCCATTGCTTGGCCAATGTGCTCTCTGTGAAAGCCTGAGAGAATGTTTTCTCTCCATGTGACTCTCCTTAGGCACACTCTACATCATTGATCACTTTCCTCTTTGGCCCCATAATCTCCTTGATCAGAAAATTTGGGACACTACCGAATTACAAGACGTTACAGTGCAAGTTCTCATATGTCCTGAGTCTTAAGTGACCTTGGAGGGCTAGGGCCAAAATGTTGGCTTTCCTTGTGGCCCTCCTTTTTCTCTAATTTTGGTCTGCAAACTTAGGTTGTTAACCATCCAGAGGGTAAATCTTATCCTCAAATTTTACATTATCTTGTACAAATACACATAGAGTCACATACATAAAAATATCTTTTTATAAAGATATTAGACTTTATGACTGGTCACCAACATACTGCTGACATACCAAATGTATCACTCAAAAATATTTCTCATTACTCTCAACTGCACTTTTTCACAGATGGACTGTCAAACATGCTCACATTTAGTCCTAATAAATCTTATTTTGGTCACTTTCAAGATAGTTAAAACAATTATGGGTTGTTTCTTCCATCCACCATGATTATGACTACTTCTATTTCTGCATTAGTTGAAATTACTCTAGTCAAAGACTAGAAAAGCTAAGTGGAACAAAGCCAAGCAGAAGCATTTATACAATTATGCTACAAAGATATATCCAGAATATAACAATTTTTTAATTCTTTGGCCATAGAACTAGTTATAAAATTAATTAATCAGAAACCTTAGTATTCATAATTCTATTCAACTTACATTTCTTCACTTCTTCATAAGGAGATAAAGGGAGATCTAATAAAACTTCTTGAAGCCTAAATCAATTATGTTTGCAATAGGCCTTTGAGTTGTTGTCTCAGCAGTCTTATGAAGGAGTAACTGGTAAATTCCTGTTCCCTTTTTTAAAAAATCACTTTTTCAGTGTTTACTTACAGCGCTTGTTCTGAAAAACCACACAAGTCTCATAGGCTACAGAATTTACTTATGATGTTTTATTACATCCAAAATGCATTTGCCTCAGAGATTATAATTACATTAATGTATTTTCATCAGAAGTCTCATATCTTTTCTTTGCAGTTAGCCAGTATTTGGTCACAATATATTCTTCTACCTTGAACTTCCATTTCATCTGTCAAATCTTATTTTCCCCTGTTTAGTAAGTAGACTAGAGTCATACCTTGCTATTTCACACCTTTGAAACTCATCAGATCTAATACTTGGTATATTCTGATGGGAAAATTTGATCCTGGTATCTGTGTGGAGCCCCATGCATAAGGTAGGACATGTCTGTGTTGATTGCCTTGTGACTTGCTACCCTTGCCAGCCAAAACAGTTTGCTTATTAACCTTCATTGTAGACATCCTTGAGTCTCCTGGAACCAACTGATGAGTATGGAAGTATCACTGCGTTTACTTTTACAGAGTAGGTAACAAGCAACATTAGAATTAGAAAATCTTGCATTCTGTAATCCCCAGTACTAGGTCACCCACCCCTGGCAATAATCAACTTTCCTTATCTTCCTTTATAGTCTTTATCAGAGGAAAACTTACATGAGTCCCTGTTTTTTCTTTCTCTTAGACTTTTGGAGCTGGTTAGTACCAGCTGTTTTCCAGCCACCACTGAACAAACCTTTCAGTATTTAAAACCCAACTTAATTCAACCATTCTGTTATGAGCCAGAACCATGTTAATGCAATGCAGAAGGCTTGGGCAAATGCCAAGCTTCTGTCTAGTCTTCAGGAAACAGTGCCTTGACCAATAGGGACACAGTCAAGCACTACCAGTTGTTTGTTGCTGTTGTTTGAAAAGAGACAGGCAAAAGAACAACTCCTTGTAATCAGAAAATGAGAGATAGTGGCCAAGAAGTGAAGCCATCTGCTAATCTGGGAAGAAATGAGGTTGCAGAGAAAAACCTGGAGAAGAGGCAGATGGGACTCTCTTTCATCATCTGGTCTTATTATTCTGTTCCCTTTTTGAGTACAATGCTACCAATGAATAGTAGAAACACCTCTTTCTCTACTCAGGAAAAGAGGCATAATTCAGACTGGCATAATTTCTCTCCCATACATTTTCGCTTCAAATAATTCCACACTCATAGAAAAGGCAAAACACTCTACCCTGAATTGAGACCATGAAGGTATTTTATAACCCTCACTAGTATTAGATGTTCCACTGCTGTTCTTGCAGTTGTGTGACTAAATTTAATTTGTACAACTAAATGCAAATAATATTTTAGTAGCAATTCATCTTAGCTCTTTATAAGAATACAGTGCAATTCAAAGGGCATTGTGACATAATATACAGCTCTCTTTTTGAACCAACCATAAATATTATTTATATCAGTTCAGCCTTTGTAAATTAAACTCCAATCATTACGTTCTACTTATAGTTCACTAATTTCTACAGTATTAGGTCAAATCATACCTCTTTGTACAGACCTCTCCTATAAAGCTATTGTGTGTGTGTGTTTCAGACAGGATTTCACTATACAGTTCAGACTGGCCCGGAACTCACTGTGCTGCCCAGGCTGGTCTTGTACTCACAACCATCCTCTTGCCCTAGCCTCCACAGTGCTGGAATCACAGGCTTTTGAACCATACCTAGTTTATAAAACCAATTTTGAAAAATGAAAGTATTCCAATGTGCTTTACTTGGCAACATCAGTTTGAACATGGCAGGTATTTTTAATTACTGTATTTGCTGGCTTGTTTATTTGGACAGAAATGCAGTTTGAACCCATGGATTTTGCTCTAAAATATCTCCCTAGCCCATTAATGTTTTTTGTTTTGTTTTGTTTTTTGTTTTTAATTTTGAGAAAAGTTCTTGCTGAGTTGCTACATTGCCCAGTCTGGGCTCGAAGTTGTGATTTTCCTGTTTCAACTTCCCAGAGCCCTGGTATTACAGATGTGTGCTACCATGTCCAGGTTGAATTTTTCCATTTGTCTGTGTGCTGTCATCTGTAAGAAATATTAACAGAATTCATTTGGTTTTCTAACTCTTCACTACTACTTCTCCTTATGGAGAACTAACAAGGTGCAGCTTTTCTAAAGCCTGCTACATGAGTAAACTTTTTTAAAGGTCTTTTTCTTGTGTGGTTATGAGGTATTTTATATAATGTATTTGGGGGCAGGATTGACCACTTAATGTGTAAAAGTCCACTGCTATTTCCATTAGATGTTTTTGGTAGTCTTTTTTTTTTTTTTTTCTTGTCAACAATGAAGTTTTAAGTGATGATATACAAATCAGATCCACAAGAAACATATCTTCTAGGACAGTGTCACTGAGTTTCACACAAAAACGCTATTTTAAACCCTTGCTCATACCTAATATTTTGTATTCTACTAAGGTACACTTTGAAAATATAAACCACATTTGGGGCTGGGGAGATAGCTCAATAGCATAAGCGCTTGCCTGGTAAGCACAACAACAGAGGGAGGGGGAGGGGAGGGGGAAGGGAAGGGGGAAGGGGAGAGAGGGAGAGGGAGACAGGGAGGAAGAAGAGGGAGAGGAAGAGAGGGAGGGATAGAGGGAGGGAGGGAGGGAGGGAGGGAGGGAGAGTCTTTACTGGGCATGGCGGCATGGGTCTATATTCCCAGCATTTGAGAGGCTGAAAACAGGAAAATCACTAGGGGTCTGATCTAGTAGTGAGACCCTGACACCCTGTAGACCCTTCCCTAAAACACACACACACACACACACACACACACACACACACATACTCACACACACACACACACACACAAAAAAAAAAGTTTGAGTTTATAATTTGATGTATATTTGCTCCACATCATCATTAGTTTTATAGAGAAAGAACAATCAAAATAAAACAGGAAGAAATGTATTCATTCTAAAAGAGTTCATGACTAAGAAGGCAAAATTTATGAAATAAAACACTAAAGCATTTACTTCAAAACCTCTAGAAATTGCAAACTGTTAAAATGCTTCTGCTGGACAATTCACTGAAAGCCACCCAAAGTCTGTAAGTCAGTAATAAACTCCGTATTTTAAGCTGATCTGCTTTCCAACAAAGTTTAACAAATGAACTACTCTATCTAAATGTGTCTACATTTCAAAAGGACTCAGTGTACAAATATTTGGTTCCAAGGCATATTGACTAGGTCCATTTAAGATTATTTGAAAAATGTCTTATACATAGAATGTGAGTATGAAATAAAAAAGTATGTAAATCCAATATATATATATATATGCATATACATACATATATAGATTTACACACATATATACATAATTTTATTATACTATTTAGAAAAATAAATTACTGTCATTCTTGACATCAGTATATCCTACCTGCCCAATCCTCTATAATTTCTTATGCGAAAATCAGGATAATGACAGCTGCAACCCACAAGGTTACTCTAAGGATTAAATAAACTAAGCAATTTTGTTTCATAGCTTTGGTTTGAGATACTAAAAGACACCTAAATGGTTCAGTGTCAACCCTCCTGCACATTTAGAGGTACCAAAGAAACTTCAGAAATCATACTTAGGTCAAACCCTGCATATATTCAGATTTAATTAATTGAAGAGTTGCGCCTATATTTCCATATTTCTTTTTTCAACTATTGCTAGTTATTTCAACAAGGAGCCAAATTTGAAAACCCAAGATTTAAACTATAATATTCAAAAAAATAAACTATAATATTCTTCCTTAGCTGGTCTAAATTGAGTTAGGGAATTTATATTTTTATATGAATTATAAGACAAATAATTTGTGACCAACAGTAGTTTTAGAACACCCCCATGTCTAGCCATACCTTAACATAGTAGAAAATATATTTCAAGTATTAGAATCCAACTAAAGGCTTTATAACTTTTTCTTTTATTTAATCATTTATTTATTTATGTGGTACAGGGTCTTGCTACATAGCTTGGATTCATAGTGACCCCCCGTCTTAGCCTATTACAGGTATATGCTGTGTTATAGGCATATTAACCGTATTACAGGTATATGCCACCACACCCGGTTTTGGTGGCTGGCATGGCATGTGGTACCAGGCATCAAACCTGGGTCTTTGTGCTTGCAAGGACCACTGAACTATCTCCCCAGCCCAGGTTTTACAAGTTTCTACATGGCAGATCTCTATTCTGAATAATCTGGGATAACTCTGGAGAGGCAGGGAGGAGAGAAAATGGAAAGAAGAAAAGAAATAGAGAAAAAACTAATTCAAGTACATATTGGTACAAGGCAGCGGGTAAGAGTATTTGCAGATCCCTTGATCAAAAACGACCCTAAAACCACTCTGAATACTTCTATTCTCAGTCTCAAAATGAGGGTAGGAACTAATATTTATTGGTTCTGTCCATTTGCCAGGCCTTCCACAGTCACAGTATCAATCCCAGCTCTGAAAAGGAGTCTAAACAGGACATGCTCTTCAATACAAAATCAGGCTTTTCTTCCAGACTCCAAAGGGCCTGGGCACCTAGCCCTGGCTGCCAGCAACTTGGACAGAATAAGTGAGCAGGGACTCAAAGCGCCTTGCAGCGCTCCCCACAATGATGGCAGGCTGCAGGCAGTAACTTCATGAGGGGACTCCAGAGTTCCTACTGACAGTGCTTTTTGTGACACAGCACGCCCAACTACCTCTGTTGGACAGATAAAACAGCGGTGTCCTTGCCAGGGTCAGACTATCACTGATAGAACATAGAAACTCCTGAGGAGAAAGTTCTAGGAATGAACTGTTAAAATGTCCAGCCATTCCTCACAGGAAAGATTAAAAACTGAGATGAGTATTATAGTATTTTCCTTCCAAGAACAGTAGAGTGGGATGCCAGCTCACATTACTGGACTTATATTAAAGAAAGAAACTTTGAGACAGGTTGAAAGACTTAGATTATACACAGACAGAAAACTTCAAAAGAGCAACACAACTTTCTAAAGTACTACTGGCTTGAACGCAACTGTCAAACTTGTAGACAGATTTTAGGGTCCCCACCATCAACATACAGGCCAACTGGTTACCAATTGGATTTCTTGGGTGGGAAAGAAACAAAATGCAGGAAACAGAAAGAACCATAGTGTTCTTTCCACAAATCAAGTGATTAACTGACAGATAAGCAGTTAACTGAACTGTTAAGATGTGGTAATGTTATCAAAATACAGTCAATGCAATATTAAATCCCACTGAACTGCTGCTCTGTTTTCCATATAATGATCCAGAGAAGATGCCCCACAGTGGTGGCTGCGAGGCTTTTTTCCCATGGAGTAGCCTGGCACCACTGGGCACAAAAAATGAAGAATGATTTGTGAGAGAATTTCTAAGTATTAAGTATCCCACAAAGCAGAGGACAAATACAAGAGGAGAAACAGGAGGAGAGATAACTTCTAAAAACACCCTCTTTAGTGGTCTAAGTAGGTATTTAATTTCTATTTTTGACTCCTTTGCATTCACAAAGGCTACATCTTTCAGTTGAATTTAACATTCAGGAAAACATTAAGTCAGCATTAACAGGCTTAATTACTGTGTAAATGAAAGACATTATTATCTGTTTATGATATTTCATTCAGAACCAATGTTATCTGCTTTATCTGAAGTTTGGGGTTAGGACAGTAAAACCTAGATGGGGAAAGAAGCACAAGAACTAGGATATATAATTACAGCTACATTTCATTGCCAAATATTAGTGAGTCTAAACAAAAAGCTCTTGTTTGCTCTTTTGAGAAAAGCCATGTGATCCATTAGGGGTGGCTCAAAAGCCTTACCTTCCCTGACACAGGGCCAGGCTCTGAGAGGTATACCAGTACTGGAAATTCAGTAACAATGGCTTTTAAGGGAATAAGGCCTGGTATAGCCCTCTGTAGACTAAGAAACTCCTGAACTCTGGAGGAATAATTCTAACAGGTCTTACAAAGTAAAAGAAGACCTACTGCAACGTGAGAAATAAAGGATCAGTGAGCACCATCAAAAATGGCAAACAAAGGGGCTTTTCTAATGAATTTCCAAAGTGTAAAGATCCCTAACAGGAAGAAAAGAGAGAAAATGCAAACATATGAAGAAATCCTACACATTATGTTGCATTTATTGTTTTCCAGTCTGTCTGTCTCTCTGATGGAAGGTAAGGTACTTGGGAAGCAGGAAAAAGACAGGAAGAAATGTCCACAAATCAACCAATAATTAACTGAAAGACAACCTGTTACCTGAATTGTTAAAACTCAGTGATATTTGGGCTGTCGAGATAGCTCAGCAGACTAAGTGCCTGCTGAGGCAAGCAGAGGGACGAGGGTTCGATCCCCGGTACCACAAACCAGCTGGCTCTGCCTCCAGGTGCACTGAGCCAGCCACCGAGACTGGGCATGGTGGTGCATGCCTGCACTCCCAGTGCTGTGAAGGCTGAAAACAGGAGGATCACTATGAGTCCGAGCTACAGAGGGAGACCCTGTAACATATACATAAAAAAGACTCAGTAATTTTATCTAACTACAGTCATTGCATATGCAATCCTAATGAATTACAGCTGTGTTTTCCACATACTTTGAACAAAGGAAAATGCCTAATGACACATCTTATTCCTACTCTCACGTACTGAAAAAGACACGTGAGAACACATACACACAGATATATTTTTGCAGTCAGTTAATCTTAAACCATTTCTAAACTCTCAACCACTAGTATTTATTAATACAAATGTAATAGTGGTTAGAAACTGGCAGGAACAACTTCACGTTGTTTTAAAACCTGACACCACACAAATTGGGGTAAATTATTACTGAGGAATTCAGAAAGATTAAAGGACCAAGTATACTCTGCAATATGATGAAAATGAAACTGTGATAGTTCAAGCT
This sequence comes from Octodon degus, assembly GCF_000260255.1. NCBI lineage: Eukaryota > Metazoa > Chordata > Mammalia > Rodentia > Octodontidae > Octodon > Octodon degus. The sequence goes on from NW_004524611.1 coordinate 9,965,617, forward strand.
CATGGCTTAGTTATATATCAAGAAAATCAATGTGACATTCTGAACTAATAGAAAAAAGTCGGCATGTGTACATACCTTAAATTTTCCGTTATAATATTCTCCTATGTAGACTTACAACTTCCCATTCTAATGCTCTTAATTTCACATGGAAAGTACTTTTTAAGAATAAAAAAATTAGGAACTTTCTACATTACAATGTACAAATCAGAAGTAAAAAAAAAATTTTATGCAATATCCCTGGAAACCATTATTAACACTGCAGTAATATTATTTGAACAAATTCCGCTGACAGAATTAAGAGGGGTTTTTTACTTAGTCACTAATGTTTTAGTCTAGGACCTCACAATAATTCAAATCTCGCTAAATAAAGAAGTCTCACAGAAAGAGCTATTAATACATATTTCACAATTCTTCCACATGTCCCTGAAGCTCCACAGGGCATAAATACAACCACACGATAGGTTTTCCTCAGGCCTAGTTAAACTAGCTTTATTATTTTTCCTCACATGCTACACTGTTCTTTAAAGGTCTTGCCTTTCTCAGAACTATTCAAAGTTTTGTTTGACATTTTACTCCGCCAGGGGGAACTTCCACCACTTTATTCTGCATTAGGCATTCAGAGAGATCATTTTTCTTTTCTTCCCTGTAGCATAAAAGATAAATAAGGACATACACTATATATATATATATATATATATATATAGAGAGAGAGAGAGAGAGAGAGAGAGAGAGAGAGAGAAGAGAGAGAGAGATACAAAAGCAATAATGGGTTTTTAAATACGACCCATTACTGGTTTTGCCTCCTCACTATCTTTTGTTCATTCTTTAGTTAACAGTAGCTTATACCTCCTTCCAAAAATTTAACACTACCTATCTTGAGGTCCCATCATTTTGGGGAGTGATAACTGGGTCATGAGAGTCACCTTACCAACAAATGTAGTTTTGACAAGAACCCAGTTAATTAGTTTCTTTCTTTTTCTTTTAATGTATTTAGTGCAGGATCTACAGGGTCTCACTACACAGATCGGACTCGTAGTAGTCCTCCTGTTTTTCAGCCTCCCAAGTGCTTGGATTACAGGCCAGTGCCACCATGCCCAGTCTCAATCACTGTCTCAGTGCTTCCTGGGGTTGGGGCCTGTACAGCTTGCTGGGGATGAAACTGGGTTCCTGTGTCGTTTTCTAAGCAGGCGCTTTAGTCTGCGGAGCTATCTGGCCAGAACTTAATTAGTTTAAGTGACAAACTTAAGAAAGGCCATGAGACCAAACAAAAATAAGACTGCAGAGGAGTGGCAGCACAAATTCTGTTGAGCATAGTGATAGTCACACTTGATCTCTCGGAGATTCTTGAGTTAAGAAGGTATCACTTTTCTTTGCCCCTGCATCATAAAAGGCCAATACACAGGAGACATGGATTATTAAACACATTGAGCTTTTGAAGTTCATTCTAACTTGGGTCTAAAATGCAGACAGGTAAACCCAATTTATGTATTACTTCCTTTTTAATCTTATTCCACAGCTTTAGTGCCACTGCAGTTCTTTGCAAACATCTTGCCCTTCCCCAAGTATCACTACCTTTAGAAAGCCTTCCTGAGTGATGGTTCAAAATATCTTTAGAAGGCACATGGTGGATGACCACTCCACTCCATTCTATATTATGGAAGAGATTTGTTAACCTTCACCTACGATCTAATTAGGCACTACATATCTCTTGATCATTCTTATTCATGTCGTCCTACAAAGTTTCCTAAACATGGATGTGTCTATGCTTGCTTTGAAAATATCACCGATGCTGAGCTTAAAAGATTTGAGTTAAATCTTGCTCTTTCATTGACTACATCGAAGACAGTAACATAGGAACATAAGTTAAAGATACAAAAGCAGAAAATAAAGAAAAATAATGATAGTTGTGATCATGGGGTGTGGCAAACACTCATGCTCCCTCAACCCCAGATCAGCAGATCTTTGAATGAGATCAATGTCCAGGATGCCACCAATTATCATGTAGAACAGCTCTACCAGTTCCTGGGCTGAAAATTTGATGCTCCTTTCCCACTGCTGAGGGACATAGCTGTCATGATGCAGAGTCTGAGTTATCAGTGCTAAGGATGTCAAAAAGTATAACCAAGGTACTTATTAAAAAATTAAAAAGTACACAACAGAAGACATATGTTTCACCTCAGCTACATTATACTTTAATTAGTGAAATTACACTTTATAATTTAATTTAAATTAAAGGGAAAATGTCTCAAAGTAGAAAGTACAAGGCAAATTCTATGCTTTGCAATGTAACTTTTTGGGGAAATAAATGCCCATCTCTCAGCTTCCTTTACCAAATTCTTATAGAATCAGGATCAGGTGGATCCCAGTGTCTTTCTTAGTTATACTACAACTTCTAAAAAAATGTAATAAACTTTCAAATGCTTTAGACTATATCATAACGTGCTTAATTTTCTTATATTTCAGTTTATCTAAACTCCCAGAAATAAGTTTACAGTTTCATTCTGTTGTCATGTCATAAACAACAACATATCATCATACTTCAATGTGTTAACAAAAGTGTTTTATCTTAAATAGTTTATAGAAGTTCTTATCCAAGGGTTACCTACTGTTGTGTCCATTTGGGATATGACAACAGGCTCATTTTTCTGTTCTGATCTGATTAGTTTTCTTACAGTGAGATGTACCTGATTTTAACAGAACATCTGGATAGATGGAGAAATACTGAAGATCGAAGATTATTTCAGGAAGGCCTAGAGAATAAATAAAATGCTTAATTCACACTGTTGTGTCCCAGATCTGTCTTCTACGTTACTTTCTGAAATGCTTTCTTTAGTATCACCTTAGTTTGCCTCTCTGAATCTCAAATCATGTAACTAAGTGCACAAACAAAATTAGACTTTAATCATGTAGTGAAGAGAAATGGAATTTTTTAAAAAAGGTTCCTATTCTTACTCCCCTGAATGATCAAGGCACATTTATTTGAATTCTCCCTCTAGCTTCCCAACTTTCCTCCTCCCCTCTTCAAGACTTAAATGGCATCACTTTGTAAAATATATAAATGAACCCAATATTGAAAAGTCATCAAAGAGTCAAAAGGACATAGGTAGGATAACCATAAACACAACTGGTAATACATTTTCTTCTCCCCATGGATGTATAAACAGATTTAGAACAAGACACTTCTACTGGCAGAGGATGCTAGAGATGCTTGGATTCTTTCTATTGCTTTTTTCATATTGATTTCTGATATACTAAAAGAGATTATTTCTCCACAGAAAACCCTTTAATAAAAGCAGAGCTGTCACATATAGGACTTAAATGTATCATTTAAAATTACTGCATTGTCATTCTATTTAAACAGGGACAGACACTGGTCTTAGTTTATAAATAATAAGTAGTCTGTCACAGAATTTGGAAGAGGCCAAATAATATTTTTCAATACTATCATTTTTTTTCCAAACTTGGCTTTTTATTATACTTTCTCCTGACATTTAATTTACAAATATTCTAGCTCAGAGACTGGGGAGATAGCTCCACAGTCTAAGTGCCAGCCTGGCAAGCAAGACCCAGGTTCAATCCTAGGTACTATATGCCGTGCCAGCCCAGGAACCCCAGTGCACAGCTGTGCTGGCAACCCAAAGTGGGCATGGTGGAACCTGCCTGTAATCTCAGCTGCATAGTGAGATGCTTTACCAAATATATATTTAAAAAAACCAAACTAGTCTGTTTTATGTACCTGTGAAATACCTTATCAATCTAAGAGAAATTCTGATATGTCAAAGAATAGCTTTGTATTTTTATAGCTTTAAATCTTTTCACTTCAGTATTGTCCTGATGCTTCTAGACTTTGGCAAAGATTACCAGTTCAAATGCAGGCTTTGAAACACTTCTCCCCAGGCATTATGTACCTAATACTGAACATTAAATATACTATTTTTCACCTTCAAGATATAACTCATTATCATAATTGCTGTAAAAGGTTGTTCAAGAGTCACCACTGCATCTGACTCAAATACAACCCAGAAATTAAGCAAATAACTGCTTATTGATTTTTATATCTGAAATCTCAGACAGGTTAGGGTACAGGATACACTAATTTAAAAAGTAAGAGGAATATTTTTGATTTGTCCTTAGACAAATTTATACAGAAGATCAGAAGAGCTATAAAATGGTAAAGATGAAAATGTATGATTTCTAGTTGTCCTTCTCATGAGTTTAGGAAATTTAGTTCTTCAAGCAAGGAGTACTATCTTAATTGAAGGAAAGAGGCCTAAAGACAATTAATAATACTAATAAGTTTATACTGGTCTATAGCCAAAATCAATAATGTTCTGACCTATAAATTGAGTTTACTGCTCTTAAAGCCATTAAGGGAAAAATTATGATCAACAAGATTATTTTCCAAGTAAGTCTGGATGCTGGATTTCTGTAAAGTGTTTCAACAAACAACTTCAGATTATAAAAACAGTATTTGCTAGGACTGAGCCTAAATTATTTATTGTTGTATTGCTAGCACTATTTCTGCCCTAGAACAGGAGCTTGTTTAGTTTGTTCAGAAATTCAGTATTTATTTAGTGTCCTTACTCTATCAGACTTTCTGTTGGGTATAGGGGACAGGACAGTAAGTAATGTCCATTAAGAGGTTCCTACATGGAACTTACCTTTAGTAAGTGACAGAAGGCATGGACCAACAATAAATAAATAATTTTGGCATGGAAGCACATGCCTATCATTCCAGCTCCTTGGGAAACTTACAAGAGGCCAATGCAGACAATTTAAGACTCAGTTTCAAAATAGAATGTAGTTCAATGGTAGCATGCACCTGGGTTAAGTCTTCAATATGGGTGTTGGGTGAAACACTGAAATACTATAAAAGAAGTAATTTCAAATGGTGATATTAAGAGAAGAAAAAGAATGACAGTATAAAACTAAATACAGTGTCAAAATTAAATGGGTAGACAGAGAAAACCACATTGAAGAGGTGATGTTTGAATTTAGGCCCATGCTGCAGGATAGAGCATATCATATGAAAATCTGTGACAGAGCAATATAGGTAAAATGCACAGGGCCAAGGAAGAAAAGAAGGGGTTCATAAAGACACAGAGGGACAGTAGAAATGGAATGAGACAGGAAGCACGTAGGCTTCACGGGACACGAGTATTTAGAATTTATTCTCAATGCAATAAGAAGTCTTCTACTATTTTAAGCTTGAAAATGCTACAGTGTGATCTATGACAGATTATACTGGCTGATACAAACAGAAAGCAAGACTATCATCACAAAGAGAACCAGCAAACCCCATAGTTCCAATCTCCTGTTCATGTTTCTAGTTCTGCTCTCAGAACTACTGAAAGTTCTTGTATTCAAGGCATGGTGAAGGCAGAAGAGTGATGGAGTCACAGAGCTGCTAGATACACTTCTTTAACTCTGGAATAATATTAAAACACTGCAGGAAGGTGGACATGGAGGAAGGTGAAAAGCACTACAATACAGCACACTCTCTGCTGCTCATGATATACTTGGAGATCTCAATGGCTTCAGAGACAAGGGTAAATAAAAAATAGCTGTGTACTTTATCATCAATTTCTCTTCTTTAAAAAACTGCCAACAAAATAATTTCCAAACCTTATGTTACTACCTATTCATTATTTTATTAACCTCCAGATGCTGATACAGTTAAAAAAAAAAATAGAATAATGGCAGAAGCTACCCAGTGCTACCAAACCAGCTCCCAATACTATTTATTTTCTAAGGTCACCAATGATTAGAAAAAATGGTAAGCACTAAAATAACTTGGTTTCCAGAAAAGGTATCCTGATATCATCAAAAAAAAATCAAAGGGGTTATCTCCTACCAAGGTTGTCCAGACAAACTGTCCTATAATGGGGAAGAAATTTCTAGACATCATTTACCTCATAGATACCTCGTACTATAGTCAGCAAATGGGAAAAATTCCTGATCACGACAGCAAAAATAAAAAAGAAACTTAAATAAACATTTTTAATATAATACAGGAAAGAAGGAGTACAGGAAGGAGTTTTTACTACTCCTTCCTGTACTCCTTCTTTCCTGTATTACATTGAAACTATGTGGTTTGCTAGAGGGAGGGAGATGGAA
>NW_004524611.1:9971833-9979630 GCF_000260255.1 Octodon degus
GAGAGAGAGAGAGAGAGAGAGAGAGAGAGAGAGAGAGAGAGAGAAGGAGGGAGGGAAAGGCAGGCAGACAGGAAAAGGGGAGAGGCAGAATGCAAGCAAGTTCGAGATCCTTAATACCTCCAGAACCATGTAAAGCTTTTGTTAGAATAAGCACTAATGATAGATCCTATTGAAATTTTTATCAACACTTGAGAACTCAGATTTGTATACTAAAACTCTTCAACTAACAGATCTCTGAAAATATGGTAAAGCAATATAATTCAAATCAGTATTTTTAAAATGATGACATTTTTGAGCTTTAAAAAACTTTTCCCCTACATGTTCCCATATAACGAGTGCTAAAGTTACCAGATTAACTTCAAGAAACAAAATCAATACAACCAGTATCACGGTATTTTATAATGCAATGTAGTTGGTCTTTGTTATTGTACTATACTCTTAAAGAGAGTATCTTCAAATATACTTTTTATGTAAACAGTATATGTAAGTGTGCATATCAATGCAAAAATTACTTCTGTGATTGTGTAAATAGGATATGTACATGTATAGTTTATAAATTTCCACGACCCTTGCTTATTTCACTTCATAATATATTCTTTTTGCACAATCTATTATAATATTATAGACAGCTGAGTTTGGTAAAACTCAGGCAGTCAGACAGGGCTGGGCCTGCAAAGACATCAGTGAAGATGATGAAAACTCATTATAGTTGTGTCTGGAGGCTCATCCCCCTGAAGGCCAGGTCTCAAGGTAAAAATAAAATGACCAAGTATCCATGCCTCCCTCAATGGATAAGCCATAAACTATAAATTGTATCATTGGTCCAATAAAGTTCAGATATAACAATCACCCCAGTGGGTGATCAAGACCTAAGGATCTATCCCTTCCTAAAAAGGTCTTTGTGTATTCCAAGAACACTTGCTACGCCCTATTGGATCAGTATTATCTAGTTGCCTATACTTATAATCTTATTGGATAACCATGTTGTACCCACCACCTGCCTGACTTTGTATCTACCACATGATTTTGCTCTATAAAACTTCCTTTGAGAAGTGGGCTCCTTGACAGTGCAATTTTAGGACCCCTCCTATCTCTCAGGAACTCACTCAATAAATTGTTCCTACCCTTAATCTCCATTGTTCTTTAGAATCATTCTGTGATTTGGGGGAACTCAGTATATCTGACATCTAGCAGGTTGGGAGTTACACTTATTTCCTTTATATCAATACTTATAAAAATGCTTTTGTGTTTCACAGAAGAAACAGGAAACTGAAAGTCTCACATTAGGACTCACCTTTTCTTACACCAATAAGTATTTTTAGAGGTTTGTGTTTTGATTTATCATGCACATTTTGAGCCACACAACCCTGTAGAAATGTGTTCTTTCAAATCTTAATGGACTACAAAGTCCATCCCATTGCTTCAAGTCCCTATCTGAAATTTAAGTGATAGCATTCGTGGCAGCTGAGTGTGAAGCAGCAAGTGCAGAAGATGCAAATAGAGAGACAGGTAACTCCTCTGTGGGATGAACATCAGGGATTGATATTCTAAGTAGGTATCAATCATCTTGAAAATGCCAGGAATAGTCACTAGCCCAGGAATAGTCACTTTCCCTATAGGAAAAGCCCCTGTTCTATATTCATGCCTACTTGCTATGCGACTTGTTTCTCCATTTGATCACAATTTAATCAGTTTTACCTAAAAAATTATAATCTTATTGGTTGGCCATGGCTTTGTCCCATTCCATGCCTAGCTTACCAGTTTCCATTTTGCCCACCATGGACCTGCCTAATCTTCTGGATTTGTGCTATAAAAATCCCTAGAAAAAGCAGGGTTTTTTGGCAATCCACTTGGGTCCCGTTCTGTTCCTGTATTAAACAGTAGCTTTCTTTCCGTCAGTAAATATATTCTGCTCTTAATCTTCTTGTTTCTAAAATTTATTCTTCAATTTTAGAATATACGAACTTGTCCCAGCTATCTTTCAGTCTGGAAGTTTTTTTCCCCTATATGAATGCAGCAAAAATCATGAGAAAATGAAATATTATATGCACCACAATATTTGCTGAAGTTTTTCCCTTTATGATCAACGTAAAACAAAATATTAAAAAAACCCTCAAGTCTATGTCAGAGCCCATCAAGAAGAGAATAATTTAGTAAATTATAATAGAAGCCCACAAGAATTAAGAGTTTTTCATTGTTACATACAAATATTAAAATGGCATATACAAAATAGGAAACATAAAAGTGCATACAACTAATAATAAAATATAAATGAGAGTAAACACTTCTGGAAAGAAATATACAAATATTATGCCTCTCTACAAGAGTAGGGAAACAGCTTTATTTTTAATAAAGGAAAAAGAACAAACACATAAGAAAACATTCAAGTCTGATTATACCATTAGCTTCCAAAAGAGTATATGCACTTCATAGGTAAGTACTCATTTCTAGACACTAACTCTAAATGTGATTCTGGGATTCCTGCCCTCAACTGCAAATTGAAGGGACTGAAACAAATAGTCACACCTTCAATCCTAAAACTCTTAAATTTTTATTTTACCATCATAAAAGTTAACCATTTATTAACAAGTCTTCTCTTTTACTTGCTGAAAGATGATCACTGTAATGAAGGTTTCAAACCTTGTAACACAAAAGATTCTGAATAAATTACCAAATTATATTCAAATCCTATCTTAAGAGCTTATTTATGTCACCTTAGTTTCCTACCAGTTAAGCAAATGGCCAACTCACTGTTTTACCATGCCAAGATTGATGCTTTCTGTTTGATACCTTGTTTGGTTCACTGAATGAGTGTAGAAAGTCACAAGCTGTATGGAAGCAAACTCTTTATTTAAATAGTACTTCTTCATTTCATTTGTGGGTGTTGGGTCCCATGATAAGCACTGCCTTGTTTTTACCTTTTAGTTTTCTCTGAGACTGACAAATACAAAATATACACATCCCAGAAGCCCAAAGAAAATGGTTTGGGCAAAATTTTTTTGGCAGATATCCTAGAGCAGGAGGTGGGGAAGAAAAGAAAAAGAAACCACACAGAAGTCTTCCTTGTTCTTTTAATCTTTCTTAGACACATTCTATGCTAGAGAAAGCCAAGGCTGAGGATTTTACAGTGGTGTTAAGCACTACTTAAGTCCTCTGAGAGGAAAGGAATGCATTCCCTTTAGTATTCACTATGCTAAACTGCTCAGTTTTCCTGAAAGATAATCTAACAGAGCAGTCAGAAAAAGCACAGACCAGGATACTTGCACTCAGCTGTTTATATTGCACACTATCCCAGGAAAGAAAGCAAAGAAAAAATATTCTTAGAATTAGCCTACGTAGGGCTCACTTCCAATGACTAATTCAATAAATTTAATTCAAATAATATGTATCAAAAATTGCACTATGTTATACTGTACCACAATGAGATAAGATTCCTTGTCCTTAAGAAAATCACAATCTGAACAGAAAACAAAACAGATATTAATGAGATTAACAAATAATAGTAAAAAGTAATAGTAAAAAGTAAGTGTAAAATCAACTGCCATAAATAACTGAGAACGAATAACTAACTCAAGGTATACACATACAGACAGAAATACATGTTGATTGGCCTGACAATCTTGTTACCTACTAAGGCCCTACTAATGCTCTAATAAGTGGAATTAACACATTCACACCTGAATTTGTCTTAAGTTATTGACAAACTTAATGTGGCATGTATTTGAACCTATATAATTCACATACACCAGACTCAAGATCCTCAATCACTGATAGTGAATACAGAACATTCATAATGAATGCCATCTCGACCCTCCCATTTAGATATAAAAATCATAAGCAGTAAACTGTTTTCACTCATTAGATAATAGTGATTATACTAATGACACCTGTGTGTAAAGTCTTACTATCAAACATTAATCTCAATTCCTGAATTAAAATTTAAATAAGAAAATATACCTTGTTTTGTGTGACTATCAACTGGCTTAAAATCATGGCCAGAACATATGCCTTACAATAAATAACCTTTTAACTTGATCACCACTCAACTGACCAGCTTTGTTACCAGCGCACTATAGTACACTACTCATAAATCTGCGTGTGCTTGTTATATTTATCATGGAAAATGCAGACTTAATCAACTACATATAAACTAGCAATGAACACAAAGTTCAAGTGAAAGTTCTATGGAAATTAGCTAAGCACAAAAAAGGATGTAATGAAAGTTTCTTTAGAATTTTACTTAATTAATTATGGACAAGTATAGAACACTATTGAAAGCAATCAACTCAGATTATCCATATATGTCCAAATCCTTATATCATAGTTAATAAACCCTCATGATAAAATATCTGTTTTAATGGTTATAGCTTATGGAAAAATTGCAATACAAATCAACAGGACCTAGCTCAAGCCAGCAATCACTACATATTATGAACTCCTGAGATCTCTAAAAAAACTTGATGGCAAGGATACAATTCAGACCTACTGAATCAGAATGCTTGTGGCTGGTATTTGGATATCAACATTTTTGAAGCTTCCACAGTAGTCCCAAAATGCAGCAAAAGAACCAAACTACTGCACTACATCAAAAGCTTGGTAAAAGAATGTGTAATCATCATACAATAAAGTTGAAGCATACTTTTTTTCTTTTAACCTGATCCAGCTTGCAAAGGCATGATAAAACAGATATATCAGATAAGTATTTATTATAACAAAAAGCAATAACAACAAAGTATATAATGAGATCTGCATTACTGTAAGAAGTAAACTGAATGGAATATGAATGACTTTCATATCAATATTCTATAGGTCAGATCTATCACTTAAAGCAAAGAGCAGCTGCACAAATCCCTTCTGTAACTTTAAGTTCTTCAGCTCTTCTGAAACACTGAACTATCTATCCTGCTGGATCTATAACATCTTAGAATCTTCCAGGCTAGTCTAAGAGTACATAGGGGCCAGGGAGGTGGCTCAGTGGAATAAGTGCTTCCCTGGCAAGCGCAAGGGCCTGAGTTCAATCCCTGGTTCCTAAAAAAAAAAAAAAAAAAAAAAAAAATCTGTTAAGAGTACATAATCATGTTCTCAGAAAACAGAGTACATAAACATGTGCTAGGAAAATGATGAGTTTTAAAAGGCTGCTGGGGGGAAAAAGAGCTTGGTGGCACCTTTTGGAAAAAGAAGGGATAGAAATGTAGCTTGTGTACAGACCAAAAATCTTCAATTTAGGAAGCTAAATTCATTAATTTCTTTCTTATTCCTAAAACTATATCCATACTGCTATACCAAGTGATATAAACAAATACAAGAAGACCAAAATAACATCTAAAAAAGGCAACATAAGTCAAAATTCCTCTTCTGCTGTAACTGTATAGAAGGCAGCCCTTCAACAGGGAGCTATTGTAGCCTGTGAAAATGATATCTACTGCTCTCAGGGGCACACAAGGATAACAAGGCTTAATGAAAGCCACATTTGATGTCCTGTGTGCTCTTCGGTAACAAGGGGCTCAATTTCTGGCGGTAGTCCTCCTCATACTCTGAAGAAGTAATCCAGAATCAAGTCTTTGATTGAGATCTGCTGCATCTTTTACTTCCTTAATACACTGATAATAATGTAGTTTTCAAATTTAACATTTGAAACCAGGATTCAGTTTACCTCTTTATGCTTACTTGAAAAACACAACAACAATTGAAATCCTTCCCTGGCAAGTGAAGTCCTTAAAATTTCTGGGGAGTAGCTATTTATTTGAGCTGTCAAAACTATAAAGGAACTGGGCATGGTGACACATGCCTATTATCCCAGCACTCAGGAGGCTGAGGTAGAAAGATTGCTGCAAGTTGAAGGCCATCCTGTGCTACCAAGTCCATTCAAGACCAGTTTGAAACGTATACTGAAACCCTGTCTCCAAAAAAGAAGAAGATGATGATGATGATAAAGAAGGAGGAGGAGTAAGAAGAGGAGGAGGAGGAGAAGAGGAAGAAGAAGAACAACAACAACAGTAAATGAACTTTCAAACTCAAATGATTTCACTTTGGGAAGTATAAAAAATTTCAGAGTGTAGCCCACTCAAAAGATTAAGTCGTTCCTTGTCTCAAAACACCAAGCACTCCACTATCAAAGATGGTGCACACCTGTAATCTTAGCTACTTAGGAGGCTGATGTGGGAGGACTGCGTTGGACACTAGTTTGGGCAATTTAATGTAGCCCTCTCTCAAAACAAAAACTAAAAGAACTAGGGGTGTTGGGCTGATGAGATGGCTCAGTGGTCTAAAGCACCTACTTGGAACAAGCTAAGCTATGCAAAGCACAGGGACCACGGTTCAATCCCCAGCACCACATGCCAGCCAGCCCCGCCCCCTGGTGGGCTGAGCTGGCCACACACACACACACACACACACACACACACACACACAATAAATAAATGTTAAAAAAAAAAAGAACTAGGGGTGTAGTTTCATAGCACAGTAAATCTCAAATCAAAATCCAGTATATGACAAAAAATAGATAAAAGGCAGGAGGAAGAACTGAGGGAGGGCAAGTGGGGAAGCATTCGTCTACCAACCAACAAAAAAGGGTGGCAGAAAAAATGCTTCCCAGTACAAATTCCTCTATCTATAAAATCAGAATAAAGGAATTCACAGTCATGCTTTGTAGCATGTTCCATAGCTTAAATTGCTTCTGAATTTTCCAATTGGTTTTATGATAAAAATTCATTGCTTTACTAATGAAAAAAACAACACAATTCTATAAAATACTACTAACAGTTTAAGTACAGCCATCAAGATTATGAAAGTTTCTAAGCACAGTATGTAAATCAACTTCACATTAACTCTAAAGGCTAAATAAGAGTTAATACTTTAAATTTACAGAGATAGATGTAATAAGGTTCCAACAGAGACTGGCTATGGCATACAATAACATATAAAACAATCTCACAATAGTTTTTTTACATGTACCTCTTATCAACCAATTAAAGGGTATGAAGATGTGAAAGTGTAAGTGATTGATGATATAATTTATGTAATACAAGGTAAACATATAATGGACGTGCTTGTAGCACACTTGGGCAAAGTGTAACTGACATTTCAATTTGGAATGATGAAGGAAGCAATAAAAGACAATTATCACCCTCTACTGAACACTTATACTCAGGTACTGTGTGATAGAAACACTGTAGCATTCAAGAGCCAGGCATAGAGGCTCATTTCCTTACAATTCCAGAACTCTGGGATGATGAGGCATAAAGACTGAAAGTTTCAACCCAGTCTTAGCAAGAACATGTTTCAAAATAAAAATTAGAAAAATCTGAAGATGTAGCTCTGTGCAAAGACTTGGGGGTCTTAAGGAATTTTTGCTACAGGAAAGGAATAAACATACTTTTACTTATAAATACTGAATACAGCTAAAATCTCTGGAGATAAATGATGACACTGGCTGAGAATGGTGGTGCATGCCAGTAATGCCAGTACTTTGGGAGGCTACGAGCATCCTGGCAGTTTGATGCCAGCCTGAGCTACAAAGTGAGTTCAAGGTCAGCCTGAACTGCAGAGTGAGACTCTGTCTCGAAAGAAGGAAAGGAAGGGAAGGGGAGGGGGGCAAGGAGGAGGAGGAAGAGGATGAGGAAGAGGAGGAGGAGGAGGACAAAGAGGAGGAAGCGGAGGAGGACGACGAGGAGGAGGAGGAAGAAGAGGAAGAGGAGGAGGAAGAGGAGGAAGAAGAAGAAGAAGAAGAAGAAGAAGAAGAAGAAGAAGAAGAAGAAGAAGAAGAAGAGGAAGAGGAAGAGGAAGAGGAAGAGGAAG
>NW_004524611.1:9979730-10013410 GCF_000260255.1 Octodon degus
GAAGAAGAAGAAGAAGAAGAAGAAGAAGAAGAAGAAGAAGAAGAAGAAGAAGAAGAAGAAGAGGAAGAGGAAGAGGAAGAGGAAGAGGAAGAGGAAGAGGAAGAGGAAGAGGAGGAGGAGGAGGAGGAAGAAGAAGAAAGGTGACACTAGATTATAAAGATAAAGAAAAAGACCAATAAGGGCTTAAAATTTAAAGATTAAAAAATAACATAATTGAGAGCTTTCTGGGATTATTTTCTTCATCTCATAATTCACAATTAGAATTGAAAAATTCAGAAACCCAGAAATACCAACAAAAAATGCCCTAAAAATAATGTGGCTTCTTATCCAAAGCACCAGGAAATAGGCAAACTAGCAAGACAAGTGCTGAAACCAAGACACACCATCTCTTAGCAACTTTTCTTGTTGCTGAGACAAATTACCTAACAACTTTTCTACCAGCCTTACAAATGAGATCAATGTTACCCTGTTGCTTGCCTGCCCAAAGAACCATCAGAGAAAGACAGCTAGAAACATAAGATTTGGGTAAGATCCAGTATTTTAAAAAATACACAGGTAATATTCACAGGATTCATGGTCTTCACCATAAGAATCATGAAAAGTGCCAGTTTGAAAAATAGAAAGATAACCAATAAACACTAACTCCTAAATGTCAGAGTTATTAGAATTATATCACTAAGATTATAAAACACCATAAAAATTTTCAGTAAGTGATGATACACATTTGAATTCAAAGAAAAACAGAAAGCTGCACTGAAGAAATGCATGTCAAAAAGGCAAAAGCTATGAAGAAAACAAAGACAATTTTAAAAGTAAAAAATTCATATTCAAAAATTAAAAATTCATTTTGAAACAGTCTTTTGTATGACAAAAAAAAAAAAAACCCTAAAGACACAAATAAATGGAAAGGCATCCCTTGAGCACAGACTGCCCCCGAGTTATTATCAAAAGCAATCTATACATTCAATACTATCCTTAGGAAAACCTTAATAGGATTATCTGCAGAAACACAAAAACTTATCTAAATTCTTATGTCATCTTATGGGGTACCAAATGTTTAAACAATTCTGAAAAGAACAAAGTTAGAAAACTCAATCTGATTGTTTTCAAAACACATCACAAAGATACATTAAACAAAACAACACATAAAGACACAGAAAAACCAAATGCATCATCCAAATAGAATATGTTACCCAGAAAAGCACTCATATCAATAGGAAAGAACAAAGGTGAATTCTTACACTTCACTTGAACTAGTAAATTCCAGATGCTAATACCAGTACATAATGACATTTCACACATAGTACCTAGAGCAAATGCTAAAAATACTGCACAAAAGTTATACACTTGAAACACAAAAGATAATTCAAAATGGAATTTTTAAAAGCCTAGACCATAATTTATAGAAAGGAAGAAGGAAAAAAATATAGAAATCATGCAAGTCCAAAGGCTGACATATCAAATATTTGTCTAAATATAACAACTAAAAGACAGATTGGTAGAGTTGCAAAATATGTGCAGCAAACATACCCAACAACTAATAAGACAAACAAAACATCAAGGATAGAGAAAAACTCAACATTATCAACCCAGAGGATCTATTTGACATAGAGCATGTAAAATAGTTCCTTCAAGGCCAAATATAAATTATTTCCAAATGCTCACATAAAAAGACCCTATGATGGGCCCAAAACAAACCTCAGCAATTTAAAGAATTAAAAATTCCATACTAAGTTCTCTGATCACAATAAATTCAAATTAGAAATGAGCATCCAAGATAACCAAAAATGTACAATACTTACCAAACAGCTACAGTATATTTATAAATAAACTATGTGCTAAAGAGATCTTAATGTAAATTTAAAATAAATACACCAAGCTAAATAAAAGTAAAATCATAATGCATCAAACTCTGTGGAACATATATTAGTGTTTCAAAGGACCTTCTATAGCTCAAAATGTTCACATTAAGAAATAAAAAAGTCTCAATCCAATAATATAACCTATTATTTCAAGCACCTAAAATAAGAAAAAAATAACCCTGAGTCAGCAAGATGAAAGAAGTTAGGAGAACCAGAAAATAATGTCGTACATCAATGAAACAAAAAACTGGTTCTTTGAAAAGATTGATAAAAGTGAGACATCTTTCTAGCAAGCTAGCAAATAAAAAAGAAGTAAATATTTATTACCATACCAAGGAAGTCATAAATGTAGGATCTGCAAACATAAAAAGGATAAGAAACATTTAACAAGATGGTTTCATCAAAAAATAAAAGCTACCCTAACTCACCCAATATAATGAAGATCATTTAAGCAGCCTTTAAAAACTATTAAACAAATGATATGCTTAACTTTAAAAAGTCCTGAAAAAACTATACTGTAATGCACTCCTATTAATTCCAGCTACTCTGACGGCTGAGGCAAAGGATCCCAAGTTCATGATCAATATGGACAAATTAGGGAGAGCCTCCCTGAAAATACCAAAAATGGCAGGGAATATGTAACTTTTAACAAAATTTCACATCTCATGCAACATTTAACTTCAAAATGAATCATTAGATTGAAAGGTAAAGTATAAAACTTTCAGGAAAACTCAGGAGAAAATATTATAGGCAAAGAGTTCTTAGATTGACAGCGAAAGTAAAATGCATAAAGGATGCTCCAGGGGACACAGACCAGTAAATAATTATAATAAGATACATTATGTGTATGGAAATACAGATGCTAGCACTGTTGTGGGAGATCCAATGAGCATGCTTAGGTGGGAAAGGGCAGATATTAACAAGCATAAGAAGAGTGAACTCAATCTGACTTTTAAAGATTAGTATAGCAGTTTTGGAATACCATGAAGAACCATAAATTCAGGAGGGACATCAATTATATCTCTACTAAGTCAGAGGGAAATTAAGAAAATAACTTAAAAAAAGGGCTGCTGCAAACATATGAACAGAGAATGATCCCTTAGCTACTGTACAGAATATAGGAGAAATATATATCTAAACTAGTCGAATATATATGCCTTAAACAAGAAAGTATTAGACTAATTATAAAGATCTTGGAAACATCAGTTATGGGAACTACTGAAATACAAAGAAATAGGAAATTCCCCAGGCAGAATGTTAATTGGATAGAAGTGCTTATTGAGGGCTATTTATATTTGTTTGATGATGGTAAAAGAGCTATTAGCTTATCTATATGTATGTCTCATTTCGGAAATATATCAGAGCCCTGATGATAGATAAACAATTCTTCCATACCAATGTTTTTGCCATGTATTACTTAACTTTTTAATTTTTTTCTTCTTACTATTGATAATTGGCTAAATAATTTTCCTAAATGTAAAAGTGGAAAATGCCTATTGAAGATACCATGTAATATATTTTCTTATAGTTGCAGAAAAACTTTGCAGAAAAAATACCTTTCCACAATTACTAGTTTATATCAAATAAAAATGCTGAGTGTTTGGGCTGAGGGCGTGACTCAGCAATTAGCCACCTGTTCAGACTGTACAAAGCAATGGGTTCAAGTTCCAGTACCACAAAAATAATAAAAATGAAATGAAATGGCCAGTGTTTAAAAATGAATGTTTACCTCTCATCCTTTTTTAGGCTGTGAAAGAAATTTAAAATTAAGAGCAATTTTATAAGAATGGCTTTTGAATGAAAGAAACAAAAATAAATGGTTTAAATTTGATTTATAAGCATCTCTCTCCCTATGTTTATACTAAGGCATTTTATTTCTCCAGATGAAATTCATTTTTATGAGCTTTGGAGAAAAGACTGCAATGTAGATCTAAAAAATGAATCTTTGTGAAAGAAAACAAGCAAAAAAGTTCTGCTAAAAACCACTGTGATCTGGAGTAATTTCAGCATATAAGACACAAAACTGAGAGTTCAAATTCCCTTCTAACCTACCCTAATAAAATCAAGAAGGAGATTCTCCAAGTAAATATGTAGCTTTACTTTACTTAGAACTATAACCAACTCCTGTATTGGTATATGAATGCTTTCTCCCTTGCTAAATAGTCATATTATAATTCAAATCAAGTAACTAATATAGTTTTTCCTTCTATAAAGATTTTTTTTGAAATGTTTTCTCCTTTTCAGTATTATTAGTTTATTCACATGATTTAACTCTGACTTTCAGGTTCTCAGGAAAGAACATTGAAGATAAAAATAAAGTTATAAAGACAAAATATAGTTTTATCAAAATTCATAACAGCAAACTATAGTAGTCTTCTCAAAGGAAAGTATCCCTCTAAGGAAAAAAAGATTAAAAATCCCAATAACTGTGATAACATTTCCCAATTCTGTTCACATAGAAATGTTATTTTAGTTGTAATACTTAGCAATACAAATAGGGTTAAAATGTAGGAAAAATCTTCTAAACAAAAATAAACAAATTAATATGGAAGAAACAATGCAGGGGAAAAATAAGCCCAAAGTGCTCTAACATCTTTTTAAACTAGGTGAACGGAGAGGGCATTTAAAATCTGCTTATATAAATAATCACAAGAAATACAAAGATAATTGTTGCAGTTTTTCTGTCATATCATGATCCCATTCTCTAGAGCCTCAGCTTAACTCTATAGTTTATATACAAATGTTTTCAACAAGCAAATGAAAAGGAAAAAAAATTTTAAAGACAGGCTTAAGTTTAGGATCCTCCTGGATATTTTATAGTAACCCTCAAATTCCCAACAGAAGTGATACAGAAGGATCCAGAACCAAAAGATGACAAACAATCCCAAGTAGGGAAAGTTATATTAAAAGGTGCACACTTTTATCCCTAAAGCAAGGCAAATAGCATGCTAACATGCAACGCCATTTGATATTAAAATTTCAGGTGCAACAAAAATTTGTATTTTTCCTAAAATATAACCCCCAATAGACAATAAAGACATAGTTCATAGGAGTCATAAAAATGGAATTTCTTTCTATACACAAACATCACAAAGCTCTTCTATATATTAATGAACAAAGTCAGTTAAATAAAAACAAAAATTAAAACTTATAAGCAAACTACAGTTAAGGAAGTGATTATCTACTTTAGAACAAAATGTATCCAGTTTCATAAACATTCCGCTTGCAAACACTCTATTTAAACTAAAATGCCATATCCTGCCTTTCCTGTTATTGCGGTTTCATTCTTTTTCTTTAAATAACGCCTGTGGAACAAAGTCTGAAGATTCCTTTCTAGGTCATCAGCAACGTGGCAATGTCAGATTTCAAGCAAAGAACCTGTGTTTCATGCAAGAATCATTAAGTGAGAGAAAACACATTCACAAATAAAACTTCTCAGCTCTATTAGCTTCCCCAAGTGATAAGTGGAGCAGTCAACATGGGAAGACCAGAGGGCAGTGGCAGGTTTCCCTTGGGAAAGCAGAATGTATTGACTTACCTTTTCTGCATACTTGAACTTAACATAGAACCAGCTAGACTTAATCATTGTTTCACCTCTGCCTTCAGAGAAGATGAAGAGAAAAAATTGGGAAAAAGAAAAAAAAATAGAAGGAGGAACCCCACAGTATAGAGCTGGAGAAAAAAAATGGTATGGCAGGAAAGGCTTATTTCAGATCCTGAATTTTCCCATGGACGGCATGTATTCAAAGACAGGAGGGGTGCAAGGCAAAAAAAAAAAAAAAAAAAAAAAAAAGTAGAAAAAGTAATGCACTATTTCAAAACTGTCCTCCTCCTTTCTGTCCCTGCACTCCTTCCTCTAGCATCTAAACACTCTGCTATGATCTTACTCAGAGAAAAGCACTCCCAGACTACTTTGCCAAGCTGCCTGTCTCTCCTCCCTCTGTCTCCCTCTGTTCTCTGTTCTCTCTCTCTCTCTCTCTCTCTCTCTCTCTCTCTCTCTCTCTCTCTCTCTCTCTATTTGGAGACAAAAAAATTCCTCATAGGGACTTGGGCTGCTTTCATCACAAATGGCACCTGTCAGTAAGGGAGAAGGCAGGCCCTGGCTCTGGTGCCTTCCCAGAAGGACAAGATAGTTCTGACAGTCACACTAGTACTTTTTTATTTTGATTAATTCATTGAAAAGAAAAGTTTGTTCCTATATTTTTTTTCCTCCTGTACTGCTCCCTCCCAGGAGAAGAGTAATGAATTCCAGAACTGCCCTAAGGACACAAGCTTAACACCTGGCCAAACACTATGCTGACAAGAGCTTGGGTCTGGAGAAAAGACTGCACAGCTTTAACCTCATGACCACCAAAATAAAATAAGGAGGTGACCTACAGAAAGATTACAACACTAAAACCAATCCACTCTCTAGTAAAAAGTGAATCAGAATCCATTTTTAAATTTTAAACTTGAGAAAATGTCTTCCAACCTTTCAGAGCAAAGCAAGAGAAATGGAGCAGTTTTCCCTTAACTGTTAAAAAGCTCCTAGAATTCAGGTGAAGGAACTAACAGCTTTAAAAAATGACATTGACACTTCAAGGAATTTTTTTCAAAACTGTAAGGAGGTATTACTGGAGACATCTGGGTACACAGAAAATGGTGATTTTTCAAAATACTAACAGGAAGATACATCTCTCCTGTCTACTTCCCACATCTCTACAACTAAATAAAATATTTATGAAAATCAAAATAATTCAGATCACCTGGATTTAAAAGTAGATTCTGAACTGGAATAGGGAAAGAAGAAAAGAAGGAAAAGGGAAAACTATGTATATATGTATATCACACACAAGATAGTTAAGATAGTCACACTACTACATTTTTATTTTGATTCATTCATTGAAAAGAAAAGTTTGTGCCTATACTGTTCAATCATTTTTTCATGCCTATATATTATAGTATGGGCAACTACTTTGAAGATAATAGGTAATGGACTAATCATTGTGACTCTCCTACAATCTTGTTTTGAAACTTAGTACCATGAATTGTTCTTTTTTCTTTAAAATCAATCAATAAATAAAAGTAGATTATGTAGGATGCTATAAACTATCCCTGAAGAAAAAGAATCAAATGAGTCTGAACATATGATGTTATCAGCCTGCATCTTCCATGTGTTTTAAATAAAGTCTGAAATATTTTCATTCACTTCCTTTGTGTCCCCACTTGTTCCCAAAGCCGAAGGCAGCACTAAAGGTAATGGGCAGCCTATGCTACAATTAAAAGATTCAAAGTCTACAAGCGGGTTCATGTTCCCCTCCTACTGACAAAAGGCCAGGAGTATGGATAGCTCACTGCTTGGCTCCCTACCTCTCAATCAGAGACACCAGAGATACAGACTTACAGACCTTCCATATAAGGTACATCATGCTTTCTACATTCAGGGAGTTTGAAGGTATTAACATACACTAAGACATGAACAGTCAAAGACAACTAGCTGTCTTCATGGAAATGGAAAGGAATAAATACTCATTTTAAAGCTGCTATTATGATCAACCTCAGCAAACAGTTTTGTTTTAGTGCTCAAAATTTTAGGAGTTACAGTCACTAAAAGCCTATCCTAAATAATCTCTACCCCCAATTGCACATGTTGAGGCATAGCAGTAATCTCAGGACTGTGGGAGGCTGGGGCAGAAAAATTACAGGTTCAAACCCAACCTCAACAATTTAGCAACTTAGTAAGACCCCATCCCATGAATAATAAAGGATACAGTTCACTGTGAAGGCTCTGGATTCAAACACCAGTCCAAAAACCAGAAGGAAGGAAAAAAGGAAGGGAGTGAGGTAACAGTAAGAAGGGAGACAGGGAAGGAGGCAGGGAGAAAAGAATACAATGGAAAAGAACAGCAGCAGCAGCAGGAGCAGGAGGACGAGGAGCAGGAGTAGGACGAGCAGGAGGAGGAAGAGCAGGAACAGCAGCAGGAGGAGGACAAGGTGGAGAAAGAGGTGGAGGAGGAGGAAATGCTTACCCGCGTACCAGTCAATCACAACTATAAGCCTCCATATAATTCTGAAGCAGCATTTTCCCCAACATACCCTCTAACAGTTTAATACACTTCAGCAGAGTACCTACACAAGTGCATAGTAAACTTGATAGTAAGACTGACAGAAAGTAAGTATATCAAAACTCATTCCCCAAGAGTTGTTTCTATGAATCCTCTTCAATCAGAGGATTCTAATTGAAACTAGTAACTAACAGAGAATAAGGTCACATAGGATGTAGAAAAGAGTCTATGGAATTCATACCAGAAAGAAGACCTATAATTTCTTTGAGAATAATTTCTATCCCTGGAGTCATTCTGGCACCCAAGTGTTCTTGTCTAGAATACCTCAATTGTCCTCCATCACAGTTTCTGACTCTTTAGACTAGCATTTAATATCTCCAAGAAGTCTTCCTTATTTTCATCCCCATGTAACTATGAAATTCTGATTTTTCCCTTTCTTAGCATTTATCATAGAATGTCATTTATGTTGCCTACCTCTCTGAATCATTCTATTAACTAGAAGCTGATAGACTGAAGTTCCTAATCTATCTCAATCACAGTTAAAGCCTGAGGCCTGCACAGGACTGAACACTTACGATGTTTTGTTAGTATTTATTGGATGACTGTATGGATGAGGATGAAAATTTAGGTAATAGAGCAAGAAGAGGGATGATGCAAATCTTAGAATATTTCCACAGACATATTAAAGAGTCTCTAAATATTTATTCTTATTGTACCCCTAAGCAGAGTGGGGAAGAGTTTGGAAACTTCCTTCAATGTCACAGAGAAATCAATTAGATAAATGCACTAATAGATAACACCCTCAAAAGCAATTACGTGCTGAGGCCCACTGTTCTATAATGTTAACAACCCACCATTTTGATTCTCCCAAAAGAAACAGGAATTAAGAGAGCGAGCAAACAGTTAATAACCTCCAGAGAAGAAAAGGACTGAAGGACAAGAATTTCAAGAAACTAAGAATGCTGATAAGACAAGAGGAAAAGGAGTGTAGAGGTAGGACCATGGTTTCGGAGACTACAGTGATGCCCAGTGTTCCACAGGAAAATAAGAGTGGGAACAACATGGACAGCACTGACCAATTCTACTATGAAATATGCCGGCAAAATATAGCATGGCTTCAGTACAGATTATGCAAGAGTGGCTGAAGATCAACCTATTTCCTTGTGATTGTTTCCCCTTAGTCATAAAGCTAAATGTCAGAAAGCCATATGCTCAGAGAAGGAAGGAAAATAAGATAATGCAAGATGCAAAACAGCTAGAACCTAGGTATAAAGAACACATTGATAAGCCTAGTAAAGACTGGAACAGAGAAGGGATTTGGTGAATATGTGAACATTAGTAATATCTAAGCATTAGCTTGAGGATCCTTTTTTTCAAGTACAAAACATAAAGAACTTTTCATGTGCTAACACAGTAAATCTCAGAAGTCATTCAATAATCAAAGACACAAATCAGTATGAATTTAATAATGCTTTTTAATGAATTTTTATTTTGTCGGCCATTCCTTCTACAAATTATGAAAATAGTATTCACAGAAGAGTTCATCATGCCAAGCATAGTGATACACAACTGCAATCCTAGCACTTGAGAGGCGAATACAGGAGGATCAGTGGGTGTTCCAGGCCAGCCTAGGGTACATAGTGAGTCCAGAAAAGCCAAACTGCTTAGAAATATCCTGACTCAGAAAGGGGAAGGGGGAGAGGATGGGGAAAAGGATGGTAAGACAATCGCACGTGATAGAACTTAGTGTCCTGATGAAGCCTATTGTCTCCCAGGCTGGGAAATGACCTGGATTAGACACCACAAAATTCCATCAAGATCTCAGAGCTGCTCTGTTCTTAGCTAAGTCTACAGGATTTCTTGACCCCATTATACCACTTTACATAATACCACTCTGCCTAGACTTTTAGAACCCTTAATTATGTTATTCATTTCAGGTAATATAGCATGAGCACAGAACAGCGACAATTAGAGAAGTTCTATTTACTTTTTCCGCTAAATAGCTATTACTTGCATGAGTACAAGACATTACTTAATACATAAGAGGGAAGAAAATCAAGATCCAAATATGAGGTAGATTATTGGCTGTCATTTTAAAAGGGGGAAGAACAAGACCTGATAGAGGCAGGGAAGAGGGTTTCCTTTATCATAAAGAAATGGTGGTTACATGTAACAGTTGTGGAGTTTGAAGAACCACAATTCCCATCTCAGCCATGCAGAATGCTGGGTATAATTGAAAAATAATCATTTATCTTTCTCAACTTAAATTTCCTTCTATAAAGTGAGAGTTATCAATTCTATAGGAAGAGTAGAATTTCTGCTAGATGTATGGTTCGTAGCTTGGAGAGAACATAACAACTTCATGTTCACAGTTAAGCTTAATAAAAGGAAAATGTAAAATTTTAAATTATGTCACAATCTTCTTTCCTCTACCTAGAAGCTAGAGCCATTTGGAAAAACGACCAAAACTTTAGTTCTTTAACTTCTGATCAGCAACTCTACCTGCTATGAAAGAGGCTCAGTTATTACAGGATTAGATTCAAAGCCTCATGAGCCATAAGGAAGAGAGGAAGAGAACCAGAGAGGACATCTATGTCAGCCTAGTTCGTTGGAAGGCAAAGCTGGTAAAAGATACTATGGCTTCTGAGCTTCAAAGCAGTCATTTCTTCTAATAGGAGTGTGTTTTTTAATAAAAGTCTGACTGGTAGTTTTTCTTTAAAGTTTCTGGAGAATGAGAAGTTCACAGAAACTTACACAGAGATATAGCAAGCTAGCAATTGAGGCTTTTTAACAGTTCTGAAATTCAACCAAGACAAGCATCTTTGGCAACTCATTTTCATTTCCTGGCATATATTCCACCCTTCAACTCCCATCTGCCTTTTTTTGTTCTGTTTTAAACAGAAAATTTACTGTTAAAATGGGACAATCTACATAAGAGAAACTGCTTCAGCTGCACTAAAAGAATGCTATTTCTATTGCAGTGGCACTGCTCTGGACAAGCATTCGAATGCCCGCTAAGAAAGTTTCAAGAGGTATGATGGTGCCCAAGGGTATTTGCTTTTCTCAGCAAAAAGGGTGAGACACAGGTCTTATGAATCCTTCTTCATTCATTCATTTATGAATCAAAGCTGTCCCGACCCAGCCATCCTCCAGCCTTTGGATGTGGTGTTTCTGCTGCTGAGAATAACTATACTCTTTGTCAACATGCTGCATGCTGGTCCATATCTAAGAAATTAAATGCATTCATGTCCAATCTACACACACACACACACACACACACACACACACACACAACTCAGATCTCAACAATTTACGAAAGCTTACCTTGACCCTCCAGGAAAGAATTTGTAAATGAGGAAGTACAGAAGTTTAGCCTAACAGTAAAGCTTAAAATTATTTCACTGATATTGCTAAATTACAAACAAAGGTTTTCACTCTGAAGTCTGTAATTTAGCAGAAAAGGAGGCTGCATGTTCTTTCAAAATCATTACAGTCCATAATAAATAGATTCTTCTTTAAACCCTTAGGGCAAGGGACAAGTATGCATCAGCTGAGTGTGTCAGGACTCAGAAATTATGCCTGTGTTATCTGCATCTGACCTCCTCTCTGCTCCCAAGAGCCATAGGGCTTGGCAGGAAAGAAGCCAGGGCTCAATGCCAAGACTCAAAAGGCACCAGCTCTAAGCTAAATACTTTCCAGATTCTCAAGGACATTCCATCTAGGATTCTCAAGGTGAATGACCTTAGCAGAAACTAAGCCATCCTACATAAAGACTTGAAGATGAAAACAGTACCCATAAAAGTTAAGCTGAAGTTTTCTCACTTCTTAAAAGTATTCACTCCTAGATATGATAAATTATAAAATGAATATTTAAACTTTAAAAAATTATTAAAAAGAAGACACACAGCTAATGCTCCTCCTTCAAAATAATGCCCCTTGCTTAAGCAATAAGATAAGGATTATTCTATTTCCTCAAGTTCCTGTTACAGAAATATGTCCAGTTGTATAAACTAGCTGAATAATATGACTCTGACATTAAGGGCCAGGGACTTTTGACCTAAAAAAAAAAATAGGAAGCTGCCCATATTCTTTTTGCTATAAAAGAGAAAGACAACACATGCTTAATGAAGGAAAAACAATATATTAAAGGAACTTACAAGAATATACTGCAATTGTAACTAAGAACTGGATCAACGGTGAAGAGATTTTCTAAACAGCTTCTATGAATACATACATTACGGCCTACTTTAAAATATAGACATATCTAAACTCTGAAGCAGTTGCCTCATGCCTTGTATATGTTTAAAATGCACATATTAAAACCACTCCAAGGAATAAGGATAGTACCTTTCCCTTCATTTCAGAATTTGTCAGAAATAGAAGTAACATGTATTTCATGAAAGGCAAACTATATAGATTTATGATTGTTTCACCAAAAACTCCACACCAATAGAATCTAGTCCTTCCCAGTAAGGTTACCAATATTTCAAAAATGTGGTAATATATGACCAATGATTCTATAAATCAATGCAGCATCTGACATGCAAAAACAAGTGACCAACAGTACACACTGAGAAGCTAATTCAAACACAGACAGCACTAAGTATTACCATTCTACATAAGGAATACAAGAAACACACACACACACACACATACACACACACCCTAGGCTACAATGATTTGGCAGTGTAGCTTGGGAAACTAATGATAAACACAACAAATGACTTATTACCTACTCCTATAAAGAAGTAAATTGCAAAAATAAAGTCAATATACCACACACAGAAGTTAATGAGCATGTAGAAAGCAGTAAGAGGCATGAGAGAGGGATGAGAAAGACTTCCTATGAAAAGAAACACAACAAAAAATAAAGAATATTATTCAGTCAAAGGAAGGAGTAAGACATTCCAGGTAGACATAGTAAACATCAAAAAAGCAAAAGAAAGAACTAAATGGAGTTTTTTTCTATCAATATACATTTCATTGGTTTGTACTGTCCATGGTCATGCAATTTCTGCATCAAGTGCCTTTGAAAAAAGAGAATGATTTTAAAATTTTGTCTTTTTATAAAATATGTGTGTGTGTGTGTGTGTGTGTGTGTGTGTGTATGTACAACTTGAGTTATATATGTACTCCCTCTATACACAGAGTTATACAGATAAATACTGGTCAAATTATTTTAACTGGCTGTGCAATATGAATTCAGAATGATTATAATTACAGTTTCTGTTTTAAAATGTGGTTTTGTTCTTTAATATTCATTGACTACTAGCTTGCTTCCCACATACAACACATTATTTACCCCACAGTAGCTTGGTGCATCAATTATGCTAATAGTTTGTGAATAACATTCACATTATGGAAAAATGAGTCTGGTTACTTAGCTCTCCCTCTGGAAAATTGTCACAAACATATGTATCATCTGCTTCTACTTAGAATGCAGCAATTAGTAATTATAGCTGTATACACTTTTTTAAAGCAAAGAGGAAAATTAGACCTGAAATGTCAGGTTTTCAAATGTTCGTAGAATACTGCCTAAAATTATTTTGTTTGAACCCTAGTTAAAAAATGAAAATGCAATTTGGGAAAACAAAAAACTCATCACTAATAACACACCAGAAATGGAGAACTAGACAAAGCACCTCACAAATGGTATCTCCTATTAAACAATTCCTTCTTCCTCTAGATCAGACTGGGGGTGTGTGGGCCTCATGCTGTGTGAGGCCTGAACCTGGACTCATATCCTCATCTTACATTCTCCTTCTCAGTGAAACCATAATTTACCAAATTTGTGCTACAGTACAGAGTTCTACATTCTTAAGAAACTAAACAAATAAGATGAAATAATTTTTCTTAAGATATTACGGAGTAAGAGAATTAAAAACACAAATCATTACAACTGAGTATGAAGGGCACAGATTAAAAAAATAACTTTAAGATACTGAAAAACTTTATACAGAATTATTTCCATGGGAAAAGAGGAGCAATAAGAGCCAGTTTCATGCAGGGATAGACTCCTGAGCTTCAGTGGTGAAATAACATTAGCACTCATGTTTCAAGGAAGAAGAACCCTAGCTCAAAATGGGGTCCAAGATCCAAAGACATAAACAAACAGTAAGACAGAGAACAGCTCAAAAACCTGTTAAGTTTAATTTTTGATAGTCATTCTGCTTGAAATGAATTGGTGGAAGCAGGAGATATCAGGAAATTATCCCAGGGCTTCTGCAATGTTACACCCCAACTAGTTTTTTGTTTTTGTTTTTTAAGACAGGCTCTCACTAGGCTGGTCAGGCAAGACTCACATTTGTAATACTCTTGCCTCAGTTTGTCAAAGTGCTAGGATTATAGATATGCACAAGCATACCTATCTGCTTAGATTTTTAAACTGATAGGCTCAAATGCTAGTTTCCTTCTTTGAACCCTAAAAAGAACTAACTTAAAAAATGAGGAAAGCAGAATTCTCCCAAAACCTTAGCAATTTATTATTCTCTAAGTAATCTGCATAGGTTCTGGCACCAAAAGTCTACAAATAGTTCCTTAAACATGAACATTTTACTGTAACAAAGAAAAAGATTATTTACAAAAACAACAATTGGAATAACACAGGAAGTTTAAAAACCAGTCAAAAATAGAAGCTGTATTAAGCAGGATGGGGTAAACACTATATGCTTATTAAGGGTAACCCTTAATAGGTTCTTTTCTTCTACACTGTGTTATAAGATCTATCACTTAAACATCTAGAACTTTAGAGGCAATGGCAAAAATAGGGGGGAGTAAATATTAACTAATATATTAACTGGAGACCAATAGTAATTTTCTTTGCATAAGTGGAATATGAGAATTTATAATTGAGTACAGTACATCATTGATGTATATATCACAAAACTATCCAGGATATGAACCCTAAGTGTCATTCTTTACAACATATACTCAAGCTTTTGTTTTCCTGAGTGAAGAGAGGTAGATTGCAAAGCAAAACAAAACAAAACAAAAAACCTAAGCACTCCATCTCCTAGAAGACCAACTATACTACTCTTCCAGGAAATCCTAACAAAAGATCTAATCCAATGGTTCCCAAAATATCAGCCTCCAGACAAGTAACACCAGTAAGACCCAAGAATTGGTTTAAAATGTAAATTCACAACTTAGACTTACTAAATCAGAAACCTTTACAGGTAGTTCTACAAGGCTCCCTGGTGATTTCTCAGCAGGTTACAATTTGAGGAGGCCTAACCTAGCATGTTTTCTTAGTAGCAGTGTTATTCACAGGAAAACAAGGAAAAGAGTAAATCTTGACAACACACTGATCCCTGAGCCATATTCTCCTGATTGCTATGCTTTCCCCCCATATTGCTATACTACAGGACTTGCATATAGTGACCTAAGAAATGAATGTGCCTTGCTTTGTGACTTTTCCACCCTGCCTTTCTGCCCTAATTTGGCTTTGATAAATACGTTTTCCAGGAAAGCAGCACACAAGACAGAGAAAGCAAAGAACCCATGGCTTACTTATAATGGAGAAGACTCAGAAACAAGCAGTAATTAATGTGCAAGTACAGAGGTCCATAATTTTTTGCAGACATGGGCCAAATAGTAAATATATTATATTTATTATTCAATTACTCATATATGCATTATAACTCAGGACTCATATCCTGACTCCTGAAAATACATAAAGGACTACCATTATCTTCCAAATAATACTTTATTCTCAAAAACAAACAGCAGGTTGGATTTGGCAGTACATATGGCATGTCAACTCCAAATTTTATGAATAATTTGTTGAATGGAGGAATAAATAAGAGAGTGAGGACTACTTATTATTGTTTACTACATTCATCAGTGTTTCCTTTGCTTCACTCTTATTTTTTACTTCAAAGGTCTTTTCATCTGGGCTGAAACATACACTTGCTTGTGTGGGCTATATATGGAATGCTGGAATAAAAGCATACTGAAATACAACCAAAAATCCATTTCTAAGCCGTGTACATCAGACTTGATAGATTTCCTCCTTGACAGGAAAAGAGGAATCATACAGTAATCAAGAAAGCACAAGCTACTCACTCAACCCGTGCTCTTGGAAGTGAATTCACTGAGGAGTTATTATCTAATTCCTATGTGAACACCCCTCACTTCCCACTCACTTTCCTGTACTTAGCTTTTATCTTTTCTCTCCAGCTAGACCCCAAAGTACCCATCCATTAACAATAATGGGATGATTCTATTAGTAGACCAAAAATGGCCTGCAAGTGTTTTCATTTGGAAGCCTTTATCAGCAGCTAAAAAACATTTCTTTGGGGAACAAATTCCTTTGACAGATATATATAAACATCATTGATGTATTGTGCATATCAGAAAATATACACAAATAAATAGGTTATGCTTTGCTATAAAAGAAATGAACACAATTCTTAATGTTTTACTCAACAAAGTGACATCAGCTAATATCTTAAGATAAATCTAAAGACCACAGATAAAAACCTAAGTCTCTAATTTTTGTAACTTTTGGGGATTGGTCTCCTATTGATAGGAATATATTGTTATCATTTGTACCCAGTCATGTGGTTAATAAGAAGCTCATAAAAAAATAGAAATTTCAGTTTTTCCATTTTCTAGAAGCTGTTTTCTATTTGTTATTCCATTGTAGTTTCATTGATGTAAGTCTGAGAAATCACTTGTCCCTTTTTTTAGAAAGTGAGCCACACAAACTGGAACACATGCAGAAATACTGATAGGAAAGGACTCACAAAATACCATTTTGTGAGTTGTTTTAACATCTGGCAGAAGTGCAGGACTGATATTCTCATGGTCTAGATGATGGTACACTATCAAATTAGATATTAAAAAATAGTATCTATTTATTTATATTTATTTATTTATTTATTTTTGCGGAGCCAGGGATTGAACTCAGGCCTTTGCACTTGCCAGGCAAGTACTTATTCTACTGAGCTATCTCTCTGGCACCCCATAAATAATATTTAATGTCTGTGTTACAGTTTGTATCTAGGTGTTCCATTCCCCCCACTGCCCTCCTGCCGGCCCCCCAAAGTCTCATGCAGTCATGGGACAGCTTGGATGCTGCACTTTTGCCCTGGGGGGCAGGCAATTTACATTATTATGTAAGGAGGGGAGAGAAGCTAGCTGCCTGAGCTACTGCCCCTCCATTTACTCTCTTGCTCTTTGCCTCTGCCATGAAAAGTTGCTTTCTGTCATGTGCCACTCTGCCTTGGAGCCAGCTGAGTATGGACTGAAACCTCCAAAAACTGTGGGTTAATTAAACCTGTTATTCCTTTATTTTGAGTGTTGGGTTTTTATTCCAGAAAGGAGATACAAGTAACTGAGACAGAATTTGGTACCAGGAGTGGGGTTATTGCTGTGGCCAAACCTGACCATGTGGATTACAAGCTTTAGAAAATGGCTTAAGGGAAGAGACAGGAAAGATTTGGACAGGTCACAAGCAAGAGAAGCACTGGAATAGCTTCAGCTGTTCTGTATGGGAGTCTGGTCAGAGCTCAGAAGACCAGGAGGCTCATGGAAAGCCTGCCTGTAAAGAATAGACTAGGGAGTTTCTTCTGGGAAAAAGGACTGCATGTGTTATTGGACTCCAGATCATTGGTGCTATGGTGTTGCACAAACTTAAGTCTGCATTTTGCTCATGTCCATAGACTTTGCCTAACTGAGATTAAGCATGGCAGACTGATTAATATGGCAAAATAAAATAAATGTCAAAGCAGTCAAATATTGGGGGAGTGGCATAGCTATTGTTGGGGGCTTTTACTCAGATTTATGTTGAGAATCAAGAACAAAGAGCCCAGCAGGATGATTTAAAATGTGAGTTTGGTCAGAAAGGAAGCTCCATTAAAGCTGTGGAATGCAAAGATAAGAGTTGCATTTCCTTGTTACTGCCCAGAAGAAACAAGAAAATGGAAAAGATAGCCTGAGGGCACCACAAGAGGCAGAAGGTCTTCACCTTTTGTAGCCTCAGAATTGCATAAGTGAAGGACTTTGCCTTGAGGGAAAGGCCGCAGAGACCCATGTCCCAGAATGGTGCCAGCATGGAGGATTTATTCCTCAGAATCAGGATCAGATTGCTCAGTGATTCAGGCACTCAATCCCTACAGCCAAGAGAGAAGGAAGCCTGGCTACCGCTCTAGCTGACAGCAGACCTTAGCATCATCCATGTGGCACTAGATTTAAGTACTTGCAGAATGCAGAAGTTCTGAGGTTAGGAAGGCTTCCACCTAGATTTCAGAAGGCCTGGGAGGGCAGGCAGTGTGCCCCTGAGAGGGCAGTGTTTAAAGCTGTGAGTGAGAAGACTATTCAGAGGAAACCCCAGAAGTTTAGAAAAGCCAGGAATGTGGATCATCTGAGGGAAACTGGAAGGAGCAAAGCCTGCCTAAGAGAGAAGAAGCCATGGGAGGTGCCACGAAGAGTGCCAGAGAGACACAGCAACATGGAGCATACAATTTGTCACACACTGCTTCAGATGTTCCACATGAAACTACAGGACTTAATGTTTGTCCTGCTTGATTTTACACTTGTGTTGTTTCCAATGTTTATATTCCCTTGTTGTTTCTACCTTTTGATTGTTTTTTTTTTTTTTTTTCCGGAACCAGGGATTGAACTCAGGCCCTTGGCGCTTGCCAGGGAAGCGCTTATTCCACTGAGCCGTCTCCCCGGCCTGTTTCTACCTTTTGAAATGGTAAATGTTTACATTGTGCCACTGAACCCAGAAAGTGTGAAGTGTTTAACTTTTCGTTTGTACAGGGGTTTATAGCAAAGTGTTCGCTTTTGATCTCGGAGGACACTTGGAACTTGGATTTTTCAGCAATGCTGAACCTGAAAGGACTCTGGGAACTTTTAGAGATGGCCTAAAATGCTTTTTGCATATAGTGATGTGCATGAGACTTTGAGGTTCCAGGGGTGGAATGTTATGGTTTGTGCCTAGTCTGCCTTGAAGATAAAAGTAAATCAAAGCATACTTCCTATTTTGTTCCCTGTGCCACAGTGGATTATCCTAAAAATTCTGTGTGAGTTAGAGAGAAAGTACATATACACCTTACAGACCTCTACTCCAGATCTGTGCTTCACTATATGTGAACTTGACTGGAAAGTAAATGTGAGTGATCATATTGTGTGCGTGTGTAAGTGGGAAATAGAAAAAGGAACTAGTAGAGCACACTGTATGTGATAAGAGCACCATTTAGTGAAACTGTCAGTGCTGGTATGTGTATGTATGTGTAATCGGCCCAAATGTGCGTGCACATTTAGGCATATGCATGTTAGTGTGTACAACTGACTGAGATAAGCTACATTTACAAATGTGTGAATAGGGACAAAAAACAAAGGTCTTTGTTTGTTTGTAGTCCTAAGGATTAAGCCCAGGGCCTTCACACTGAACTACATCCCCAGCACGCTGGATACAGCATTAGGCTAGACCACTATGCTGGCCTTAAACTTTTGCCTCAGCCTCCCAGAGTCATGACATTAATGTGTGCGCCACCACACTGCACTGAAGTTTTGGAGGTCAATGTCTAGATGAGACGACTTGTATGCTGCCTGGGATATCAGCACAATCAATACTGTCAAAATGCCAGATAAATAAAGGGAAAGCAGGCAAGCAGGGAGCTATGTTATTTGGGAAGGACTCTGGGCTTAAATGAGACTTCCTTCTGAGTACCAAGTCCACCCTTTCTATCATTTAAGGAAGAGACATTCTTGAAGCCTATTCTATTGTACATAACAAATAGAGGCAGTAATGATATTCTTAGAAGGAGGTGATTATGTGAGCTACTAGAAATCAGGAAGACTCACAAAGACCACTTGGCACTAAGAGGTATTAATGTTGAATGATTCCTCTTAAATAAGAGGAACACAAAGGGCTGGAGAGATAGCCCAGCAGTCTAAGTGCCTGCCTGACAAACACAAGGACCCAGGTTCAATCCCCAGTACCACATGCCACGCCAGGCCCAGACCCTGGGGCATATCACACTGGCCACCAAAACAACGAGGTGTGCACACCTGTGATTTCAGCACTGGGGAGGCTGAGACCAGAGGATCACTATGAGTCCAAGCTATGTACTGAGACACTGTGTGTGTGTGTGTGTGTGTGTGTGTGTGTGTGTGTATATATATATATATATATATATATATAGAGAGAGAGAGAGAGAGAGAGAGAGAGAGAGGCAGAAAACCTTATTAGGGAAGTGCAAATATATAACAAAGCATAAAGCAAAGATTACCAGAAGAGAAAACATTGCCTACAGCATAAACCATTCTAACTGGCATTCTGCTCTCAATCCCACTGGATAACAGAAGAAAAACGATTCTGTATTTAAAAGAATACAGATGTTGACAAATCCAGAATAGGACCCTCTTCCCAATTGTTCTGGAATACAGATGTATACCCTTGAGACTCTGGAAAGCATAAGCAAAAGAAACAAAAAAATGAAATATTCCTTTTTAAAAACTGCCCTCCTAAAATCCCTAGCTTACTAAGTTACAGCTTTTATTATTCAAAAAGATGAGCTAAGCAATTTGTAAACAAACTGCAAAGTATATTTACTTGGCTGTCCAAGAAAAACCTTATAATGTTACAGAAAAATTACAAATCAATATGTCTGAAAGTGCAACTTTGCTGTTCTGGCCATGAGATGGGTCATTAAAACAGACAACCCTCAAATCCATTTGTCTAACCCAAAGAGTAAACCAGCTTTAATATTCATAACATACTAAGCACAAAACATAAAACCTACTTTTGGTACAGACCTAAGACCAAGTGCCACAAATGATTGAATTAGTTGATTTTTTTCAATAGTCCTTTTTTAACATACATGTTCTAGACAAGGTTAGGGCACTAATTAGCTTTGTGATAATGTAATCAAAGGTCCCCTGAGTTTCTCTCATCCCTCTAGAAATTAATGAAGTTTTAACAACAAAATACTGCCCTCAACTGGCAGTTGTTTTATTTGACCAGTTACATTACTTCTTAAAAGCGGTTTTTAGTTAAACACAATTTTCAACTATAGTCACTCTATTTCATAAAATCAAAGTCCTCTTTAGATATGAGTTACTGCACCTATTTTTTCACCTTCATTTTTCCCATTACTATTAGAATATTAGGAGGATAACCAGGAGCCTCTTCAATGGCTTTATTTGTCTAATCCAAAGACTAAATCAGCTTTAGTCTTTGGACAAACATAAAACCTATTTTTGGTACAGACCTAAGACCAAGTGCCACTAATGATTGAATTTGGATTAGTTTTAGTAAACTGAAATTTACTATGATGGTAGATTTTAAGTATTCCTACCCCCAAAGGAAAAATGGTAACTATGTGAGATGATAATCTTTATTATTAGCTTGATTTTGGTGAGTACTTCACATTGTATACTTAACATCAACTCATCAAGTTATAGCCAAATCTGATAGCAAGTAACCCCATCAGTCTGGGAGGCTAAGACAGGAGGATCACAAACTGGAGCCCCAGTTGGGGCAACATATTACAAAATGAAGACCAATTTGGGAAATTTAGCAAGATTCTCTCTCAAAATAAAAGAAAAAAAATTAAGAAGGGGTAGGGATGCAGTTGAGTACAAAAGACCTGGCTTTAAACCTCATTCCTAAATAAATAAATATAAAAATCAGTAGATTAATACACATTAAACAGGCACAATTTTTAATTGTCATCAGTAAAGTTGAGGAAAATCATTTTGATTGTTTTAGGCAACAAATACTCTACAAATACTCTGTCATAGTCCCTACCCTTCTTCACTACATAATAAGGCAATAGTGAGCCAAATATACTATTCCCAGCAAATAAAGCCATTGAAGAAGCTCCTGATGATCCTCCTAATATTCTAATAGTAATGGGGAAAATGAAGGTGAAAAAATGGGTGCAGTAACTCATATCTAAAGAGGAATTTAATTTTACTAAGCATGGTGATTGAGCTTAATAATCTCTCAAAGAGGGCCAGGGAGATGGCTCAGTGGAATAAGCTCTTCCCTAACAAGTACAAGGGCTTGAGTTCAATCCCTGGTTCTGCAAAAAACAAAAACAAAACAAAACAAAACAAAACATCTCTCAAAGAGTTAGCAGATGTTCTGGATTTCCTCAATCTCAAACTCTCGAACAGCTACCAAACATAAGAGGTAAACATAAACAGAGATCAGCTACATAATAGTGAACAATCACAGAATAAAACTCACAAGGAGAAAACCCTCTGAGGTGTAAGCAGAGAACTAGAGGCAGACTATAGTGGAAAGTCTCTAAAAGCCCAAATTATTCCTGGGTCAGCGGGCAAGTTATTGGAAGGCTCTTACTCAATCCATTTCTTAATAACTGATAGGAAATTAAGTGTTAAGTAAAGCTACTGAAAGAATAGAGGAGACAAGCTGGCATTTCTACAAGAAAATTTTTATCAAAAAAAATCCAGTGATTGACTCTCAAGAAGAGTTCAAATATCTCTGCCTGCAGCTTCCTCCATAGGCTGACTAGCCTTTCAATAAATGAAAATGAACAGAATGCTTGATGTCCCAGATGTTGGAGAGTATTCCAGCTGCTGAACACAACCTGTTTGCAATTTTCTACACTGCAATGAAAATGTGAAACTTGAGGAAAATAGACCTTTAAACTTCTGATTGCTTTTAGTGGTTTCTTTAATCTTTTAAGCTCTTGGGTCTAAAAAAGCAACTGCCATCATGAGTACTTACTGTTGCTAAGAATAGAAAGGGAAAAATTATATTAAATTTAGAAGGATGAATTTCAATTCTACCAGAATCCAAGCTAAAATGTAAGAATGTGGGTGAAGAAACACAATGATAGGCCTTAGAGAATCATCTTGTGGAGGCAGACGGCTCTGAAGGGGGTGGATTCAGACATGTGTAGTGTGCTCACAAAATTACTCTTAACTTCCAACTCACCAATCTAATGAACACAGTAAGCACCATTCTTTCACAAAATCTCTTAAAAGAATTCTTATGAAACAACAAAAGATTTTATTAAAAAACACACATACATAAGCGTATTTCTTGAGAAAATACCACTGATTTAAGATTAAAAGAAGAAATTCAAAACAAAAATGTTCTCAAACGTCAGTTACTTAAGAATAGGAAGAAAAACTGTCACTTCATGCAAATGACTCACTCTATTTTGACATCTGTATTAGAAACCCTAAAGATTCTACCATAACACATTTAGGAGTCATAAACAAATTTAGCACAGTCACAAAACAAAAGCAACATATAAAATTAATAGTATTTTTATTCACCAGTATGAATTTGCTTAGAAATCAAGAAAGTAATCTCATTCATTATAGTTATAAAATGCCAAGGAATAAATTGAACCAATAAAGTAGAAGATTACTGCAACAAAAATTACAAATTAATTATTAAATTGTAGACGACATCAAAAGGAGGGAAGGATGTCCCATGTTCATGAATTATAAGAAATAACACTATTAAAAATGTCCTGTCATGTAGGAGGGCACTAACCGGTATCCGTATCCATTCTATTCCCCTGCTGAGTTAAGTTTATGGTCCTTCTCACCTTGCCCATTCCCCGTGAATCACGTGCTATGCCCCAGGGTTGCACCTTCCCCGTTGCCTACATACCTGCTGACCCCCCAAGAGCCAAGACTTCCTCATTCCATCACCCCCTATATATACCCAGAACCTCCCCTAAATAAACAGGGCTTGATCAGAGTCTTGACTTGTCCTCATTTCTCGCATCTCCTGTCCTTTGTCCCCTCTTCAATTCCCCGCTCCCCCCACCCCAGGTGACCTTCGTTGACTGACCTGCTGGTTCAGATCAAGTGGCGCCTAGCGAGTGGTACATCTGGTAGGGAGGATACAGCGACTGAACTGCCTAAGAGAGTGCACGCAAGAGAAAGCAAGTAAAAGAGAGAACCGGCAAGAGAGTAAAAGAGGCAAAAGGGAGAAAACAAGAGGCCTACACCGCAGTTGCCTGCTGCGACTTCTGAACCTCGGGAAGCTGATGGCACCCCTTTCCCCTTTCCCATGACAATGGACAGGCATTAAGTGAATGAGGTATATAGAAAGTTTGAGTAAAGCATTAAAGGCGCTAGGAGTAAAGGTTAAAATTAAGGATTATTATGAGACTTCTGGACCTAAAAAGGTCCCAGTGATACAGCAAAGTAAAACTCCCGACCTGATTGATCTACATAGGAGTTCGTGTTCTCTAGAACCTAGGAGTGGGTTTTGGGAACAGATGGAGGTTGAGAGTACAATATTTTACTGGAAGGAAAGCTTCTGTCTCAGAGAGGACAGAAGGGGGACCAGAGCGGGTGGCCCAGGAAGCTGTCTTTTTCAGTTTGTTTTTATAGAGCAAAACCATATGGGGTTAAGGTAGAGAAAAAGGGGTCTCATTTAGGTGGATGTGGGACAAAACTATAGTCAACCAATGGGATTGCAAGCAGCATTGCTCAGGTAAAGTTGATTATGCCCAGGCCAAATAGGGGCTGGGCTGGTGACTCACTTGGGTCTTTTTAGGTGATAGATACCTATTTAGAATATCAATCCCAGGTGCTACTCTTTTAGCATTTGTTTGGCCTTTAGGTCTTTTAGGTCTGGCTCACATCAGGAGCATCCATCCCTCCCACAGTTGAAATTGTCTTTTGTGCTGTGGCCTTAAAGGGTCTTGCCCTGTCTGACTGCCTATTAATATTTCTATCTGATTTGGCTACCTATAACACCAGTTACGGCCTTTTCCTACTAGAATTTAATTGATAAAATCTTATCCCAGAGACACTGTGATCCAGTTGTTGCTAATGTGATAAAAAATATATATACTACAGGGTGAAAATATACTACAGGGACAAAAACATAAAACTCCTCTTAAAGGACAAAGAACCCCCTAAGGGTGTGTGCCCTCCTGTAAGGGAACAAAATCTTGGCCCTCCTGTAA
Organism: Octodon degus; assembly: GCF_000260255.1. NCBI lineage: Eukaryota > Metazoa > Chordata > Mammalia > Rodentia > Octodontidae > Octodon > Octodon degus. Next base: position 10,004,559 of record NW_004524611.1, read on the forward strand.
GGGAACAAAATCTTGAAATCAAAACCAGGAAGCCAGATTTATGTTGAGAATAAAGAGCAAGGAGCCCAGCAGGAGGACTTAAAATGTTGTGAGCTTGGCCAGAAAGAAAGCGCCAAGAAAGCTGTAGACTGCAAAGATGGAGCTGAGAGGATCTCCATCACTAGAAAGGAACCTGAAAATGTAAGGAATGGCCTGAGGGCATCACAGGAGGAGACAGGTCTCCACCCTTTACAGCCTCAGAACTGCAAAGGTCAGGGACTTGGCCTTGAGGGGAAAGCCACAAGGCCCCTGTTGCCCAATATGGAGCCATGGCTCCTTGCACCACAGCCATTTTTGAAACTGTGGCCGACAATTAGCTTACTCCCGAGGACTGGCAGGCATTAGCCAGAGCCACCCTCTCTGGGGGGAATTATCTCCTATGGAAGTCTTCCTGCGTGCGGGGAGGCATCTACAGTGATAGCTTCACTGCTGATGTAGGATTTGTTACCTTCACCAGCTGCAATCAAATACTTAACTACAGTAGCCCTATTTGCCAAAAAAAGGGACATGTGCTTGTATGTGGAGGAAGTTTAGCCTTCACATATTTACCTACCAACTGGACAGGACTGTGTGTCATGGCAATTGTATTGCCTGATATAGATGTCATCTCTGGTAATGATCCCGTACCCCTTCCTAGTTTAGATTAAAAAATTAAAACTGGAATTTTCAGACTTACAATATCTACTACTAAACCTCTTCAAATTAAAACTTAACTGCCTATTAAAAATAGAAGTCAGTTTCTCTTTATTATGTATATTAGAACACTTACTACATTGCCTGGCCCTATTGTCAGCAGTAAACAACAAAAGCTTTGTAAAAAAGCGGTTCTTTTAAATTGCAAATGGTTGGTTCCAAGTGTGGAGGCACACGCCTGGGGGAAGGGACAAACTGAGATCAGGAAGGCCTTGTGCTCCCATCCACTCTCATCCTAGGCTGACCCAGATCAACATCTGCAAGACAGGTTCAGCTGCAGAGGCCTGTGTTCCTGGTGCTAAGTACGTGGGTCATGACCATGACATGCGGTGGCACTAGCATTGGCTGTGTGTGTGGCTGGCTTCGCAAGTTCTTAAGGCTCAAGATAGTACTTTAGAAGGTAACGTGGGCTCAAGAAAATCCTTTGTAGGTACTAAGACCATTAACCTGCTCCTAGCAGATGGGCAGCACACCTATGGAGTAAAATCAACCAAAGACAGAGCCCCAGTGCTAAATGGTCTGCAAGTTTTGTTTGGTATAATTGATGTTGTTTATACAGGGAAATCAAAGTTCTAATTCTATCAAACGAAACCATTGCTTAAACCACACAGATTCTTATATTGCACAATTAATCATTCATTTTTGCAAAAAAATTTAAAATTGTTAAACAGAAATAATGGGTTAGAAAAATTAAAGGAAAAACATTTTAATGGCTTTTCAAATGCAAATGCGGGTGGCCTCCAGGTAGAGCAGCTACCAAGGTGAAAAGTCACTGCCCCACATATTTTAAAAGACTACTTAAAATTCTTTTAATTCCTAATAAGTTTGATTGCTTGTTTTACCGTACTAAATTAAACATGGCATTAAAATAGGGCTTTGATATTTTACAAACAAATATAAAGGCTTAAAATAATGTGTAAAAAGCCATGGGGTTTAAACAGTCACTTGATTTGACATTCTTTTAAATAATAAAAGGCCTAATCATGGCCTCCAAAGGCCACTGTAGGATCAAAATTCTGTTAAAGCAAAAGAGAGTCAATCCTGACATCTTCACTTGTCAATATATACTATTAAATTTTTATACTTTTACAGCAACAGAAAGACAAACCAGGTAAGAGAAAAAAGGCTAAACAATGTGATTTGGAGAGCTCTCCATACTGGACAATGAAAAGGGACTCAGTCCACAACTAACCTGGGGCAAAGTGTATGCTTGGGTTTTCCATTGAATGCTAACTGACCTATTTGGGTACCAGAGTGTACTGTCAGCTGTACCATGGAGCCAGATCTAAAGAAGAAGTTAACAGCGACCGGGCTACATCCACCCTGGAGCCTATTCCATAAATGACTAAATGGAAATCTAAGGTCTAAATAGGTGACAAAAAACATAAAAATACAAAATATGCATATTAATTATAGATGAAAGATTTCCTTCCAAGTTTTTCTAATAAGAGATCTCTAATAATTGACAAATAACAAAATTTGACTAGTCTACTTATAAAATTTCTAAAGCTTGTAATATAGTTACTATAATTTAATTTGGCCAAATATTTGAGTGCACTCTTGATTTTTTTTAAAGGGGTTTATGTGTCTGTGTGTCTATGTGTTTGTGTGTCTTTCAATGAACAGCTGTTCCTTTTTTGATGATCTATTATTGATACTTTTATCAATAGGACCCTGTCTTTTCAATAGGCCGATGACTTTCATTAAACAACAATTGGATGCCATTAATATGCAACCCATACAGGTCCATTACCATAGGCTTGAGATGGCTGAAAGGGAAAACTGTGCTGGAATACAAACAGTTTATGATGATGAAAGTCCGGAGACCTCTTAGTTCTCCCACCCTTGGTGAGATGGTCAGGCTGCCAGAGATGGGTAATGAGGGGCATACACGAGACACCACTCACCACCTAAGACAGGAACGGGACCTTCTGCCGTCGACGGGTAAGGTTTGAGTTGGGTCTGTGTAGAAGACACCTCGACCTAAGACAGGCACTGACCCCTCAAGGGAATCAGCCATCTACAAAAGCCATATTTTATATACATATATAAAAGTAAAGGGGGATCTGTGGGAGGCCATTAACAAGTATCCATTCTATTCCCCTGCTGAGTTAAGTTTATGGTCCTTCTCACCTTGCCCATTCCCCGTGAGTCACGTGCTATGCCCCAGGGGTTGCACCTTCCCCGTTGCCTACATACCTGCTGACCCCCAAGAGTCAAGACTTCCTCATTCCATCACCCCCTATATATACCCAGAACCTCCCCTAAATAAACGGGATTTGATCAGAGTCTTGATTTGTCCTCATTTCTCGCATCTCCTGTCCTTTGTCCCCTCTTCAATTCCCCGCTCCTCCCCCAGGTGACCTTCACTGACTAACCCGCTGGTTCGGGACACTGTCATAGTTTGCCTATATATGTGCATAAAGCACTTGCTTCCCAAGGTGGCATAAGGAAGTAATGGAACCTTCAGGAGGTGGATAGACCAGTTGCAGGGGGGCACATCCTTGAAGGGGACTCTAGGAAATCAATCCTTTTCCCTCCTTCCTTGCTTCCTGGCAGATGAGGTAGTTTTACTTCTCCATGTGTTTCTGCTATAATGTATTGCACTACCAGAGGAAGAAAGCAATGGTGCTACTCAGCAATTGACCAGAAACATTAGAATAATAAGCTATACTAAACCTTATCTCTTCACAAGTTAATTACCTCAGATATTTTACTATACTAAGGGAAAGTAGATTTATACCATAGTGAAAATGATGTATAGATTCAATAACCTTCAAATTATCAATGGCACTCTTTTCAGAAGTTGAAACAAAAATCATAAAATTCAACGAAAATGCAAAGCACCCTGCATTGTTACACCAATCCTAAAGAAGAAAGCTGGAGGCATCACACATAATCTCAAGACAGCATGGTTTTAGCATAAAACCCAAGACTAAGACCAATAATGCAGAATAAATATCACAAAAATAAATGTATACAATTTTGTCCAACTGATACTTACTCAACAAAGACACCAAAAACATGGGTTGGAGAAATATCAGCCTCTTCAGTAAATGGTACTTGGTAGGAACACTGAATATCCATTTTGGAGAAGAACTTAATCTTGAACTCCATCTCTCATCACATACAGAAATCAATTCAAACTAAGTGAAGAGCAAATGTAAGGCCTGAAATCTGAAACTACTAGAAGAAAGTATTAGGAAAATGCTTTATGATATGGATATAATTCATAATTTTACTGACAATATGACAGGCACTTTTCTGTTGCTGTACAAAATACTAGACTATAAACAACTTAGAGACAAGGTTTGTTTTGACTAATGGTTTCAAAGGATTCAGTTCATGGTTAGCTGATTCCAAGGCAAAAATATTCTGGTGAAAGGGTATGCTGGAGGAAAGCTGTTCAATTCATGGCACATAGCAAACAGAAAGCAGATGAAAAGCCACAAAAGAAGAGGCCAGCGACCCCCAGGGACGTGCTAAGATGGAAATCAAGACTGGACGTGGTGGCGTGTATCTGTAATCTCAGCTCTTGGGAGGCTGTAAACAGGCAGATCATTACGAGTCCAATCTAGTAGTGAGACCCTAAACACCCTGTAGACTCTTACCTAAAAATAAAAGAGAAAGAAAAAGAAGAGGCCAGAGACCACATGTCCTTAAGACACACCAGAGGTACATGTAATACTTAAATTCATAAATTTATTATGCATCCAATTCGGCAAACAACTATTTTGCACCAAGTACCAACTACGGTAAAAGAAATATGAACAATGGCCAATAAATGAACCAGAAAATCTATTTCTCAAGAAGTATAAAAAGCAACAGAAGAATCCTAAAAGCAAGGCTACTACAGAATGTTATAAGATCTTTCAAAAGAACCTGAGAAAAGGTTCACGGTTCACAGAAAATATGATGTTTCACTGGCGCCTTTAAAAATGGTAGCAAATTTCCTGATATTATTAGAAACCATGAAATATTTCCAAATATAATCAAATCCAGGTTTAAAATACTCATCTGATGGTATCACAAACCAGGAGGCAGAATGAAAAAGTAAACCTTTAGATACAATCTAGTGGACAAGGCAAATTACATGGAGGTCAGAAGCAAAGCCTTTGCAAATTGCTGCTCCATAACCACATATATGTAGTTTAACTTTCTAAATTTTAGCCACCTTATCTGTAAAAATATGAATGAAAATAGCACTTGCCGGAATAATTTTAATAATTGAATAATTAGTTTTTAAAAAACTACTATACGCACTCAGTATATTTCCTTGTATCCAAGAAACATGAGACAGAGGGAAACAATCCTGCAGGCATTTTGCATCCATCTTTCTATGTACCATGTCACCTACATTAAATATGCACACTAGCTTATTATGCCATTTTCTTTATTAGGTGGTTTGTAACACAGAAACAATAGATAAGTTCAAATAAAACAATAAGGATTAAGTGACATAAAGATAAAATAAATAAGATTCTAGCTCTGCCTTTTTCAATAAAGACTTGCTACAGTGATGAGAATTAAACTTTTTAATGGGGAAATCATAGCAGAGAGGAGTTTAAATATGTTAAGATAGAACAGATAAAAAGCCTACCCCTTCCTGGAACAGGAAATAATAGTGCTGTTCTGTTCCTTTCTCATTTGTCAAAATTTTTGTATGATTAATGAAGTTTTATGGAGGAACATGTAAAAGCCACAAATAATGCTATACAATTGGACTATACTGTACTACAGCAGTGTACTTTCATTCTGGAGGCATATTATCTGATTGTTTAAATCTAAATGCCACTAAAGTTTCTAACATTTAGTACCTTTGATCCATAGGCCACAGGCATAACTTCCCATGGGGATACTCATCTAAGGGTAAGTGAAGTAAAAGAATATTTTTGGAACAACACTATAGGCAAAATGGGAGTGAGGGTATTACAATTCACTCTCAGTTATTTGACCTTATACTGCTAGAAGCTAACTTCAAGGGGCAGTTCACTTTTTCATCCATTTGTCTATTACCTACTCAAGTGTTAAAGATTAGCAGTTGAAGCACCTTGTGGTCACTTTTGAAGGACACCATTGGCAACACAATTACACTCATATGCCTTTTTAAACATATTTAATTGTTTATATATTTAGAACAGGGTCTACAGGGCCTCACTATGTAAATCGGACTCCCAGTAATCCCCGTTTTCAGCCTTCCAAGTGCTGGAATTAGTTATATGCCACCACGCCCAGTCTCAATAGCTGTATCAGTGAGCACCAGGGGTGGTCCAGCAAGGTAAGCCAGTGATCAAACCGAAACATATTTAATTCCAAAGAATTAAACTACACACTTAATTTGACTTGCATAAATGCAGGATTTGGAAAAGAATAACAGAGCAAAATATGAAAGCAATGAAGTGCCACTAAAAACCAATCAATGTTGAGCCAGTTACTTAATCCCAGTGCCTGTTTCCTTTTATATAAAAAATGGGAAAGCAACTACACTAAATGCAAAGTAATCCAAATACAGGGGTTAAAACGGTGTAGTGCAAACTCACTGTACAATATATACAAAAACTGTTATTAACTTGTAGTCTTTATAGAGCAAGGGAAACAAAACTGTACTATAATTTTATCTTTAAAATGTTGATTACCAGATATTACAGTTTTAACAACTTATTTCATGGCTTCTTATAAAAATTTAAGGAACTAAAAGAGTATCTGCTTAATGAACAACAACTGGGCCAGTATACAATATCATTTTTATAGTATCTTAAACAAGTTGAAATTCAGAAAAACTACCTTGCCTCCCACTTTGATGCTGGATACTGAACCCAAAGTTTCATACACACTAAGCACATGCTTAGCCATCGGCCATACACAATCCAAGAAAACTATCGTATATTTAATAATTGAGTTCTAGACCAGGCATGATGTTATATACCTAAAGGAGGCTGAAGCAGGAAAACTGCATAGTGAGTTCATGGCCCACCTAAATAAAGAGTGAGATTCTGCCTCACAAAAAGAAAAATAAGGATTTCTAAAATATAGCCACAGTCACTTCCCCAAGAAACCATTTCTTTTAGGTAATTTATCTGACCATTAGCAATAATTTCCTTCAATCAAAATTTTACTTGTCATTTAGTAATCAACTTAACTTCTTAAAATCCAAATCTTTACATTGAGATAAACACTTTTTGTGTCAAGATGCCCAAATACATAACACATATATTCTGTGTGATGTAAAATATGTCCAGAGCAATTCTGTTTTCTAATGTTAGTAAGTACTGAACTGCCAAAGTCCTACTTCCTTCCAATTCTTGCACATGACATAATTGCCCCACAGCTTGATACTGATGCACACACTCAAGCTCAGAATCAGGATAAAAACATGCCTATGACCACAATGGCTGTTTTTCAATCCCTTCAAACTCAACATTTACAGTTATTTACAAATCATTTACATTGACAATAAGCAATGCTGGTAACATATGAACACTCCTGGCTGCTGAGAAAAGCAGTGTGAGTTCTAGTATCAAGCAAATACCCACCCAGGACATTCAATGAGTTAAAGACACAGCAGAGAGAACTGGTAGACAGATGGTCTACAAATATGCCTGCTTTCCCTGCCTCATAAGACAAGAAGGGATACTTTCAATGTATGTAACATTATTCAAACCAGATGAAAAGAAACTACAAAAATGTATACTACTTCTGGGTATAAGACGTCACAAAATGTGGTATACCATTAAATAAATATAATTTAACAATAAAAAATAATGTCTTTTTATGACTAAGTATCTCATGATGATATCTGTGTGTGTGCACGCACATGCACACACACACACACACACACACACACACACACACACACAAATTCTATGCATTCATCTGTCAAAGGAAACTCAGGTGGTTTGTATTTCTTGGCTAGTGTGAGTAATGTTGCAATAAACATGGAGGTACAAATAATTCTCTTAAGTACTGACTAAATTTCCTCTAGATATATACTTAAGTACTGGTATTTAAAGAAAATATAACAGTATTGGAGATTGAACCCAGGGTGCTGCACATAACTGAGCAAGGGCTCTACCAATGAAACAGATCCCTGGAATTCCATATTTAATTTCCTGAGGAAGCTTCATACTCCTTTACGTAAGTTTGCAACAAATTACATTCCTACTAACATCATACAAGGAGGCAGAGGCAGAGGTACAAAAAAACCCAACAGGATAAATTAGAGTGTAGCTTTGTGGTAGAGCACCTAGTGTTAGTCCCTCTATAGTATAATACATACAGTTGAAAACAACTAGTAAACAGCAATTTCACACCACAATTCATATACTCATTGCAACTAATAATTCATTTTTTTCCCTACTGAGTATCATCATTAATTACTAAAAGCTTGCCATTGTCTTTAAAGTTATGAATTTTCTGCTTTTCCAAATTCTTCTGGTTTCCTTATTATTTTCTACTTGGCCACTTAATACTTCTATATTTTCTTCATGAATGGAAATTTTACTCTCTTTCAAACCCATAATTAAGATTTTCAATGAAGTCTGTTTTAATCTGACAAGGAAACTGATATATTCATTGAAAATATCTCACTGATAGGCCCTAGGGAATGCTCAGAGAAATGTTTTCTATAAAAAAATCAACATTACTACTATCTAATACATGGTTTTCATTTAAAAATATAAATAGTGGTATTTCCTATATGGCAAAAAATTAGTTGTAGGTATTGTTGAGTAACAGTACATTCACCAAATGGATTAAAGTGCCAATTTTGATGCGGAGAGCCTGTCTATGAACCTAATACTTTAGAATACGAGATACATGAATTCCTGTGTTCAGGAAGAGAGAATGAAGAACATATTCTAAATAATAAGAACTAAAATAAGACTCAATTCCCCAATTAAGAGAAATACACTGGCACAGTGGATTAGGAAACAAAATCCAACAATATGCTCTATACAAGAAACACATTTAACACATAAAGACATTATTCATAGGCCGAAAGTCAAAGGATGAAACAAAATACTACATGCCCCAGCACCGCAGAAAAAAGCAGGGGTAGCAATTCTATTCTCAGACAGTCTCAACTTCAAACCAACAATGATCAAGCGAAATAAAGAAGGCCA
>NW_004524611.1:10018930-10024667 GCF_000260255.1 Octodon degus
TCACATGGAGAGAAAACATTTTCTCAGGCTTTCACAGAGAGCACATTGGCCAAGCAATGGCCGTGACTCATCCACATGACTGACACTGACAAAGGATCTACAATGTGAGGTACAGGATCTCAGGATAAATCCTGAGGGAATTTCACTGACCTTATCAGACCCAAAAGCTACAACTCTTGTTGCATAGGTCTTGCTTTACCTTGGTCTTAAACATCCAGAAGGAAAATATAAAAACGAAATATAAGAAATAAAGCCACGCTGTTATGTTGAGCTGTGGGGGACTCAGGTCAACAATTTCTGACTTTGCCAGTTAAGCATTAGACCCAATACTATTATGGGCTACTGGACTCTTTTAGAATAGTTTGCTGAGTCTACACACCTATAATATTCAATTAACGGAATTTAACAAAAAAAGGGTACACAGATGAATTTCCATTTTGTATCTGTGTATTCAGGGTGGTTAGGATAGATCTATAGTTACATTCTGTTAATGAATAGAATGATTTGTTCTAATGGTGTTTATAAATAGGATGTCGAGTCCACATCTTGTACAGCAATTAACCACTAAGAAAAATGTATGCAGTGTGTTAATTATTGAAACTGATCTACCGATTTGACTTGAAACTGTCTCATTGCTATTTCTTTATCAATAAAATTAAGGCAAAAAAAAGGAAAAAAAAAAAAGAAAACTGTACTCTGTGTATATTTACCACATGTGGATGAATGTACAAATAGATATGACTAGAGCCAGAAAACATACATATGGCCACAATTTAAAGGATGGAATTTAAAGATTTTTCAATCACTGTACTTGATAACCACATCTGTCTAGTCAGTAAATACAGAGAAATAATTCCAATGTCAGTTTTCCATTGGTACGTATATTAAAAGATTAAACTGTTGACATATGCAAACTGAGTTTCACAGGTCCATCTGAATGACAGCTTCAGACACAAGTCACATAATAGTTTGGTTGTGATTCCTGTTGTACAGAAATTCATACAAATCATGCTGAAATCACCAGCTGAAATGTTATACTTGCCATAGCCAGAAAGGCTCTGCTACCACAGCTCAGTTTACTGCTGGAATTGTAGCCTGGTAGGAGAGAAGGCACTTGTAGTAGGAGTCCAGCATCCCGGCTGAGCCCTAGTAGATATTCAGATAGGCCCCAATACACATGGAGTAATAATGATATAGTAACAGGCATTCTTACTACTAAAAAATCATCACAGGTACAGGACAAATATATAAGTCACTTTGTCATTTCAACTTAGCTATAATACTCACTTTCTTCAGTAAGAAAAATAACTCAGATCTTTTCCCTGAAAACCAACTATTATAAATCAGTAGAAACATAGCACAAAGCAAATCAGTTGTACCTAAGTCCAAGTAAGCAAGACCTGTTATAAATGGCTATTACTGATATTTACAAGATAAAGTTTTTGTTCACTTATTCAACTAAAATGTATTAAATCCCTATGTGTCTATCAAATGTTGCTCTAGGAGACAGGGATATAACAACACAAATACATGTTCTTCAGGATCTTATGCCAGAGTGGGAAAGACAGGCCATTACAAGTTTAAAAAAAAAAAAAAAAAAAAGCTTCAGAGCTGATCTGAGAAAACTAGGATCAAGTAATAGATCAGAACTATGGAGGACACTGTACAAACTGTACAACAGGACAATAAAATATAAAATACTCCCCAGCAGTTATTTAGGTATCAGATGGAAGGATTCATGCATTCTGTTTCTGTCCTTCCCTAATTGAGCAAAATATGGTACATTCAGCAAGGTAAGAATAAGAAAAGCAGCGACAAATCACAGCTTTCAGTCATAAGACATCTAGCCTAGCCCAACTGTTTTCCCTTCAAAAAGTCCAACGTTGTGAAAAACTTTTTCCCAGTTTTCAAACATCATATTTAGTTCCTTTTCTTCCATTATCTATGGTTAACTTCATATGACTGCCAAGAAGACATTCTCAAGCATGACCACTAAAATCAGTGCTTCAAACTGAGATTAGAAAAGTCTGAAAAAGTATAAAAACAAAAATTATTCAGGCTTCTGCTGTGCAGCAACAAGTTTAGATGTTGCCATCATATGGACTGCCATATAAATATCTTCTCATCTACCTGGAACTTTTCTCATTCTGACCAATACCTAATACAAAGCACAAAACAATCTGAAATGGCCAACAAACAATGAAAACAAAGTTTTGGTAGTTCTCTAAGGTAGAGAAGTGTTTTAAGTGAACAGAATTAGCTGAAAGATAAGACAGAATTAGAACTGATAAATATGTGGATAATTCACATTTATCCCTTGAATTCATTTAGCAGTGTGGCATGGGCCCAGCACTTATGTCCCTTTCATTGTTGGGCAGTGTTGTCAGATGCTCTTAGATTATTCTATGCTTTGACTCAGTGGAAAACTCAGTGCTGGTGGCTTACCTGTGTTACCAGTAACACTACAATCAGAGGACGATAGGTATGGAAGACAAAACTTCAGTTCTGAAATGACCTACTTAGAAGGCCTAACCCTCAACAACAAAATGTATAGGTGGGTCTCACAAATGCATGTGTGTGCAGCTATCTGTATACAGCTCCATGTTCTCAGAAGGGATCATTCTCCAATAGATCAAAGGTATCCATATCTGGATGATACAAATCATCTATTTCTTGTTGTTTTTGGCAATGAGGCTCAAACTCAGGACCTTGCACTTGCCAAGCATGTGCTTATGCCGCTGAACTAGAACCATGGCCCAAGAAATTCATATTCTCCTATCAGGTCTTTCTTTTAACCAAATAAACTTCAGGATACATTTTTTTTTAATTTTATTTATTTACTTGTGTGTGTGTGTGTGTGTGTGTGTGTGTGTGTGTGTGTGTCTGTGGCCAGCTCATCCCACCAGGGGGCGGGGCTGGCTGGCATGTGGTGCTGGGGGATTGAACCGCGGTCCCTGTGCTTTGCTAAGCTTGTTCTAAGTAGGTGCTTTAGACCACTGAGCCATCTCACCAGCCCACATTTTTTTTAAAGAGTACAGATTATAATTAAAACAGAAAAGTTTACGAGTGATACAGAATTTCACTTAAAGTAATAAATTTCACAGCATTTATTGTAATACATAATGTTGTCTTCTAACCAGTTATTCATATTACCATATATATGCACATAAAATTGGAAGAAAAAAAGGAAGAAATGAATAATGAATTAGAAGAGGAAAAAGTATAACTAATTGAAAAAAAAGAGGCAAAGAAATTAAAGCATTAACTGCTTCTTTCCATAGCACAGCAGAAATGTACACTACCGTTGTCTAAACCATCCTGCATACCTAGATAGATCTATTTCCCTCACTCCCTCTCCTGTCCTACTCCTCAACTCAGTAACTCTTTCCTTTTAAATAAGCTCATTTCCTCTTACCAGTATTTATTATGTTTCAGTCTGGTCAGTTAGCAAGTTTCTTCTCATTCTTGAATACTGTCTTTTCTGTCATCTCCCATAACTAAACTATCTGTTACTGTATGAAGCATTCAAGCTTTTCTCTATCCTCACTGCTGTTACCTGAACCTAGGTAAGCATTTTTCTCCTGCATTAGGTGATCCACTTGCTAATTTTTTTTTCTGCACCCACTCTCAGTCTTTATCACTCAGGAGACATACCAGCGTTCAAAAGCACCTTTGCAAAACTCATGTCTCAGGGATATAGCTTAATATTAGAGAAGTAGCCTGGCATGAGGGACCCATGAGTTTGAGCCTCAGACCAAACATACACACGCTAAAAATACATCGCATCTCACTGTGTCATTACCATGGTTCTAGCCCTTTAATATTCCCCTTTATCCTTAGTCCTGTACACTTACAGGAGCCACACCTTTCAGATAGGACTACAGAACCTTTTGTGATTGGGTCTTGGCCAGCATCACTCTGACAAACACGACTCTCTTCGCCCCTTCTAATGGGCTGTACTCAGTTTTTTCTAAAAATGATCATATTTTATTCATTCCTCCTTGTGACTACAATTGCACAGGATAGAATATGTACACTTTTCTACCACTTCTCTCTTAGGTAGTACCCATTTATGCTACATTTATGCTTCACATTTCATCTCAAAAAACATTTGTCAGGGAAATTTTGTCATATTTTCCCTTCTCTAGGTTAATTCACCCTTTTACACATTCCCAGGAAACTTCAGATACTTGAAAGGACTTATTCAATGTGCAGACTTCTCCCCCATCAGAGCATCACATAATAAAGAAAACAGGCTCAGTCTAGCAACTACCACACATGCAAGAGTAGTCTTATCCTGGACCTGACTGACCAGCTTAAAACACTAGCTCCATGACTTGTAAGCTATGAGACCTCAGACAAATTACTGAGACTCTCAGTTTTGTGCCTAGGTTTTGTTGCCCCAAAAAGGGGATAACAATGATACTAACCCCACAAATCAGCTGTGGCAAACCTATTGACATGTGTGCCAGAGCAGGCTATTTCTATTAATAAAGGTTCTAAAAAGGTTCACCATCACTGACATAAATGTATTATGAGAATTAAAACAGGTAATGAGTGTTTAGAAAAGCAATTTAAATATAATAGGCACTCAGGAAACATTAGCTGGTCATACCATTACTATTACCATTGTTATTTGTAAATGAAACTATGTGCCTTGTTCACCATTAGAATTCCAATGTCTGATACACAGATACTAAATGATCGCAATTCCATTTCAGCATGTCACATTATGGGATAACTGGGTATGAGACTAATTTTCTCTGTGAAGTGACAATATTAATACTTTCTAATTCCCTACACTCCACCCTAGGTAAGTGAGAAAAAAGCATCCAGAGAAGACAGTGTCATATGCCCACTAAAAGGAAAATGATTACACAAGCTTCGCCCGTCTCTCTATGGCATGGAAGGGTTAACTGGAGTACAATTTTAAGTTATATAAATCTCATCCAATATTCATCAACTCAGAGGTGTTCCTTAATCCTTTCTAAGCTTCAGCAGGGAAGATTGTGGATCAAAGAGCTCACTTCACACAGACAGTGTTTCATGGAAGCAAAAGGTGTCAAGTTTATCCCCTGGCAAGATGTAAGTGGGCTGGACCTGGCCCATTCACTGCAGCAAGACAGGACATACTTAGAGGCAAAGATGGGGATGTAAGGTTGAAAATAAGCAAGAAGCATTTTCTCAAACTTTTTGCCTTCTAATGATTTTTTGGAAACATAAATAGTTTACACTTAAAGAGAATCTAACTTGGGAGGGGCACCTTTCAAAATATTTTTGTGAAGTAGATTCCTGTCCTTCAAAATGAATAGTAGAACAGATGATTTAAATTTTTAAGAGTGATAATAAAAAAAATTAGAAATGACGCAGAATTTCACTAAATAAAATATCAATTCAGGGGCCGGGGAGATGGCTCAGCAAAATAAGCGCTTCCCTGGCAAGCGCAAGGGCCTGAGTTCAATCCCCAGTTCCGGGAAGAAAAAAAAAATCAATTCAACTATTTGCTGTATTGCATAGTGTTGTCTTCAACTTAGTTGTTTAGATTACCAAATACATGCATGCAAAATCTGAAAAAGAAAAATCGTTATAAGCAATGAGATGAGAGGGGCCAGGGAGATAGTTCAGTAGAATAAGTGCTTGCCTGGCAAGCGCAAAGGCCTAAGTGCAAACCCTGGATCCGCCAAAAAAGAGAGAGAGAGAGAGAGAGAGAGAGAGAGAGAGAGAGAGAGAGAGAGAG
>NW_004524611.1:10024767-10102760 GCF_000260255.1 Octodon degus
AGAGAGAGAGAGAGAGAGAGAGAGAGAGAGAAATAGGAAATAAATGTGAAAATGAAGCAGTAACTGCTCCTTTCCACAGATCATCGGAAACCCACAGTACAATTCAATTTTAATCCTTGAATGGTCCACCAGATTCACTGTTCACAGGCTGAGCAATTTTGATGCCACCTGATTTATTGGAAAGAAAATTGATACAAATATTGAAGATAAAGGAAGTGAAAGCTATATAAAGAGATTTAAAAGTTCTGTTTGCTATGCAAATAAGGTATATCACTATAAAATCAAAAACTTCACATACAAGATTTACTTAAATCAGACAAACCTGCAGCATTATGATGCTCCAGCCTGAAACATGATCAGCCCTTCCCACAGTTTTCCCTGATCTGTCAGCAAGCCCTGTCACTTCTTTCGTTAAAATAGCCTCCCCTATCACCACTTGTCATCCTTCCCATCATGAGCATGATTGGTTTATATCAGCAGTTTTTCTTAATGGTCCTTAACTTTCCCTTCCACCCAACCCACATATTTCTGTCTCACGTACTCAACTACCTATAATTGACCCTTTTCATTTATAATAAATTTGTTTCTGTTGCTTCAAAGTTGAATACTGTGCTGCCTCAAATTTACCTATAACATTCAACGCCTACACCATCTACACACTTGCCTCAAGCATGTTATACCTCCTATTTTCAACTCTGTTTATTGCATTTACCTGGGCTGCCTTTCACTGTTGCTCTCCCTATAAAAGCACCCTTTTCTTATAGAACAGACAGTAGAGTTATGCCCAATTTCATTGATGTCTAGCTTGGGTTGGTCTCTGGATTGTAGACTCTCTCAGGACAAATTCATGTCTACACTTTTAATCTCACAATGGTGAACGCAATCATCACCAAATGTGTAACTTGCTAACTCATTCTTCTGAAAAAGTATAAAGAGACTATATTTTTTTAAATCATACTTTGCTCCTACAAAACAGAAACAAAAAAATAAAAACAAGGGTAAAGGAAGATTCTATTTTTAAAAAATAATTTTATTGAGAAACAAATAGCAATGAGACAGTTTCAAAACTGATTAGTAGAACAGTTAAGGAAGATTCTTGGTGCAATAATGATAAGCATTTAATCTGAAGCTTTACATTGAAGAAGAAAGAGTAGTAGAAAAAGACACAGAGTAAGGTAGGGAAGGGGACACAGCATGGGAGGATGAATGCTGGGGAGAATAATGAGTTTAGCTGAAGAGATTGTAAATGTATTTCTTAACTAGACTACTAAGGTCTTGCACTCCAGAATCAGCCCCATATTTTTACTTCCAGTTTTCCTTTTATGCTGTTGGCAACAATATTAAGATGGGTCTTCCACACCCAGAACAACACTGATTCAGTTCATCTGGGTGTTATATGTTGACCATTAGTTAATCCACCACAGGGGGCATCAAAAAAGCATAGACAAACATGACTTTATCTAAGACTAAACCCTCCTCAGATACACTTACTTTTTAATCTCTATCTCTCACAGTCTCATCAGTGGTCGAAGTGGTTTAATGAACTGCCTTCAATTTCCTTCTCCTTGTTTCTGGCAGTTCAAAATAAGAAAACATTCAAATGATGTAGATGATTCCCAAGGATCAGGAAAGGAGAGTGGCCTTTAGAGAGCCTGCTTATACTCCTTGTTTTCTTATATATAGTCACGTGATTATATCACAAGCAACTCCTAAAAGCCAGGCAACTGTACTCTAGTATATCAGTTCAAACTAATAGATAAGATACAGGGAAGAGAAGATAAAGGGAAAAAGATAAAGGAAGAGAGTGAAAACGAAGATGAGAAAGCGAGGAAGGATAAAAAAGGAAAATAGAAAATGAGAGGAAGGTAAGTAATACTTAATTTTGCTGAAATAATCTATATTTGCAAATTTTAAATAGAACTTTGACTCATAGATTAGACTCACATTATTGTCTTTATCACTAATGTCCAATTTATAAGTTGTTACTTGTAGTTGGATATAAACTTTCCTAGAAATTCCCTAAGAAATCAAAAGTAACTATCAGCCATCAAAGTATCTGCAAGGTCCAATGGGCAGATGTTAGGTCTCAAGTTGAAAAATCAGGCAAACTGACCATGATGGGCCAGAGCTGAAAAAGAAGAGACTGGAACTGTCACCGAAGGGCGAAAGTATCTTTTTTCACAATTTATGTGGGTAAGAAATGTTAAATATTTTATCTACTGGGATAAAGAAAACCAAAGTGACATGCTTTCCAGAAAGGCTCAGTACCAAAAAAGGGCAAGAAATTCTTACCTGCGATCCTATGGATTTGGTTCCTAAATAGTGCATATGCAGAACTCATTGTTATATTATTCCCTGTGCTCAAAATCAGACAGGCTCATGCTAAACAGCTTTCTGGTCAGCACAATAAATGACTCCTTTAGCAGGTGACAGCTGGTTTATAATATTGGCCTTACCCTGCATTAGCACTACTAAATGAATGTTCTCATGGTTCTGAAGGATAAAGCAGACTAAAATTTATAATAATCAAATTATTGTGGCAACACATGTGCCAAGCCTGACCTATTCTGAACTCTGGACTGAAATATTACAGTGAAATTTACTCATTAACATCTATACATCATATACAAGAATTTTAAACTTAATCTACTATAAACTGAAATCATCATGCATTCCTTAAACCATCTCTATGAATCCTGTTTTTTTTGTAAATACTATTGCTGGAGTCTTGGGGAGAAAGGAATAAACCATTCTTCCCTACTCTCTCTTCTAACTTCCTTAATATATTTTTTTTCCTTTTCCTTTCCTTTTTTTTTTTTTTTTTTTTCCTCTCTCTCATTCCTGTGAATAACATTCCTACACATTTCACACTCTTCTATTCTCAATAACTCTCCCTACTTAAACTCTGGACTTCATGCAAATCTTTCTCATATTTCCGTCTCCAAACTCAATAGACTATAATTCCCCCAATTTTAACCAGTATTTTTGGGGTACCATTTTTAAAATATAAAAATCTCACTCTATAAAGAGCTGGCAAAAGAATGCTTCTTTTAAAAAAAAAATTTAAGAGGCTATTTATCCTTATTTAAATTCCATGATGAGTCCTCATTGGCAGAAGCCTTCACAATCAACCCCCCAAACTAGGTTTATCAAACTCATCTCAAAGCATGTGTGCTCTTCTAATCTTGGATCCAGAGATATATATACCACATGTTCTAAACAATATCTAACCCTTGTAGTCCTTGGGATGCCTAGCCAGAGATCTTTGCCTTCTTTTTTGTTCCTAGAATCTTTACAGAGATAGCTATCAAAATTCTCACTATGTGATTTGTTAGCTTTCTACCTACAAAGTCACTGAATTTCTAAGGTATAGAGAATCTTCTTAGGGACCTACAGTGGGTGTTTAACAACTGTCTGCTGTGACAATGCAGAACGGGAAGTTCAGAGCTCACACACTTACCTGAAAAACCAGAAGTACAACTTTTCTTTTAGAAACAGTACAACCTCAAAAGGCAGCGCACATAATGGCACAGGCTGTTACCTTTCCATGAATACACAGGCACATCAGTTTAGGGTGCTGGCAAGCACAGGTGGGCAAAACCTAGCTCCTGCAAAGTAGCTGCATTTGTCTTGCTAAGGGGTGGCAATGATAGTATCTGTCAAGATGAGATGAACAGAAGAGCTCAGAACCAAGCAGAACTGTAACAGGATGCACCAGTATCTGGTTGGAGTGCAAACAAGGTATGCTTTCTTCCTCTAGTACACAGCAGGCACCATGCCAAACACACAGTGTTAGCTATTTTTGCAAGTCTAATAGGGTCTGCTGAGGGAGGGGTAAGAGATCAGCAGTTCATAATGACTCTCATTATGTCTGGTGCATTTTGAGCCAAGATTAGACACTAGACAATCCTCTGTCCAGTGTCAAGGGCTTTCAACTGCCCTTTCATCAGGATAATTCCACTTCAAACTAATTTAGGTTTCTTATAACCCAAGCTACAAAAACCGATATGCTTCACTATTTCAGCCCAGAAAAAGAGGTTTGTGTCAGTTAAAACAGAAATACAGTAGTGGGTTCAGAGTTTGTAGCTGCTACACATGGAATACAAGAGAAACTTGCAACCATGAAATCTCTTACTTTCTACTGAGCTGCTTTGTAGAAACTTGTCTGAGAAGAGTATTCTGCCCCTTCCTCAGTGTCACTTCTACTTCTGTAAAGACTACAGTCTTTCCAACAAAGAACCAGGGGAAATAATTTTGGAAGACTGATAGAGAAGAGTGCTAATTTCTCACACAAATCAACAAGATACGTGACATTCACCTCAGGATAAAATGGAAATACTCTGGCTAATAATTTTTTATTTCTAAATCTAAATAGAAAAAATAAATCTCTAAATTAATCTTTATAGTTACACTAAACAGCAAATAGTACCAAATCATGCAGAATTTTAACAAGTACTACATTTTCAGACTGATTATTAGCTTTTTTTCTTTTGTGCATCGAAAATGATTTGTAACAATGAACAGGTGAAGGAACAAAAGTTGCAAGAAAACAATGGTGAAATTTGTGCATATCAAGAAGAGACTATGGGAAGAAAAAGTGAGGAGTGGGTAATAAAACTTTCCATATACTTTATCTTTTTATTCTAAAAATTTACAACACTTATTTCAAACAGAGCCAAGAGTGCCACAAGCTTCTAAAAAAAATACTGTATAATGACCATCCTTTAATTAATATGAATTCTACATACTTAAAGATTACAGAAAGAAAAAAAATGAACAAGTCAAATGATGTTGACCTATGAAATATAAAAGGACACCTACCAAGGGTCTGAAACTTATTTTGTATATTTTTTTTTCTTTTATGTATGTAGTACAGGGTCTATAGGGTCTCACTACACCGATCAGACTCATAGTGATTCTTTTATTTTTAGCCTCCCAAGCTCTGGGATTACAGGTGAGTGCCACTACGCCCAGTCTTATAACTTATTTTATAAAATTACAAAAGTGTGGTTTCTATGTGAACATCCTATTATATATGAAATATAAGTAATGAATTTAAATATATAGATGTGCTTACACCTATAAGGCAAAACAGAATAACATACTAGCATTTCAAAAATCACATATGAATGTCCATGATTTCACTACACTGGGGCAAAATATGTCCAGAAATTCTTTAAGCCAGGCCAGCATATTTAGGTACTGCTTAGGAAACAAAACAAAACAAAACAAATCAAAACAAAAAAACAACAACAAAAAAAATCTAAACATTTTTTTTTTCTTCTGGAACCCCTGCGTCATTTCACTGTAATAATAGCCAAAGGCTCTGTATTTTGAGGGTAAGTCAAATCCTCAAAATGTACCTTAAAAATAATAGCTTAAATCTACTATCATACACTGGTAAATCTGGATTACAATTTAACATTATTTGGTTTATTCATTCATTCTAGTGAAGGAAAACAGACGTCCATCGCCATCAAACCTAGTAAACTAATTATTCAAAAGCCACACCATTATTACAGGACAAGTTGCACAAATTAAGCTGAGCTGTCCGTTAAGATACCAAAATAAATCAGTAAGATAGCCCTGAAATTGTAAAATGGCTCCAGGGCTTTAATCAGGAATTCCTTGATATCTTAATAAAAATCTTACAACAAATACCTGTATATACATTAACTTTCAAATTAACAATTTCTATTGTTTGCCCTTTCTGCCTTTTGTTCCTATCTTCCTCACCATCTTCTTGTCTTGCAGCTCTCTTAAAACATGACTCCAGCCTTCAATATGCCTTGCCTTACCTTCACCCTCATAAAAAAAAAAAAAAAAAAAAAATCATTCCTGACTCTAAAATCCCAATATATACTTGTATTTCAGCTGGGAATGCTCTGCTTGAAGAAAGGCTGAGAGCTGAATTTTTCAGCAACAAAACACATCAAAGCACTTTTCCACTTGAAGCTGCAGAGGGAGCCAGAACCATGCAATGTGAGCAAGTTATAAGTCTAGAACTGGATGAACACAAGGATAATGAATATTATAAGTATATAGGCATCACAAATTCCACACATACAGGTCTCAAGAACACACATTCAGATTTAATGCTGCTTATAAAAGAATCATGTGTCCAGGGGGGAAATGTTATATAATTCATTTTGTAAGCAGGAGATGAGCAGTAAAAGGAAACCAAAGCAATTTTGTTCTACCAAGTAAAAAGATAATGAATTAAAAAGGGGATCATTCATTCCAAGATACTTCAGCCAATGTAGAGTCACCAATCTCACATTCATAGGCTATCTCTATTCCTCAAGAGCTCTTTCTCCAACATTTCTGGAGCAGAACTTAACAGAATCTAATCTCTATGATGATTTCAATCTACAACACATTGTTGCATTAGGACACAGGCAGGGAATAACACAAGAGCTGTTCATAGTAAGTGTTTCTCAAAGATCCTTAAGACATAACCAAAGAAATTTTGCTTAAGTTCCCTACTTAGTCACTGATGTTGCAACAACTTACAATGGGAAATCCAGTAAGCCTCATACCTAAAGACTAACTGATTATAACAAAATACAATGACTAATTTAGTAGAACAGAAGAAAACCGTCACTCTAATCAGTGGCCAAACAATAGTTAGCTACTAGTTCAAAGCAATAAAGAGTGCATTCTCTGACAGCCCTTTCACCACAAACCAAAGACAAAAAATAACAGATTACAATGATGTTGATGTGATTTATACTATAAAATGAAGAATGTCAGGATTCTATATAATATAGAGATTGTAAGTAAAGCCTTAACAATGTACTGAATTTTAATCTCTAACTTACTCAGTTCAAATCATCAAACATTAACTGAGCAGCCCTATGTCAGACACCGCATGAAGATCTAGAGATGAAAAAATGGCAAATAGGGTTTAAAGCAGCACATCAAGAAGTAGAGCAAACACAAAACAATAGGTGTGTGTGTGTGCGTGTACAAGTAAAAGACCAAAATGTGGAAGAACATTAAAGTTCAGTCTGGATAAGCCTATGTTCTTCAAAATATTCAAGCAGGGTTGGGTATGTATCTCATTAGTAAAGAACATGGCTATCATATTCAAGGTTACAATTCAATTCTACTAGTGTAAAATAAATTTTAAAACCCATTTAAGCAAACACAATCATGAAGTACTGCTGATGTATGACACACAAATGTTTCACTGAATTGAAGTACATTATGAAATTCTAAGTATTGAAATTACATATATAGCACAACTCTAGAGCATCACACCTTTTAATTATTTTGATAATGGTTCCATTCCTTTTTTTTTTTTTTTTTTTTGGTATAATGTAACAACGGTGTTGTTTCTCTGAAGATTGTTACTGTTAGCCATAGATGAAATGTCAAATTGTACTCAAAAGCAAGAGAATCAACAGAACCTGGAAAACAAGTCACTTGACCAAGAGAGATATCAGGGAAGAATAAATTATGGTCTTGGGCTAATTTGAAAGTTGACAGATGGTGAGTGATACCAATAAAAAAAAAAAAAAAAATAGGGATAACCACTCACATTGTATCAAGGAAGCTTAACAGAAACCAGATGCATACTTTTTCCTGAACCAACTGAAAACACTCAGGAAAATATATGACACAATGTTTTTCAAGATACAAGATGGGACAAGGATTCCTGAAATTCAACAGCAAATGAGGAGAGCTTTTTGAGTGTGCTAACTTATTGACTGGAGAGATTATAGATTGCAATGCAAGGAAATGAAGCTAAGGAAGAATGTGGCAGATACATGATTTGAGAGTTAGTTTAAAAAGACCAAACTAGCTATGGTTTTTAAGATAAAGGACAAGACAGAAGAGAATCACATAAAGTGAGAATCTCAGAGATGTACAGAATATTCTTGTGCAAATACAGATGGATACAGATCAACTCACAGTAGGAGGAAACTACACTGGGCTGATGGGGGAAAAGGCGGGGGGATTAGACAGAACATTTCCTGTTATTCATACAGGACCGTGACCAATGTATGCCCAACACTGAACCTGGAAAACTCATACTTCATAGGATACTGATATGAATACACATGAAGGTCTTTCAATATAATGAGAAATAATTTGCCTTAAACTAAAATCTTCCCCAGATTCCCATTAGCAAATCCTAATCATGACATTCAACAAGGCCAAACTCTCTGCAAGTAATTTTATTGAATCCAAGAACAAAGTTCAAGATCTAAAAAATACATAGCATGGCACAAGGTAAAACAGTGCTTAGAACTCAATCACAGGTCCCAACGTGTACAATCAGGGAAAAAAGCACGACCCTTAATGAATGGGATGGTCAAAAACTGAACTAACCTAAAACTGGCATGGAAATTAATTCCAAACAAAACCACTGAAGCAGCTATTGTAGTTGTATCCTATATGGTAAAATAGTTGTGATATGAGTACTAAATAAAAACACTCAAATCAGTTCTAGAAATGAAACTATAATGTCATGAACAAAAACATTCTACACAGTACTCATAAGAGATAAGACATAGTTAAAAAAAAAAAAAAAAAGACTGTAAACTTGAAGCGTGGTAATAGTTATTGTCCAAAATAAAACAAAGGGAAAAAAGAAAAAAAAAAAAAAATACCACCAGTCCATAGTGAGAAGACAACCTCATATCTGGGTATTGTGGTTTCTGAAAAAGTTATGTAAGGGAGTTCCAACAGTAAACCATGAAGAAATAATAACTCAAATTCTACAAAATCATAAAAATTATGAACACATAATCAAAGAAGCTTGACAAGCACAAAACACAAAAAGATTAATAAAACCATACAAAGGTTCAAAATAGCCAAATGTACAAAAGCAGTAATAAAAATATGTCAAAAGCAGCCAAAGTAAAAGTTTGTTAAGTGAAGAACAGAAAGGGCACATTTTCATGACAATGACTGAGAAAGTAGAACAACATCTTTAAATTATTAGAAGAAAACTAACCACCCAGAATTCTTTACCCACAAAGGAGTGGTGGTTGGGAGCAAGATAAAGGAGTGTTCAGACATATGTATACTGAAAGGTATAATCACCAGCAGACTATCTCAGCAAGTAATGTTTTCAGACAAAACTGAAATGTTCAGATGAAAATCAGACCTATACAAAGGAATAAATGAAAAAAGGAATATAGGAATAAAGAAATGGTATCTACATAAAGAATATGTTTTTCTTATAATTTAAAATGTGTATAAAAGGTAATTAACTGTAAGGAGAAATAATAATGAATTATAGACTTTTAACATACATGAAGTAAAATTCCTATGAAAAGAAGGCTGGAAAGGAAGAACAGGAAGTACATGGAAATAGCAACTGAAACAGATCTACACGTTAAGTGAAATAATAGCAATGGAAGGTATTGCTCTACATTAAAGATATTTAGAGGATTAACTCTAAAGTATCAGGAACAGAATGAGGACTTATAGATAATAAGCCAACAGAAGATAAAAAGTAAATCTTTTAAATTTTTTTGTTTATTTTTAATAGGAGTACAAATTAGAATTAAAACAAAAACATTACCAGTGATACGGAATTTCACTTAAAAAACTAATATGAATTTCACAGTATTGGCTGTAATACATAGTGTTGTCTTCCAACCAATTATTCATATTACCATACATATGCATGTAAAACTGGAAGAAAGAAATGCATAATAAATTAAGAAAAGTACAAACAATTGGAAAAGGAGACAAAACAAATGAAGCATTAACTGCTCCTTTCCATAGATCAGCACAGTACACTTGTCCAAACCATCCTGCTTACATACATAGATAGATAAATCTCTTTCCCCCACTCCTTCTCCTGTCCTTCTCCTCAATTAAATCTTAAAAATTATTTTATCAATACAAAAGTGGACAGGAAAAGAAAAAACAAAGATGTGACCACTAGAAAGCATATGAAGTGAGCAGTGTGAAGAAGTGAGGACGACTCCTAGGCCGCACAAAGCTGTACACTGCTGCATCTCATGTCTAGCGTCTGGGACCCACAGCCGTCACCACCATGCCAAAGAGAAAGGCTGAAGGGGATGCTAAAGGTGATAAAGCCAAGGTGAAGGATGAACCACAGAGATCTGCAAGGTTATCTGCTAAACCAGCTCTTCCAAAGCCAGAGCCCAAGGCCCCTGCAAAGAGGGGAGAGAAGGTACCCAAAGGGAAAAGCTGATGCCAGCAAGGATGAGAATAACCCTACAGAAAAAGGTAATGCCAGAACAGACCAGCACAAAAAACTCAATGTGCTGGAGATGCCAAAGTGAAGTGTATGCATTTTTGATAACTACGTATTTCTGGTGACTGTACAGTTTGAAATACTATTTTTATCAAGTTTTATAAAAATGTAGTATTTTGTTTTACTTTTTTTAAGCTATGCTGTTAGCACACAGAACACTTTATTGTTGTTTTGGGGGGAAGGAGCATATGTCAGTAGTACAATGTCTCCAAAGCTGGATTGATGTGGGGAAGACACCTTTCCCTCCCGGTTTTGAGAGACTTCCTCTTGGCTCCCAGGAGGAGGGATTCCCTGATGTTGACACATGTGGCCACCTTAGTATAAATGCCTTGTAGTATGGGACAGCTCCCAGTTCATTTTATGTCCTCCTTTCCTCTGCCATCTGCATATACTTAACTCCCTTAAGCCCAGAGACTTACTGGGATCTGATTCCTAAAAGTGATGTTACCAGTGCATCAGGCAATCTGGACTTGCCAAGAATATTGAGATGGTGTCCCACAAGAACACTTGATTTCTTTTTCTACATTGTGGATCTTCAGATTCATAATTATGCCACTTTCATTTCCTGAAAGTCAGGGTCGTCCTGTGAAAAGTTGTTAAACAAGAAGCTAAATGTGAAATGTCAACCCTCACTCTAAACTTTCCCTACTTCAGAGCCTCAAATAAAGACTTCATTGGATTTTATAGTGGCTTTCTGATTTTTGGTAGTCCATCCAAGAAGGGAGCTTGAAAGTTGTATACTGTTAAGGATTGTGTGCCCACGTCCTGCCTGAAATACCATGATTGATTATGAAAACTATCTTCAATAAAGTAGAATACAGTTTGAGTAGGAAAAAAACAACCATGATGATGAGAGATTCAAACATATATTTCAAAGCAAACATTACCAGGAATAGGATTGGTTACTTCATAATACTGAAATGATATATTAATCAAACCAAATCTTTAATATGCCTCATAAAAGAACTTCAAGATAGTTGCAACATAAACGAGAAGAGATAAAAACCCAGTTTTAATCAGAGACAGGAACACACTTCTCTTAATAGAAGTAGGCCAAAAACACCAGCAGAGATACGGTAAAACTGAACAACACTACAGACCAACATGGCTTAACTGTCATGTAACACAATACTACCTACAACTGAAGAATATTACTTTCTTCAAGTTCACAAGGAACATCTATAGATAGATTATACCTGTGCCAACAACTGAGTACAAATAAGTATAGAACGTGTCCATATTTTTGTTAAAAAATTATAACAAATTTAAATTAGAAATCAGTATCAGAATAATCTTCAGAACATCCTCATATATTTGGAAAATACATAATAGACTTCTGAACAACCATTCTAGCAGGAAATCAAGGAGAAATGTAGATTTTTTTCATTTCAATAAAAATAAAAATATAAGCTGTTAAATTTTGTGGGGTGCTGCTAATGAAGTATTTGGAGTACCTGTAGGGTATTATATTAGAAAAGACAGATCTTAAATCAATGATCTCAGCTTTTATTTTTAAAACACAGGGGGAAAAAAAAAACAAGCAAAGTAAACCCCAAGTAAGTAGGAAGAAGAAATCAATGAAATAAAAACCAACAGAGAAAAATCGATGAAACCAAAGCCTCTTCAAGTAGGTCAGTCAAGTTGATAAAAGCCCAGACTTACCAATAGAATTGGGAAAAGAGGAGGCAGAAAGAAGCACAGAAAGATCATTTCTACTTGTAAACATAGAATATGTATATGAAGGTAAAGACACTTTAGAATATAGTTAGCAAAAAATCCAATACTTAAGAAATAATAATCATAAAAAGTAGGGTTTACTCACAAAGATTACTTTAAAATTTGAAAAACTGATCAAAATATTACATATTAACAAATTAAAGAAGAAGAAAAACAGGACCGTCTAGATAGACAAAGAAAACTCTAAGCTCTATTTTTTCTAAAAATGCTGACACATAATAGAATGGAACATTATTGGTCTAGTAAGCGATATCTATTAAAACTTAGCAGCTAATATTATACATAACAGTAAGAGATTGAAATGTTCTTTCCCCTTAATATCAGGAACAAGAGCAGGATATCTATTCTTATTGCTTTTTTTATTTTTGCTACTGGGGATCAAAGTCAGGACCTTGTGCTTGCAAGACAGGTACTTAGGCCACTGATCTATCTCCCCAGCCCTATTCTTTCTACTTTCATCAGACATGCTGATGCTGAAGATTCTACCCAGTACACTGAATCAAGGAAAGCAGAAAAAAATATATTCACTAAAACTATGGTCACTGATTTAAAAATCCAGTAGAACCTTCCAAACTATGAGAACCCAAGTATGATTACCAAGATTGAAAACAGCATATTTCTACAAACTAATCTGAACAACTTGAAATAGAAAATTTATACAATACAACTTAAGTATTGCATTAAAATGGGAAATTTTTAACAGTATATCTAGGAACAAATGTGAAAGACTTGCATAATGAAAGCACTACAATACTATCAAGAAAAATTTTATATAGATAGATACTCGATATACATACATATATTCTTACTCGATAGTTAGAAATTCAGCATTTTCAAACTATCCATTGTTCTCAAATTAATCTATTGAATAATATAATTTCTATGAACAATCCAACAGATTCTTTGTAGAAGCTGACAAGCTGGTTCAAAAAAAAAATCACCCCAGCAAGAACTTAAGCATTAAACAACGAAGAGAAGGCAAGGAAAAAAGATAGGAAACATGGCAGGCACAAAACCATACATTTATATACACATTATGGTTAAAGCAATGGTCCTGACAATCTCCATCAGGATGTTGAAACTAGAAGTTAATTGGTAAGATTCTCATCCTGACTATATGTGCTGATACATACCTGTGAACTAAGCAACTGCACCAAGGACAGCAATGTATAATACTAGGGTCATGCTTGGAATGCCTGTCATCCTGTCCTTCTAAATGCATACTGCTTCTAATGTTTTATCAATTACTGCCATACTCTCTCTCAAGTAAATGTTTGTTTTTTTAAAAAAGGTAATAAAAGAAAACAAGACTAGAAAAAAAAATGTCATAGGACTGTCCTGCTACAATGTTGTATATGGTTAAATTTCTAAATTTCTCCATAAAAATGTGTAATTGTTTATTTTTTTTCACACTTGATAGGGATTAAAGGTTAGCATATCAACAATTGTTATAAAACACCTATACCATGTTATATCTAAGGCATTTGATATTCAGACAGATAGTGAGGTTAAGCTCAACTCCCTAAGTTGTAAGGTAATAATATTATTAAACTTCTCTTTTGGAGGGTTAGCAACTTAAGCATGCAGACCAAAAAATTAGAGAAAAAGAAGGGCCACAAGGAAAGCCAACACTGTGGCCCTAGCCCATCAAGGTCAGTGAAGACTCAGGACATAAGAGAACCTCTACTGTAACATCCTGTAACTCAGTAGTGTCCCAAATTTTCTGTTCAAGGAGATGATGGGGCCACAGAGGAAAGTGATTGATGATGTAGAATGTGCCTAAGAAGAGTCACCTAGAGAGAAACCATTCTCTCAGGCTTTCACAGAGAGCGAATTGGTCAAGCAATGGCCATGACTCATCCACATGGCTGAAAATGAGAAAAGATCTACAAACTGCTGTACAAGGTTTAAGGGTAAATCCTTAGAGGATTTGACTTACCTTGTCAGATACAAAAGTTACATTTCTTGTTATATAGGTCTTACTTTATCTTGGTCTTAACCATCTAGCAGAAAAGTATAAACAAGAAGTATAAAAAGTAAAGCCATGTTAATACGCTGAGCTGTAAAAGGCTCAAGTCAACAATTTCTGACATTGCCAGTCCTGTGGATAACCCACTACTACTATGGTCTACTGGACAATACTGGATTATTTCACTGAATTCTCGCACTTAACAATATTTGAAGGGCAATGGAATACCCATCTCTGAAAAAAACAAAAAAGGGGGATATAAATGAAGGACCACTTTCTAGTGAAAAAAAGAAATATGAATTAGGATAAATATACAGCTACTTTCTCTTAGTTCAATGATAAGAAAGATATGCACTAACAGTGTTTAAACAAGATATCATGTCTGCATCTTATTCTATAAATAACTATTACAAAGATAACAACATGTAATGTGTTAATTATTGTACCTGTCTTACTAATATGTTGTGAAACTGTGTCATTGCTCTTTCTCAATAAAATTAATTTAAAAAAAAAATCACCAAGGGTGCACCAAGCCTGAAACTGGATGTGGTAGCACATGCCTGCATTCCCAGCATTGGGGAGGCTGAGACAGGAGGACCACTACAAGTCTAAGCTGGATAGAAAAACCTGTACCAAGTAAATTTTTAAAAAAAATTAAAAAGCTTTCTTAAAAATAAAAAATGAACAGTCCACATTAGTTAAGTCAATAAAAATGCAAACAGATATGAATTTCTCCAATGAGCTTATCAAGAAGTAGAAAGTGAGAAGTACTTACTAATAGTTTGCATGTAACCACAAATAACTGCTTAGCCAGAATTCCAATCCTTTCATAGAGTATGTGTGTAAAGTGAAAGATCCAAACATGATGCAATACCATATGCAAGAATTCAACAAATGAAGTAGCCTTTGAAGGGTACCTTAAACATCAAGTTGGTTAACATTTCTTAACAACATTACCAGTAAATCTGGAATGGTTTTGCTGTGTACTCAGTTTTCTCCTACATTTTTCACAAGACTTTTGTTACATTTCAGTTTTCTGCTTGTCCTACTTATAACAGTTAAATGAACAATCACAACAAAAACAAACATAAATATATTCATGCCTAAATGCTAAAACCCAAAGACATGCATTTCTTCAAGCATGGTGCATTCTGCTTTGGAAGATTTTTCCTTAATTTCATGAAAAGAAATTTTCAAAGTTCATATATTCTCCTAGTAATCCAGTACAAAAGTACAAAACTCAAGAAAAACACTGATATGTGTATTTGATTAGGAAAAATTTCCACGTATTAACAAAACAAAAGGGGCTGGAGAGATGGCTCAGTGGTTTAAAGCACCTACTTGGAACTAGCTTAGCAAAGCATCAGGGACCTCGGTTCAATCTCCCAGCACCACATGCCAGCCAGCCCCGCCCCCTGGTGGGCTGAGCTGGCCACACACTCACTCTTTCTCTCTCTCTCTCTCTCTCTCTCTCTCTCTCTCTCTCTCTCTCTCTCTCAAAAAAAAAAAAAAAAAAAAAGCAAACCACACACAACCCTACAAGTCTCATGACAAAGTCAGAGGGAGACCCCTATGTTGGCAGCTCATAAATCCTAGAAAAAGATCATAAATACAGCTTGTAAGGAAACTCTCCCAACAAAAATAGATAGCATTATAAAAGCCACAAAGAAGATTAGTGAAAGACTAAGACTTAGCCATCATCCAACGACTTTTTCAAAGAGTATAGTTTTCACTGTTTATTTACTTTAAAGTATTCCCAAAGTAATTAAGTAGCCCAAACATGAATCCTTGGAAAATAGCAATCATCTCTTATAGTCTTTAGATGCCTTTAAATTAACAATGGGTCTGGGCATGCGGGATGCACATAAAACATTCATCAGAAGAAAATAACTCAACTGAAAAAGGGCAGAAAAACCCACAGTACAACCACTCCAGCTAATGACTGTTAAGTTGTTCCAGTGAAGAGATACCCTCTTACACATTTCATTCTGATCATATAAATAAGGATCAGAAAAGGATTTTCCAAAACCAGAAAAATCAATACTATGCCTTGCAATTTAAAGAAAAAATTAAAAACTAAACAAAAAAAATATTCAAAACTTATCTTAGTGATTAAAAGAAATAAAATTCAGAAATACTTTCATTACTGTCTTAGTTACTCTTTTCTTGTTGCTAGGACAACACTCAACACTCAAAAGGAAGGAAGGAAAGGTTTATTTAGCTCACAGTTACTAGAGGTTTCAGCTCATACTCAGCTGGCTCCAAGGCAGAGTGACACATGGCAGAGAGTATCCCTTCACGGTGGCAGCAAAAAGCAAGAGAGCAAAATGGAGTAGTGGCAACAACAATGGCTATAGAGAGGAAGTCAGTCTCTCTGTGTCTTATGTAACATTCAGCCTATCTGCCCCAGACTGGGTGTAGCACTCACACCCATAATCCCATCAGTACTCAGACCCATAATCTCAGCCTTTGATCTTGAATTAATCACAAAGTCTAGAAGTCTGTCGCATGACTCCTTGAGGCTTCCGGGGAACACTTAGACACAAACCATAACAATTACATTCCTTTACTATAAATTATTCATGAAAAGTAGGTTTCTATGACAAATTTGAAAGACAACATTACCACCCTTAGATTGCTGCCAACAGAAAGGTTCCCAAACAAAGTTGTACCATCTGATATCAATCTCTATTCTACAAAAGGGTTTTATCGTCTGTAAAAAAAACAGTATATAAAGACTCACTCCACTTATGCTTTTCTAATGTAATGTTTCCACCAGAACCTTCAATACTTTAATAACCATATGCACATGATAATTTTATCAAAGTGAGTCTTTACTGTAAAAATGAACATTCAGTGTTGTTCTTTGTACGCACTACCCACTTAAGTGTGGCTTTACCTAAATATGAATGCTAGCAAAATTTGGGAAATTCATAGCCTTTAAAATCTACTTTATAACACTGAAGGAAACAATAGTTTTAAAAATTTTAGCATGTGTAACTTTTTCACAAAATATTGAGAGCCATAAATAATATATGTATTTTTATGCAATCACAAAAACAATGATTTCTCATTCCTAGTCTCTTTCCCAATAGTGTTCCCACTGCCTAACCACTAATACACTAACAAATACTGCAGACAGGAAAACAAGGCCCAATCCTTCCCTTAGCCCTCCCACAGCCAGAGCAACATGAGCTTACTTAGTCATCAGGCCCTTCCTCTACCAAGCCCAGGATGACCTAGCACAACTAGAACCATGATCTTTCTCACCACCAGCATCTTTTCATTCCTGTGCAGCTTCCTCAACTGCCCTCTAGGCTACCACTCACTCCCTCAGGCCTTATAGAGCCACTGCTGGGCTGACAACCTGATGTCTCCCCAATTTTTAAAATTGTTGTTTCCTTCAGTGTTATAAAGTAGATTTTAAAGGCTATGAATTTCCCAAAGTTTGGTAGCATTCATATTTAGGTAAAGCCACACTTAAGTGGGTAGTGCATACAAACCAGGATTTTCAGCTGCTGCTGCTACCTCCCTGAGAAAACACACAGGACATGCCAGATAGTGCAAACACTAGGGACCAAAACTGGCACAGCCAATCTTCTCAAACCCTGTTGGGCTATGATCAGCAATGCCACTGTTCTGGAAGTGCCTTGGAAGCCATGGACACTCTTGTGGCTTCAGTGCCCTTCTATGTACAGGAAGGGAATCTGTCAGTCAAGCAACTACTACTCCTACATTTTGGCCAAGCTGTCACCATGATAGCTAAGAGTGTCCCACACATCCACAGCTGTGCAGGGAGATATTTACCCTGGAATCCACATGAATCATATACAGACCTATTCAACATGACTCCAGTCTAGTGCACTCCGAAGTACACTGCGCTGAAACCTCTCCACATGAATTCCAAAGTGCCACCACTATTTCCAAAGTCTCAAAACACAGGAAATCTTGCCTCAAGAGGCCTGCTCCTTTTTATATGAGGAGCACTCCTCGGATTAATCTAGAAGGGCTCCTTTCTCTGCACTATCCCCCTTTGCAGCAGAAAGGTCATGATAAGGCCTCACTGGGCTTATCTAACAATTTACTCAGAATTTTTACCGTGGATAAAGAAAACTGAGCAGGTAGCACTTAAGAAAGAGCTGGTAACCCTAATATCTATGAGGTATAAAAATACTAGGTAGCCAGAATGTTGTCAAAGTGCTCCAGAAAGTAATAGAGAACTGTGGAGATCTGCAAGAGTATTGGAGTGGCACTGGAAAATGCTGAAGAGCTCAAGAAAGCTGGCAAGAGGGCTTTGAGCTCCAGCTGCTGAATGTACTGCCTGGGAATGAAGAAGAACTGAAATGGTAAAAGCTGTTAACATAAAAAAGAAGAGCAGCCACTCAAAGTTCAAAGGTATAATACAAAGGGCTTAGAGTCATTAGCATACAAACCCAGAGATATTAACAGCCTGGAAGCTGCATTTGCCATTTGTGAGTTTTATCACAACTGATCAAGAATTCATAGTTAGGGCTGAAGAGATAGCTCAACTGTATAAGTGCCTGTCTGGCAAGCACAAGGTCCTGAGTTCAGTCCCCAGTACCAAAAAAAAACCCCAGAATCCATAGTTAATCTGTAACATTTGCGAAGCTAGGAGAGGGAACTTCCCTTTGAGAGGGCTCTGAACATGAGGGTAGACAACTGTGACAATGATTTCAGTAGGCCCACGAATTATACCATGTCTGATTTCCACCTTATTTACAGAACTACATTTGCTGTTAACAGACTGGTATATCTTGTTTTTCACTGAATATATTTACAACAAAATTTCCTCCTTTCCATCTAATTATAGCCAGAGATAAGAAATTTCTGGAAATGAGTTCAAACTACTAGCCATGAAACAATGAGATAACTATCTCTCATTTGGGATCCCAACATGACATCTAGGATAAATAATTTTATTGCTCAGATGGAGGGAGGAAGGCAGAGAGGGGAAAGGAAAGGAAGTGGAAGAGAGGAAGACATCAGAAAGGCAGAATGTACAAGAGGCCTAACATGAAGTATTCAATATAGTTTTTGATTGTTTCCCACTTGTAGAATCATAGCCCAATTAATTTTATGCCACATTTCTTATCTAGGAAAAAAAAGTTGTGCTAGATTGGCACATATGAGAATAGTGAATAACCACATCACAACAATATCAAAGTTTTTATTATTTTAATCTTTTATCCAGACATATGTCTAATCCCAACTAAGTGGCCTTCAAGAAGGAATATGTAAATGAGCAAGAAAAGAATTTTTTCTTATATTCTATTTTATTCTGCCAAATCATGTCACTCATATTCTAAAAAAGAGTGTGTATATGTCACTGAGAATGCAACCCAGAGCCTTCACACTAAGCTACATCCCTAGTCCTTTTCTATTTATTTTGAGACATTGTCTCAATAGGTTGGCTGCTGGGAGCATATTACTGTGCCACCAAGGCAAGTTCAAAAAATCTCTTCTAAAAACATTTTAGAAAAAGAAATGTGGGAGTTGGATCAAATAAATGGTGAATCCTAATATTAAAATCCTAGAATCTCAGATCTGAGTGATATTTTCTATAAACATGATTATCCTTGCTTTCTACTTGACTCTTTAAGCCAGTGTATGAAATAATTGTGGCTAGGGATCTATAATACTGTTTACTTCAAATAAAACTTTTAGTACTTCTTCAGGCAACTTATTTAGGAAGACAATGTATAAATCATACTTTGAAATATTTACAAAGTTGTTTTGGGGATGTAGTTCACCAATAAAGCACATAGCTAGCAAGTGTGAGGTCCTGGGTTTGTTCACCAGAACTACACAAACACACACACACTATCACATGTACACCCGTACAGAGCATATACAACTCACTAGTAACAGAAATACACTTACATGAGTAAATTGTCTTGTCAGTATTAATTTACCAAAATGCTGAAGTTCAAATCATATCTAGTACTCCTTGGTTTGACTCTCTATTTTACACAGAAGTAAAGCTACTTCATAATGATGAGAAGACTCAAAATAACTCATAACTTATTGTTGCTTGGTTTCAAAAAAATTTTCATTGACAAACTTTTCATTTTTGCCTCAGTTCCAGCCTTCTATAACTCTCATTGGAAACACCATCACAAGAAGCCAAGTTACATGAAAGAAAAACAACACAGTCCTTTAGTGCTGTTTTGGACTATCTCACCAAAACTGGCAATTATCTTTTTTAAAAGCTTAGTCCTCCAAAATATTTCATTTTCTTCTCACATACCACATGAAATTCTAATAAACTTAATGTTTTCTTGGTTATAAAATGTATTTTCAAAATATTATTCTGAATTAATATAACTATGCTTCTTACCTGTGACTAAGATCAGACTCACAGAGATTTGTAGGAGTAGATGGAGGAAGACATTTTAGAAAATAGGTTATATTGATGAAATAGGGGAACTGGGGTCAGGTAGTACATAAAGTAAATGGAAAAGTTCCTAAAGGGAAAAAAATATGTGAGCTTCTACGCTACATAAAGAAAGTTGAAGTTTAACCTATAAGTAAATAACTAACAAGAACCAATTTGTATGTTGTCAAGAGAACAGTAAAAAGAATCTGGAAAATGAATTAAAGACTGGTGAGATCAGAGACTGAGATAACAAGTAAGAAACTACTATCATAAAATAGCTGCTATAGTTGAGACCTAAAATATCTCCCCCAAGTCTCATGTATTCAGAAGTAGAGCTACTGGAAAGCCCTGGAGTTTCTATAACCAGGAGTGTACTGACCCACTGATGAGTTCCTGGCTACATGTGCTATGTAAAAGGTGGGGCCTCTGAAATCCACTGGTCAAATAAATCTACCCTCATTTAGGTTGTGGACATTGGATACTTCATTCCAAAGATGAGAAAATAACTACATAATACAACAGCAAGAAACAGAAAGGTTGAGCTGATGAACAAGGAGAAAAGGCAGAAAACTGTGGGTAGACAAATGGGAGAGGGATCAATAGATGGAGGAAAGGGAGAGGAAGTGGTGTAAAGAGGGAAGAAACAAGAGATTAAGATGAGTTATGTATATGTACCAATTCCATATAAAGAATATAAACATTATGTACTTATTAATAAACAAAAAAGTCTATGAGTGGAGAGAGAAGAAAAATACATATAACTCTACAGGCTGTGGAAATGTACAGGTGAACCGAAGAAAAATATAACTTTCAAATTTCTAGCATGAGAAGATTTCATGGTGTAGATGCTCCACAGATGGTGTACACACTAACACGAGCCAGTGAAATGAAAGAGCAAATTTGAGGTCACCATTACAGAGTCCATTGGGAGATATGCTGAGTTTGAAAAGCCTGTCAATGATTCAAATGAAAGAAATCTAATAAGCAGCTGGATTTATAAATCTAGAAACTCAGAGGGCTAGGTTGAACTTTTAAATGCAAGTTCTCCATAGATGGGGCGAATGAATCACCAGAATGTAAGCTCCATGAGGGTGGAGAATTTTGTTGTTTAGTTTATTAATGTAATGTATCTCAAGCACTCAAAGTTATGTCTCTCCATAGCAGTACATGAGCAGTAAATATTTAATCAATGGGTGTCAAAGGACAGTGATCAGTATAGAAGGAGTGAACCTTATTATGTAATAAAATTTTTTTAGAAATTCACTGAGAAAGCACCACTTACACTTTCAAAGAAACATACGATTTCCAAAGACAAGAAAACATTTAGGAATTAACTTCTGTAAAAATAAAAAAATAAATTACGAAAAAATTGAGAACTTCTCTATAACATCCTGCTCAGATCACTTATCTGGCATTTTATGGTAGAAGCATTACAAAATTTATTTAACTATACTTTTTTATTGATTTTATTGAGGAACAGCAATGAGACAGTTTCAAAACTGATTAATAGGTCAGTTTCAATAATTAATACATTGCATATTGTTATCTTCTTAGTTATTCATAGTACAAGATGCAGACATGATGTCCTGTCCAAATACTATTATATTAGTACAAATCATTCTTCTCATTGAATTAAGAAAAAGTAGCTGTATATCTATCCTATTTTGAATATACAGATACAAAATGGTCCTTCCTTTGTATCCCCTTTTTTTGTTTAGTTTTGTCAGGGATGGGTGTTCCATTGCCATTTAAATATATAGGTGAGTGAATTCAGCAAAATAATCCAATATAGTCCAGTACTCCATAATAGTAGTGGGTTAATCTGTACGACTGGCAATGTCAGAAGTTGGTTTTTTTTTTTTTTTTTTAATTTTATTTATTTATTTATTTATTTGTGTGTGTGTGGCCAGCTCAGCCCACCAGGGGGCGGGGGCTGGCTGGCATGTGGTGCTGGGGGATTGAACCATGGTCCCTGTGCTTTGCTAAGCTTGTTCTGAGTAGGTGCTTTAGACCACTGAGCCATCTCACCAGCCCCTCAGAAGTTGTTAATTTGAGCTTTTCACAGCTCAGCATATTAATATGGCTTTACTTTTTATACCTCGTTTTTATACTTTTCTACTGGATAGTTAAGACCAAGATAAAACAAGACCTATATAACAAGAAATGTATCTTTTGTATCAGATGAGGTCAGTCAAGTCCCCTCAGGATTTATCCTGTTACCCTGTACCACAGTTTGCAGATCCTTTGTTAGTGTCAGCCATGTAGATGAGTCATAGTCATTGCTTGACCAATTTGCTCTCTGTGAAAGCCTGAGAGAATGTTTTCTCTCCATGTGACTCTCCTTAGGCACACTCTACATAATTGATCACATTGCTCTGTGGCCCCATAATCTCCTTTATCAGAAAATTTGGGACACAGCTGAATTACAGGATGTTACAGTATAAGTTCTCCAATGTCCTGCCTGAGTCTTCACTGACCTTAAAACAAGTAAATTTCTTACTGGCAGGAAAAAAAAAAAAAAAGATACTTGTTTCTAGTTTCTGATAATTAGCATAAAATGGTTCATCCCAGGCCAGAACTATAAATTTTCTTATATGAAGAGCTCCAGGAATACATAGTTACAACAGGATTAGTAGCCACAACTAAAATAATTTCAAGAAAACATCTATTTTTAGGTCCATCATAAATATATCAAAGTCACCAAAATACTGGAGGACTATTAAGATTTTAATAATCCACAAAAGCTGATAACATTATTGGGACAGGCAATTTCCAGTAAATTGTTACATCTGAAGTAAAAATGAAGGCAACATAATGTTTCTATTTGTAAAAATAAGACTCTAAGAGAACTGATAAAAGCATACCTCCTAATTGATACTGATGCTTTCAGGAGGATATAACATGACTCGGGAAATTTTATTTAAAATCCAGGAGGGAACTCAAGAAAATGGCACATTGGGAAAGAAACAATTTCAAAGAATTTGATTACATATATATCTAAATGTATGCACTCTCTAAAAGATGTTTCACCATGCCTCTCTTTGAACCACACTAAATTGTCCATCTTAGCTTCATTTATTATAAATAGGTTTCCATGAAGTCAGGATAGACCTACCAACCCATAAACACACCAAGGACAGAGTAGCTATCATTACACACATCCTTTTCTGTTATGTCAGAGTCTTTTGTATAGGGTTTGCACACAAAGATTTTGTAGAGTGAGTGACAATATGGGGAGAATAAACAGGTGAATACAAAAGAGAGAGGACTGATGACAGACCTGCCTTTCCTCTACCCCAACCCATTAAACAATATAGTCAGAAAGAGCCTCATTGAAGTCACTAGATGCAGTGGAGGGGTACCTCAGGTGGACAGAGCAACATCTGCAAGGAACCCTTGGAAAGAGACAATGATGGAAACTGGAAACACAAGAAAAGGTATTCTTCAAGTGAAAGATAGCAGTGGCTTTTTATAAGTTTTACTTCCAGGCATGAAATAGCCTCCACCATGTGGTGTCCTACAAAATTATATCTCTGGAGAGATGGACATTTAGATTGAGAGAGGCATGAGTGAACAGCCAACTATAAAATTAGGGTACAATATGAAAAGAACAAAAGCGAATTTTAAATAATAGTTATGTATCTCAACTTTTTGAAAAACCCTGACTTATGCTTATTGCTTTAAGTAACTAATACTGACACATTGCACTCTCAATAATGTCTTAAGACTAAATGATAAATTCTGGGGTAACTTTAGTCATAACAAAGGATCACGGAAATACTAAAGGGAATACTATTAATAATGAAGAAGTCTATATAAGCTTAAAAAAAGAAGATCCTCTTCTAAAACACAAATATAAACATTATTCTAAACAAAATAATAGTCAAAGTACAGGCAGACCAAATTTAGAGAAAAAAACAGCTCTTTTAGTATAGTATCATAGTATCCATGGATCCAGTTAACATATAGGATGGGCCTCAAGCAGAAGAAGCAGTTACAAAGCAAATGGAAACAAATGAGAGTCCATGAACTGAAAAAATAAACTTCACACACAGTGGATTCATGAAGAAGGGAATTTTACGCATCCATTAAAAAAAATCCTGTCATCTGTGATATGGATAGAGCCACAGATTATTATGTTAAGTAAAATACATCAGGCACAGAAAAACAAGTAACACATGAGTATATGCAGAATCTAAAAAGTAGACCTCAAGTTAAAGGTAGAATGGTAGTTACCTCAGGCCAGGAATAGTAAGCCATGGGCAATGGAGAAAGGAAAGTTCCATCCAGGGATAGTAAGTTATAGTTAGGAGAAACAAACTTTGGGTCACCACTATACAGTATGGTGACAATAAATAATAACTGTACTATACATTCTGAAAAGCAAAAAAAAAAAGATTTTGAAAGGCTTTATCAAAAAATGGTACATGTTTAAAAGGAGAAATACATATAACCTATTTTATACACTGCATAAGTCTGCCAAAATTATATGATATACCATCAGTATATACAATATTTATATATTTGTGTAGCATCTTAAAATAAAATTAAAGTAAAACAAAAATCAATTTTAAAACTCTAGATATAACTGTCAGTGCAAATAAAAGAACTGTCAAAAGCAAAGGTACAAAAGGCTCAGAACAGATATTACTATCCTACCTGGCTTAAGAGGCAAACAAAAGATACTAGATACAAGAAGAAAGTAAGATGACAGCTGAAGACAAGCTAAAAGTCTGGGAGAAAAAGAGAAAGATGGGATATCAGGTTTGAAGGGGAGGGACAGACAAAAGCAAGGTAAGAATTACAGTGAAAAGAAAGAGTTTAACTCCAAATCCTTGCCTTTTAATACCACACCATGTCGATTTGTCCCTTTACTCTTCCTAAAGGAATTATGCAGCACTCTTCAGATGATCCCAATATAGTCTCCCCTCACAAGCCCATTCAACAATTCCTTTCATTTGAGGAATATTTAGAGTTTATTTACAGGGAGGTAGAAGGTAAGTAATGATAAGTTATGAAAGTGGACTTGTAACTTTTCAAACAATGCCATATGTCTCCCAAATATCTACATGAGGTCCATTACTCAGCTTTATATTTTACCTGAGAAAGGTTTTTGTCCCATCATCCTTGCTGTTTGTTTAAAGAAATCTGATAGTGATTTTTTTATTTTGTCTGTTTGTTTGTTTGTGTTTTTTGGCAGAACCGGAGATTGAACTCAGGCCCTTGCTTGCCAGCGAAGCGCTTATTCTACTGAACCAACTCCACAGTCCCTGATAGTGTATTTTTAAAATCAAATGTTATTATTAATAGTTTTTCTCACATAGTGTAACAATTTCACTAGCTCTGTTCTGTACTGCACTCATCTAGAAGGGAACAACAGTTCATTCTCATCACAACGTATTATAAACAAATGCCATCTACTGCTGACACACCATGGGCAACTGCTGAAGGGAAAGTAGGTTTTGCTACTTAAACTAAAATTTATCAGAGGACTTTTACTCTGTTAATTTTAGGAAAGTAAAATGTTTCCTTTTGAATTCGTAGGACCAAAACCAGAAATTAAAGTATATCTTACGGAATGAAAGCTTTCTTATTTATGAAGAAAGCAGTAGTCTCTAACTTCCATTAATATATGGGCAATATTTTCAAATTTCATTCACACCTGCATGTAAATACTGTCACTAAATACCACCAATTTTAGGGGATTCATAAAACTCATAAACATTAAGAGATCCACATCATTGTTTAGACTAGAATAAGGAACCGGAACCTAAGAAAAAGGAAATGAAACGTAACAGATGATCTATTTAGAAATGGGTGTTATTTGAGAAAGCCTTAGGAGAAGACAACAGCACAATTATTTTATCACACTACTCAAGTAAACTAGTAGAAGCACCAATCATTTTGCCTTTTTTTTTTTTTTTTTTTTTTTTTAAAGTACTTGGTACAGGATCTCACTATGCAGCTCAGACTCAATAGTGATCCTCCTCCTCCTGTTTTC
Source organism: Octodon degus (assembly GCF_000260255.1). Taxonomy (NCBI): domain Eukaryota; kingdom Metazoa; phylum Chordata; class Mammalia; order Rodentia; family Octodontidae; genus Octodon; species Octodon degus. The sequence continues at coordinate 10,051,115 of NW_004524611.1, forward strand.
AGCCTCCGCAGTGCTGGGATTACAGGCCTGCACCACCATGTCTGGGCTTGGTGGCCTGCTCAGCAAGCCAAGGGGCAGGTGTGGGGCTGGAGTGGCATGTGGTGCAGGGACTGGACCCCAGTCCCTGCGCTTGCCTAAGCAGGTGCTTAGTCCATTGAGCTATCTCACTAGCCCTGTACCAGTCATTTTGGTAAAAGCAGTCTAGTACACTACCAGAAAAAAGCATTTTATAACATTTTTTTTTTATTTTTCAATTACATCTTAAGTGCAAGTCAGTCTGTCTTTAGAAGGGGTGACTCTTGCAGCATCCACAGTGGGACCCTCCACTGAGAGCTGTTATCTTAAGTTTTAACAAAAATTTCAGAGTTGCACTGAGGTATGCAGTCCAAAGGGCACCCTTTGGAAAGTATAATTCTGTATGTTCCCTCCTCAGGAAAAAAAAAAAAGCACCTAATTTAATCTAATTACAGCCAATCTCAGCCCTTCAGAAATACCATCAGCAATTAGGATTTATCCCACTCTGAATCTAGATGAAGGGTACAAGCACTTCCCCAGCACAAGCAGGTGCCATAGTAATTACATGATGACCTGCTCATCAGCATCACTGCCTGCAGACACAGAAGAAGTGAGTTGCTGTAGAAGAGTGGTCAAGAGATGCAGGTAAAATGCTTCACCAGGCCATGTGGCACAGCACAGCAGGCTTCCTGAAAGATAGCAGGTGGGGCCAGACAGGAATTGCTAGCATTTGGGAGATATTTTAATCTGCTTTCAGGAGTATTTTTCTAAGTAGTGGTGTGAGAATACATACCCCTAGATATGAAAAGCCTCAGAGTTCCTGCAAGAACACTGTTACATCTGCTTGGCACAAAACCATACACCCTCGCATCAAGAGGCAATCTCCAGAATTCATTTAGAATTCCAAAATAGATTATTTTAAACATCATTAGAACCAGTAGCTCAATAATGCATTAAAACAGTTGGAAACCTATGAAAAACCAGGTCTAATGGGACTGAAGGTTAAGTACAGCAAGGTGTGTCACAAAGGTCCCCTCGGCCAAAACCTCACGGGCTAAGAGCAAACAGCACTCCTAGTAAAACAAAGTGTATAATTCAACATGTTTTTCTCCCTCAGTTAACTAGTCAAAGAAGGGCTTAAAAGAATGCAATATTGGATTTATCCTCATATTTAATTAAAAAGAGAACTAACAGCACTATCAACAAGGAGTTCATTCCTTGCTTAGCACAAGACTTTTCTCTGCAAAGGCATTTTGAGAATGGGCAGTGAAACAACTCAATATATAAACATTTAGGGAAAGCTATCATGTAAATAATGCTACTGATACTATTGGTAACAACACTGAAGAGGAAGTACAAATCACAATCCTGAAGCTGGGGGAAGCCATAAAAGAATCAAGATCATCATCCACTGTCAAATTCCAATCAACTCACCATTTTCCTCTTCTTGCATTGTGTCCAGAGACCCTACATTCCTTCAACAGAGTTCTATCAAATAAAAATGTTTCCAGGTATAAAAGTTACATGTAAGAATCTGAATATACAATAATACTCCCCAAGTTTTAGAAATCAAATAACCATTTTTTCCTACATAGCAGTTGTATAAATACCTAGAGGAAGATAATGTCCTATGATAGGCTCATAGAAAATACTGTAAGATGTTAGCAGATTTAAAATAAGAGCGTAACACAGTTGTACACATTTAACCACACACAGATAAACTGTGGGCAGATGGCATGGATCTCTGAGCACTCCCCTAGGTTGGCCTCCACCCCAGTACAGTGTATGTTTGACTCTCTGGGAAGGGTGTGAAATTTAGCTCTGCCTACGTACACATAATGGAATTTTCTAATGCACCTTTGGCTTTATGTTTTCAGAAAAAGATTTACAAATTGGGCATCAAGATATCCACCAGTTCTCAAGTAACATTTAGCACACAGAGATGCCTGTTCCTGCCTGTCTTAAAGCCCACCCACAATTTCATTTTCAATTAGCAGCTCCTCGAAAGGCAGTAATGAAAGCAGTTGCTAAAGAGCATTCAGATGTCACGGAAAGACTGCAAACCCAAACTGTAAATAGCACATTGTGAGTCGCCTGTCACCACCATCAACTCCCACGGGAATCTCGCAGCACGTGGCTATCATAACCATCTGCTCGGCTCCCCACCAACATCACTGCAAACCACACAGTCACCCACCACTCCCACCTCCCACTCATTACCTGTCATGCACAGACTTGTGTGAAGATGAGAATGCTGTGAATAGAGAATAGAGAATACACGGAGGCTTATTTTATGTTCTGCAGCTGAGATCAGACCACATGCAAATTACTGTGTATAATCAGAAGAGGGAAAAGTGTACAAATAGCCTCAAACCCAAAATGTAAATTTAAATAAAGCAAAATAGTTCTCTTCTATCCTCATCCATTACCAAAAGTACACTAGATAGACCTGTTTAAGATAAAGACAGATTTCCTCACCATTCAAGCAGTATTATCCTAGGAATATGTGGGTATAGAGTGAAGAATCTCTCCTGTTGGTTTATATTTCTATATTTATTTCATTACAAATATATAGGACTTAAGTAGCCCTTGAGCAGTGCACACACACACCTCCTCAAATTCTTACTGTGTGAAACAACTTTTATAAGGGTAAGTCCCACTAACCTGAATCACTGCTCACTCTCTTAATAGTACTTTTTTTTTCCTGTTCAACATATTTTTTCTATAGGTTTTATTTGATGAAGCAGTAGTTATGTGCCATGTGCTTTTAAAAATATTTAAAGTTTAAATATTTATAGTTTTGGAAGAGGAGATGACTTATAATCTAGTATTTCTGCAGGCCTGAGCCCAGGTTGGGATCCTAAGGCACCCACGCCACGGCAGGCTGTAAGTACCACTGAAAGCTCTGAAAGGTTCCCCAGCACTGTCAGTGCTCCAGTGTTGTAATTTTCTGCTCAAATACATGATGGTGCTATTTCTTCAGACACACGTAAACCAGCACATGTCTCTAAGACAGCAGCTTCCCACCAAACTTCACTGGCCAGATCAGGGCTCTGACAGGGGACGCACGATGGTGAAGAGCCAGGTGGAGTGTCCTCCTTAGTCTCATGCTCAACATCTTCCACTTCCGGGTTCCACTGAAGTCTTACCAACAGGTGTTCAGCGCGAAGTTCCAGTAGTGCTGTATCTTAGTCACTTGCTTACCATTGGGATATAATAACTGATGCCCACAATTTAAAGGGGTAAAGATTTATTTTAGCTCATGGTTTCAGGTCATGGTTGGATGGTTCTGAAGCAGAGGGGAACAGCTGAGGAAAAGTTACAGCATGAAAGTCAGTAGGCAGACAGCAAAGGGAGGAAAAAAGAAGGAAGGCACAGCCTTGCAGGCCACATGCTAGTGACCAAGCTCTTCTAAAAGGCTCTGCTTCCAACAATACATTCAGGTATGGATTCACACGTGAATTAATTAACCCAAAGTGGAAAACATGTGCTCCATGATGTGCTCCAATCACCTTATGCACTTCTGAGAATTCTGAGGGACATTTTAAATCTAAACCACAAAAGATCCACAGTGTGGTAGACAGAGAACTGTATTCAGTACCACAGTTTGTAACCTTCACCTGACTACACAATTCTTGAGAAGCAAATGGAACCCCATTTAACACATGACACTTGAAATTCTAAAGAATGAGGTAAAACTGGCTTAGTGCCCCTCACGTTTCCTTTTTTAAAATTGTTTTATTTATTTATGTGTGTGTGTGTGAGTGTGTGTGTGTGTGTGTGTGTGTGGCCAGCTCAGCCCACTAGGGGGCGGGGCTGGCTGGCATGTGGTGCTGGGGGATTGAACCGCAGTCCCTGTGCTTTGCTAAGCTTGTTCTAAGTAGGTGCTTTAGACCACTGAGCCATCTCACCAGCCCACCCCTCACATTTCTTAATAATAGTTGAAGGTACCTTCAGGCATTTAACCATTATAACAAATGTATTTATGAAAGAGCACATACCAAAGTTCGTATGTCTTTCTATTATAAAAGTATAATCCCAAATTACAATCATATATTAAATGCTCAGGGATTTCTTGAAACCTATAGACTCTAGAGTCAAACTCAGTAAATACTTGTGCAGTTTTTGGCATAGATTTCCACCCAGAGCTAATTAGCAGGTCTTCAGAAATGTGACCTGAACTGGATTGTGTTTAACCAAAGTTTTCCATTACAAAATCTCCTTTGCAAAGTAATTTCTTTTCTCTTTTCCTTTATCCCAGTTTCTCTTTCCTTTTAAAGTTCCCATATTATAATATCTATTGTACATTTTGGATCTTATTTACTCTTTCAGTTTTTCACACTAGGGAAACAAAACAAAGTAGTTTCTATTAGCAACAAATTTTACAGAAAGCACCTCAGGCACCACAGGTAAGTCTCATTGAAAGAAAAGACCAGCCTCTGGAAGCAAACAATCACAAAGGAAGGAATATGAACTTGAATACACTACTCCATCCACATGAGTAGAAACACAGGTGATAGCTTAGTTACCTGGACTCTTCTATACCATCACAGCCACTCCAAAGGGCCAACATGCAATGCCAGTACACAATACAAATGCAACCATCACACACAGCTTTAATAACAGCTCTTTCATTAGAATTTTGCATTAGGATTGCTTCCCCTTCTTCTAGAAATCAGCAGGAATTTTGTGTCTATAATTTACAATGCCAACCCTAAGTGTTCCACCAAGTTTGACTCCACTACACTAGATTTTAGGGAGAAAAGCAAATTTGTATTCCTTACAAGCATTACCAATCCAGATCATCTTATTTAAAGCTTTTAAACCATGTAAGGTGTTCCAACATAAGACATTCCTACCAGCAAGGTTAGAGTCTACCTACTTTTCCTTGTGACATATCCCAATTCTTTTTATATTCTGCTGAAATGGATGCATTCTTACAGTCACCTATGAGTAGAAGAAATCTCAATAGCAAAATTTATATAACAAAAAAATGGCTTCTACTACAGTGTTCAGCCTATTTCTCTGATGTAGTTCTTACTAGAAATAAAGGACAAACTAATGGACTAAACAGAGATTTAGAAATCCAACTGGAGCCAAATCTGAGTTTTTCGACCTGTCATTAACTTTTCATTATTCCTGCTCTATTTTTAAAACGCTTTCTCTGTGTTATGAAAGAGCACATACCAAAGTTCGTATGTCTTTCTATTATAAAAGTATAATCCCAAATTACAATCATATATTAAATGCTCAGGGATTTCTTGAAACCTATAGACTCTAGAGTCAAACTAATCATGTAGTTTCTAGAAATACTTGTATACTCCTCTCTGTCCTCTGACCTACAGTTTTCTTGCTGTTTCTTCCAAATCTTTATCTCAAGCAAAGAAAACAAAATGTACAGAGGAAACTAAGCAAATACTGGGGATAGGGAGCTCTGAGTCTAAACGCTAGCTCTGTCTCTCACTGCTAGATGAACTCTGACCAACCATTTTATCTCTTTACACCCCAGATTCCACATCTGTAAGTTAATCATGGTAATTACATACCAGGCAGGGTTGTAGTACAAATTACAGGTTATACTATATAAAGCTGCTTCAATGAATGACTGCAGACTAGATACAAGTAGATAAACATTAGTAATTACTGTTATAACTCCAACTTGAGATTTTGGAGCCCATGAGCACCTTTGGAAACACTGCCCAAAGTGTCAGATTTAAGAACATTACACTGGACTTCTTCAAGTCTATTCTGAAACTTATTACTCCAGATGTTATAGCCTTCATTACCCATTAAGCTGAACTCTGAATAAAACTTCTAATAAACCTCCTTGATTCCTTTAATCTAATTTCGTAACTAAAAATTATCACCCAAAACACACACTTGATGCATCAATCTGACCACTATCAAATAGAAAGTTTCTTAATCTACAATTTCATGAGATCCTAAGGAAATACCAGGAAATTCTGGTTACTAAGAAACATGATATTATTTTAATATTGTATGATATTTTGAAAACAATATATTGTATGATTCCAGATCTTTCCCTCTGCAAATAAACATCTGCAATCTAGAAATTACCTGTTCCACTTTTAATCAGCAACACCTGCTCTATGAACCCGAATTCTTTCCTCTGCTTCCTTCAAATGACAGGCAATCCCACCCAATAGTCTTACCAAAAACAAAATGCAACAAGTATACAGGTAAATGCCACAGGCACTAAAGCCTTCCTATTAGTGGATAAAATTTGCTAAGAATAGCTTTATTTTGCATTATTACTCGGTGTCATTTGTGAATTTCCACAGGCACAAAGGATCCCCAATAACAAGAGCTGTATTTACTCGTGTATCACTGAAAATTATTAACAAGACAGAGAGACCCTCTCCAAGACTTTTCTTTCACCAGCAAGTCTTCCAAAGCTAATTCTGAGTTATAGCTTAAGGAAAACAACTAAGGTACCAAAAGTCAAACTCATTTCTTTGCCCATGCTCTACACGCCACAGTACTTGGGCATTATAGAAAACACTAATCATTTTCAAGACGTGGCTGGCACACATCATCATTTCTAGCAACTGAGAACCTAAGTTATACAATGTACATGGGCAAATTGTTCTATTCTGCTTGTCCTAATCACAAAGCCCTCTCTTCACACGCCATCTTGATGATTATGAGGCTTTAGTGTGCTTAAGCAACAGTCATCCAGCATAGAGCTTTGCTGTGCAGAGAACATCTGACTGAAAGTGTATTGTGATAAAGTTTTAAATCCTAATAAAAAGCATCAAGACTAGTGTCATACTTATTTAGAGATAAGTACACAACTCTGATGAGCAGCCACTTCTGCAAACCATCAAGGACATCTTCTCTGCCTGTTCAGAAGAACCACAGACGACAGGAACCTGAGAAGGTCAGAGCAAAAAGCAAACTCAAACTTCCTCACCTGTCTGAGTCCCTTTGTCATTTTCTTTCTCTTCCCAAGATGCTGGCAGAGATTGCGGTCATTTTCTCGATCTGAACTGTAGTGATGTGGATGGCTGAGCCTACTCTTCTTTGAATGAAAAGACAAGCCATTGGTAAGTGCTTCTCGTTTCTTCTTACTCAGGGGAGTCTGGCCTTTCTCCACACGTTCCTGAGGCTTAAGTGCTACATCTTTCTGTAGAAGAGAAAGAAAAAGAAGTAGTGGTTACACTGATATCTACGCTCACACCCAAATTATAAATTAAACACTATTAGTAAAAAGGTAGAGAAGAGAGAGAGAAATGAAATATAAAATACCTAAAACTGTGAACCATGGCACTTAAATTATCTGAATCATTAAGGACACCACAAAAACTCTTATCTATGTTTACTGAACAGAAAACTCCAAAAGCACTATGGAGTTATCCATTGAAAATGATTTCACTGGTGCCTGGGATAGTGACTTTTTATTAGATTCAGTGCTAGATTCATCACATGAAATTCCCAAAGGAAGCTCAATACACTTAATTTCTTAATTGTTACATCGATTACTGTATGTTCACCCAAAAAGTACTAAGTGAATGCTAGATTCAAAATAAAATGCACAAGATTGAAGGTATCAGAGCAAGGTGGATGTGAGCCACCAAGAAATCATCAATCCAATATGATTAAAATGTTTCTTTAATGCTTTATTCTTTTACCATATTACTCTGAATATCCTTAATATCTACCTTTGCTAAATGAAATGACAGTATTATTATCAAAACCAACAACATGAACTTCCATTCATTCCTGTATGTGAGTAGAACTGGGAGAGGGATAGGAGATGGATAATTAGTGCCCTAGAATGAGGAGCCACACCTGTAGATATACTAGACCAAAATCTCAATCTACAAGACCTGGTAGAGTTTTACGGCACCTGACATATCAAAAGGCCTGAGTTCACATTTTTCTTTAGGGGACTTGGAGTATGTCAACACAAACCTGAGACCATTTGCAAACTGGATTCACAGAAGATCAAACAACCTCATCTGTCCTTTGAACCCTGACAAATCCTGTACATACTACATAGTCAAATGAAAATGATTTGCCCCTCAATTATTTATAAATGAAAAAATATGCTCCTTTTCAAACAGAAAATGTTGCTTCACCTAGCCTCACTCTCAGTTTCTGTCATCATAATAGTACATTTAAAAATGAAATAATGGAAGGCTGGCCTGATTGCTCAGCAGACTAAAGTGCCTACTTAGGCAGAGCGCAGCTGCCTGGGTTCAATTCCAGGCATGCTGTGCCAGCCCTGCCCCTGGGGGCTGATGAGATGGCCATTGAGACTGGGCTTGGTGACTCACGCCTGTAATCCCAGCACTTGGGAGGTTGTAAACAGAAGAATCACTACAAGTCTGATCTATGTAGTGAGACCATGAACACCCTGTAGACCTTGCCCTAAATACAGGGAAAAAAAAAAAAAAAAAAAAAAGAATTAAAATTACCCTAGGCCCTTGCAAATGCCTGAGTATTTGTTATTTCTCAAAATTTACATATTGAAATTTGTACACCGCCCCCAAGGGGATAGAGTTAAAGGAAGGGACTTTTGAGCATGGTTTGATTATGAAGGACTCCCTCATAAGTGAAATCAATCCTCTTATAAAAGAATCTTAAGCAGTTTGCTTGTGCCTTCCACCATGAGAAAAACAGCCAAGAGACATGATCTCTAAGGAACCAGCCCTTACTGGATGCTGACTGTGCTAGTCCAGCAATCTTAAACTTTGCTGGCCTCCAAACTGTGAAAAAATAAATGTTGGCTTTTTTATAAGTGACCTGATCTACATTATTTTGTTATAATTACCTGAAAGGGCTCAGACAGGTTTTACACTCTTTAACTTCAGCTTCCATATTCTTCCTTTCCTATTAGGACATTTAGAACTGCTGCCTACTCAGAGAGACTTTCTTTTATTGTGAAGCACTCTTGTTCTCAGGCCATTAAGCAACAAACATTGTACTGAATGTTATGCCAAAAATAAACTTAATACTGAGCTCTGCAGATGCTGGGAAGACAGACAAGTGTGTGAAGAAAATTTCCTAGGCATGGAGGACCTAGAACTTAGGGGACAAACGCTAATCAAATCATTCAAATACAGAGTAAGTAAATATTGACTGACTAGCTCTAAAGGAAAAATATGGGGTGCTAAAACTGAAAAAATAATACACAGCAAAGCAGAGCATTAAGGTTGAGGAAATGCCTCTAACTTGATCTAGGTCGGAAAGGTTGAGCAGAGGGAACTATGTGAGCATAAGCCTTATGCAGCAGCCTTATGGTGCTGACAGTGTAATCCCCCAATGAAAGAGGGAGAAGAATAAGCAGCTAATGTCAATAACCCCAGTGTTTTATATAATAAATGTTTCATATAACTCAAGCAAATAATAGGTGATCGATATATGCTTGTTGAATACATAAAAGTGAAAACTAGCTGAAACACCAAAACTTATAAAGTGTAGTAAAGATAAAGCACAGTAGTGATTTTTAAAATATTTTAAATTGCCATGAATAAACTGCCAAGCAAGCTAGAAAAGCTGATAATGGCTGTAAACCAGTCCACTTAGCAGGCAGTGTAGGCATACAACATGGATCACAGAGATAGTAAAAAATCTCCAAAGAGACAAAGACCCATGCTTGGACCAAGAAAATATCAAAGATAACAGACTAAATAATATCAAAAATAGAAGTTCTGTAAGGCCAATGAATGGCTCTGGATATAACTCCTAGGTACTACCATTGTAGATAATTTTCCCTCTGCTATGAGAATTAGTTCTGAGGCAATAAAGATGTGGCAAGAAGTAGTGAAAGGGATAATCTGAAATCAAAGCAAGTGTAAAGGCCACTGATTCCCAGCCCTAGACTTTTATGGCTAACATGTGGTAAAGGCTGAATAAATGTTGCTAAATTGAATTCCTTTGTCCACTGTCTAGTACCTTGATTGGCTGTTACATATCTGCTCAACTCAAAAATGTTCTGAGTTTAGAATTACATGTAAATAAAAGTCAGCTGTCATGAAAAGATGCTTATATACAATGGCAACACTAGCAGAAGAAACTAGGTGAGCTCCATCTGAGCTGCTTTTATATGATAAAATTAAACTGCATTACTTTCTAAGAGTAACATTAAAGTTACATATAGGGTAAAAGAAAACACTTGCTTTGTCCTACAACCCACCTACTGTTCTATACATGTACATACAGAGTATCAGATTAATAAACAACCGATATTTAACATTAACTATGCTGTTTTAAAATTATGCCATTGTCGTTAGAGATCAAATCTTTCATACTGAAGGTGCCTCCAAAGTATACTGAAAATTATGTGCAATTTCATACAAATGTGAATTAATATTTATGAGAGTATGTTGTAATATTTCCAAATCCATTTTATTTTCATGTAGCATATTAATCAAGGCATTCTCACTGCAGTGCAGAATAGCTACACAGAGCAAATGGACCCCATGCAGCGACACTAGCTTGTGAGAGACCTGCTGAAGTCTTAGCAACAGTAGTACAATCATCTTAGCTCTGATTAGTATTACGATTTCACAGAGGTGGTGGTGGGAGTAGATCAGAGGGTATAGAGAGGTGGTGACTTAAGAGGTGAGAGAAAATAGAAACTTCAAAAAGTGTTTATTACATAAGAACTGTATTATTTTCAAAGAGTAGAGATTACATCAACTTTTTAAAAGCTAAATCTTCAATTACAAATTTCTGTACAGATCCTTTGTTATAAACCTAAGTAAAGTAGCGCATTGTTCATACCCATCATCGACATTTATTGACTATTCACTCTGTATAAAATAATCTTTTAACTTTTCATGGATAGTCCTGGACAAAAAAAGAGACTCAAATGCCTCAAGATAAACAATAAGAATCAAAGACAAAAGAGATTCAATATAATCACCTTATCAACATTACAATGAGCTGGGGATATAGCTCAGTAGAATAAGTGCTTGCCTGGCAAGCACAAGGTCCTGAATTCTATTCCAGATACCACCAAAAAACAATTACAAACTTCCTTAATGATTCCACACATCTATATGTACGTACACACGTACACACACACACACACACACACACACACACACACACGATAGATATATAGATATGCCAACCCAATAGTAATGAAAGAATATCCTTAGAGAAACTTTGTCATTATGCTGTAATATGGTGAGACATTTATGTAATACATGAAAATTTATTTAAAGAACCTTTTGGGATCAATGAACAGCAATTTGTTAAGCCCTGTTTTTCATCAATCTAACATGATTTAGGTATGCTAGTGGTTCCCAAAGGAAACTGTCCATCAGAACTACTGTGGGACTCCTTTTTCTTCTTTTAGTGCAGGGTCTCACTCTGCAGATTGGACTTGTAGTGATCCTCCTGTCTCAGCCTCCCCAGCACTGGGATTACAGGAATGTGCCACCATGCCTGGTTTCATGGCAGGCACAGTGCACTCAAGGTTCTGGGGCCAGCATGGCATGCAGTACCAGGAAATGAACTCAGGACATTGCACTGGCCAAGCAGGTGCTTATGCCACCAAGATATCTCCCCATCCCATTGGATTAGCTCCCCGTATTTTTCCTTTAGAGCTGGTAGGGCTTTTTTGAAACAGGATCTTGGTATATAGCCCAGCCTGGCCTCAAACTCTTGTGGATCATCTTGCTTCAGCCTCCCGAGTGCCAAAATTATAGGTGTATATAAGTACATCTGGCTACCAACAGGGCTTACTGATAACAGGACAACTATACACCATATTCTGAAATAAAAGCACTTAGTAAATGAACAGTAGGTGGAAGAATATGCTACCAGAATACGTACCATTTGTCATAAGGATTACCTTATGCCAAAACCCTTGAAAAACAACAAAATCAAGAGGGATGCTACTCTCCAGGCACCATGAGAAAACAGCTAGAGAGAAAAGAAAATGCCCATGTGAAAGATTATCTATCCCTATAGTACAAGAAAAGAAACTGTATTATTATCAGAAAGGGGATCTTGGCCCTAGAAAAAAATTGTATACAAACAGATTTTGCTTAATGTAACTGGTAAGCTACCTTTCTCTATACATTTTATTTTACTTTTACACAACTGCCCTTTATCTAATTTTTTTTGACTATTTTATTTGATACAGAGTCGCACCACGCAGCTCAGACTTGTAGTGATTCTCCTAAATCTCCCCAGCACAGGATTACAGGCATGTGCCACCACACCCAGTTTCAGTGGCAGGACCAGGCATGCCTAGGATTCCTAGATGGCCACACACAACTGCCATTTCTAAATAACCATTTCAATTTTACTGCTTTTCTAGGTCTTCATTTTCCATTGAGTGCTCTCACACATATGAAAAAAAAAAAAAAAAAAAAAGGCATGATTTTATCTTTTTATTGTGTTTTAGGGCAATTTAATTTGCCTTCCTACCCAGATAACCTAAGACAGTAGAGATGAAAATCTGTGTCACTACATAAGCACTGGGAGACAAAGGGTTTGATGGCAGAAGAGTACGAAAAACATCTAGAAAAACTTCATGATGCATTCATTTAAAAATCAAAGAAGCAGAAAAAAAGCCAATCAGCCACCAGCTGAAGGCTGTCTGAACAGTAAAAAAAATTTAAACATATTTGCTAGCAAGAGAGGGGGTGAGTGTACAAGCCTTTCATAACAGATGGGCAGATTTCATGAAGCTTAAGCTCTGTGATTTTTAGTTCACTGGTGACAGGAGGGCAGGGTCATAGCAGCCCACCCGAGAGAAGCTCAGAGATGGATGCATCCCAGCAATTTCCTCCATACTAGCCATTTTCCAAACAGGTGATCTTGCTCTTGACTTTTCATCTCTCAAATTGAAATCTTCCACCAAAGGTTTCTGAGCTTCCACCACACTTCTGAATTTCAAAATAAGATGCTTCACTGTTGTGCAAACTAAGGGAGGGCAACGAATTGCAGATGAAACACTGTGTAGGCTGCAGGGCTCCATTTGCTGATTAAAGATAAAGCCAGAGACAATAGAAAATGAGGGCACAATTTGCCTACCATGCATGAAATGAGTTTTAAAAAGAGTCTCCATCTGATTTTTCCAACCAAACTAATCTGTGCGCAGGCATCACCTCCAAAGCATCTGTGCTATGTGTGTTGCATGTGGTTGTGTGTGCATGTTGTGTGAGGGAAACAACTTAAACAAGACATTTTCTATTAGTTATTTGATCTTAAGGACTTAGAAAGAAAATAGCATGCCACTAAAGAAAAAGTGCTTTGTTTGTCTTTCAAGTCCTTTGTTGCTTTGTTGTACCGCACTTATGTCTATTTTTAAATAATTTTTACAAACATTGATTCTATCACTGCCTAAGTATAAATAAAGTGCAACTGTCTACTGTGATAAAAAAAAAAAAAAAAAAGGAAGCCAGTGTTAAAGCTCAGTGGTGCAGTGGCCTGCCTGGCAAGCACAAGGTCCTAAGTTTAATTCCTTGTACAAAAAAAGGGGGGGGGGGGGAAGGACTAAAAAGGACTAGGGAGATAGCTCCACGGTCTAAATGCCTGCCTGTTAAGCACAGGGACCAGGATTCAATCCTCAGACCATATGCCATGCCAGCCACCAAAACCAGGCATGGTGGTTCACGCCTATAATCCCAGTGCTGGGTAGGTCGAGATAGGAGGATCATCAGGAGTCTGAGCTGCATAGCAAGACCCTGTACCAGATACATAGATAGATAGATAGATAGATAGATAGATAGATAGATAGATAGACAGACAGATCATTTTTAAAAAAATCAAGTAAAACAAATGAAAACTTAGAAAGCATACAACTTATTGTAACCCAACTCTTATGTGGCTGTGGTCACATTGGTCCTCCATTTTGGACTTTTGAACACACTAACTTATGAACAGACTTCTAAGACCTGAACTTATTAAAAGGTGGCACAGACTGTGTAGCAATTTAAATTAACTCCTAAAATGCCCAGTATAGTACTGACAAATTAATCTCAAATATTAATATCGTTCTAAAACAATCAATATACCTACTATATATCACACACTTTGACCTTTTGTTGTAAGTATATAAACGGGTTCCCAAACTAAGTAGCTCAATCAGTATACCAAACAAATAAATGAACTACTATAATTAAGTGAGTCAAGCAAGGAGCAAACAGGATGCTTCATGCTGCCATCTTTCACGCCAACTTAAAAGTAAATACCTACATTGGCATTCAGACAGAAACACAGATGGATGGGACAGAAGAGTGTCCAGAAAGAGACCACACACAGGCAGACTACTGATTTGAAGCTATGCAGTTTTATGGAGCAACAACCATTTTAACAAATGGTGATGGAACAAAGTAACCATATTTAAATTTAACAGAACCATGTCAATCTAAAAAGAACAATTAACCCTAAATATAATATCACCTAAATATACAGCCCAAAACTATAAAACTCCTGGGAGAAAACACTTGTAACCTTGAGTTAGGCAAAGATTTCATAAATATGATACCAAAAAAGGATCCATTAAAGAACTGACAAATTATACTCCATCAAATATTAAAACATCTCTTCAAAAGAAACTTCAAAAAATGATAGCAAAATATAGTGCAGATAAAAAGTATTCCCAAAATGTTGTTCTGGTAAAAGATGGTACACAGAATATATTAAAAATTCTGAAAACTTAATTTTTAAAGTTGGCAAAAGGCCTGAATAGGTACCTCACTAGATAAAATATCTACATGGCAATGGAAACAGTATATAACATTAGCAGTCATTAGACTACTATAATTGAAAAGCACAATGAGACAAATATATCAAAATAGGCAAAAGTAAGAAGAATGATCATACCGTGTATGGGCAAGAGTAAGAAGGAACTCTAATAACTACTGGGTAGGAATGTAAAATAGTACAACCACCTTACAAAAAGTATGACTACATCTGTAAAAGTTCCAAGCCATCTGGTCCTGATGGTCTCTACATAAAGCATGGGGATATAGCTCAGCACAGCATATGAACCCTGTATTCAATCCCCAGTACTGACTTAAAAAAAAAAAAAAAAAAAAAAAAAAGTTCAACAGAGCCATTGCTGTGGTGCACATCCATACTGAGCTACTTGGGAGGCTGACACAGAAGACCACAAGTTTGAGCCCAACCTGAGCAACATAGCAAGACCCTGCTTGAAACTAACTGAAAAGAACAGGAGATACTACTCAGTATCAATTTTCCTACCAAGAGTTCAATCCACACTACCACAAACCCAAAACAGTTTTTTTTTTTCAAAGTATACCTATGTAACAATGATCCATCCTTTCTATCCTTACTTGTATGAAGAAATAAAACACATGCCCAAATAAAGGCTTGCACATGAATGCTCATTATTAAATTTGTAATGAGCACATACCTGGAAGGCTAAATGTATACCAACAAGTAAAATGATTAACAAAGTGGCATATAACCAGTCAGTAAATACCACAAAGTAATAAAAAGGAATGACCTAGCAGCACATGCTGCAGTACAAGCAAATCTCAAAATAATTACCCCAGTAAGAGACAAAAAAAGAATACATTCTGTATAGTTGCTGAAAATTTATAAAGAGGATATGGAACAGGCATCATATACAGACAAATTAAATTTTGAGAACAGTGGACACATTCATAGTCTTGGTTTTATCAATGAGCTGTACACAGATTAAAAGTTATCAAATTGTACACTTTGAATTTATTGGATTACTAGTATATCAATTCTATCTAAAAAAAAAAAAAATTAAAAAAAAATAGCCTGTGCTGGCCAAATAGCTCAGCAGATTAAAGTGTCTGCAAGCAGGCACAGAGGACAGGGTTTCAATCCCCAGGCCTGCTGTGCAGGCCCCGCCCCCAGGTCCCACTGAGATGGTGAGACTGGGCATGGTTGCGTGCCCCTGTAATTGCAACTCTTGGGAGGCTGTAAACAGTCAGATCACTAAGAGGCTAATCTAGTAGTGAAATCCTCAAAATACTGTAGACCCTTCCCTGAAATACAAAAAAAAAAAAAAAAGAGGCAGCCTTATCATCCTGGTCAACTGGTATATCATCTTACAATAATCTAATACATGCAATGTCCATTAAAAGGAAGGTCTAGTTCAGATTCCTGAAACAAATAGGCAGCCACATGCTAGAAAGATGAGCTTTAAGACAAATGTGTCATGAAACCTCAACTGAAGACAGCTCAGCCATGACGAACCCAATGTCTCAGTCAGGAGGAGACAGAGGTCTCAGCATTTGCTCATCAATAACAAGGTGGAGTTCACACTCTATTCTTGGTAAATGTCTAAACAGTTAATTTTCTAAGTACTCCTTTGTAAAGTGTTGTCTCTGCTGACTGTTTGGCTGTACGCCTTTCTTTATAACTGCATTAATCAAAAAGCAAACAAAGCAAATGCTAATATTTTATTAGTGCTCCTAAATGTAAAAACAAAACCAAACTGATGGCCCTTGTTAAAATATATGTGATCATAAAGATATAACCTAGAAAATTCAAACATGAAAGAAAAGATTTAAAAAAACAGATAAAAGTACAGGTACATTCAGTATATAAAATACCTGTCAAAAGTGCACTGTCATTATCAGGAGCAGAGAGGAGAAAACACCGCAACAGTACTGAGAAGTTCTCCTAAACTCAGTTACAGGATGAAAACGCAACTATCAGCTCAAGTGAGACTTTTGCACACTGTGTGAAATGAAAACATCCCGGCAGTCTCCCATGCCTATAGACAAGTGAGAGTTGGCTGCTGTTAGACCTTAACATGCTCAAAGTGGTTGAATCCCTGGCAACCAGATGCTATTGCTTAAAACAGTTTAGGCTCTCAGCCCTGAAGGATTCCTAAAATTGGATTACAGTCCCTCCAGATAATCTGAGAAATACAGCATGACGAAAAAGAAACCTAAAAAAAATTAACTCCTCTATAACAAGCAACACTCAGAAAGCTGAGCACAGCATGACTGAGGCAGAAAATCTCATCAGTGAGGGCTTAAGGGCAATAATGTACACAAAGGGCAAGTCCAAAAGGGCGAACGGAACCACACACCAGAAGAGAGTTTAATGGATGCCGGAAGAGAAAGGATGTACCATGTAATTCTCAGGCCTCTCTGACGGTGGAAGTCAGGTTGCTAACTGAACACAGTAAAACATTCAAATCAGTATTGCTGTTTTAATCAACATAATTCACTAAAATTACATACACATTCATTGAGAATGGGTAACTTTAATGATACTCCTTTTAATTATCCATTCCTTGTTTCTATGTACAAATATGATTTTTTATTTTAAAGATAATAAAAACTAAAAACATTAAAAATGATACAGAATTTTTTAAAGGACCTGAGTAGACTTTTGTCCAAAAAGACATACAAATGGCCAAGAGACATGTGAAGAGGTGTTGTACTTCACTAATCATCAGGAAGATACAAATCAAAACCACAAGATAGGAGACTGCACCTGTTAGGATGAGTATTATCAAAAAGACGTAAGTGCTGATTAGCATGAGGATCTCAGGGAATCCGTGGCACACTGTGGATAGGAGTTAAGAACTGGAACACCTATAATATGCTCAGTGGCAAGGCATTTTATATAAAAGATGAGAGAAGTGTTATTATATTATAGCAAAAATAATGACTAGGTCTTCCTAGTAGTTCCTAGAATAGCCTCCAGAAGGACAGTGACTACAACTTGTCATTTTTCACATTTCCTAGTTAACATCAGAGTACAAAATATAAGGTTGTTACTGAAAGAATGAGACAACTGAAATTATCAATATCTCTTTCGCAGTGGAGGTTGCTGTACCATCACACAAATTGTACAACTATATCTCTCTTCCTCTTTTAAGGTTTCTATGCAAGAATATTCAAACCTATTGAACTATATTCATATATATATATATATATATTCTGATAAAACCATTAGTGTACTCAAATATGTTAAACAGGCCTAGGTAAAAAGGCCTCAACAGATAACTACACAGGTAACATAAATTGCCTTAATAAATACAAGAGAAGCAAAATGTTTAGTCTTGCGAATATCTTTTTAATTTGATGTCAAAACCACCTACCATGTCTTATTATCTATAAATAAAAAAATCAGGAGAGGTTAATGCTATTATCCTGATATGCCAGACAAGACCTCGAATAGCCAGTAAAAGTCTTCTCACATCCTCATGTTTGATCAGGTTAGTAATATGGCAAATATTTTCCTTTTTTCCACTACCTTCTTCTCTTTGCCAGATACCTACATACTACCACACTTTAATTTTAAGTAACCAATGCCCATGGAGGACAGCAATTAGCTTAAAGATATTCTTACAGTTACTGTAAGTGATACATATTGAATGGTTGCTTCCCTATCTTGAAGGAATCATGAAAGAAAAACAAATTCTAGTGTTCATTTGGTCTCTTTTTTTTTCCAGTTTCCATTACTCCAATGAACATCAGAAATCCAAGCTAAAAAACAGTTATTTAGCTTTATATGAATGTGGGAGGCTCAATAACTCCAGGCCTCCAATCCTACTGCAAGTGGGTTTCCGGGTTCCTGTGAAACTACCACATCAAGACTGCGCCACTTATCCCTTAATGGTCACCTGAGTGTCTCTGACCTATAAAATTCTCTTGGTGCATCACTTCCTCTTCCCCTACCTCTGCTGAGCTAAGCTCCTAATTCTTCTTCCCCCTTCTATTTCCCATAAGTCTCCTGCTATGCCCCGGCGGTGGGACTTCCTGTCATAGCCCAGTTGCCTAGTTACTCGCGCCTTTTACCCGCCGATGTCATTTCCCTAAGCCTCCACTATATATACCCAGAGTTTCCTTTGAATAAACAAGACTTGATCAGAATCCTGTCTTGTCTTCATTTCTCGCGTCTCCTCTCCTTTGTCCCCTCCTCAAGTCCCCGCTCCTCTCCCACGTGACTTCGTTGACTGACCCGCTGGCTCGGGGCATGTCATTTGACTTTGGTCTGCCTCATTGTGCTGTCCTACAAACAGAGATTAGTCAAAAAGCCCAATGTAAGAAAACAAATGTCTGTCTGTCTTTCAGTCTGCCCACCTCTCTCCCTCTCTCCTACACACAGAGAGGTAGAGTTTCACTCACTCCACTCAGCAGACAATTAATAATAATAATAATAATAATAACAATAATAATAATAATGCAAGGTAATTTGATGTTTAGGACAACTCTGAGAAAAAACAAAGCAAAGACTAGCAAAGCTTGTAAAAACAGGCTCTGAGTATAAGTGGAGTTCTACTATTACCATACATGTAGTGCAGTATACAAGATATACAGACAGCAAACAGCATGTTTATGACTCAAGTTTTTCAAGTGGTATTTTTAGTTTTATGTAGAATTTTGAAATAATTACTAGGCAAGTAATATTCTAGGGCCAGCCAGATAGCTCAGCAGATTAAAGTGCCTGCTTAGGCAGATGCAGGGACAGGAGGTTGATTCCAGGCATGCCATGCCAGCCCCACTCCTGGGGCGAACTGAGACTGCATTTGAGACTGGGTGTGGTGGAGAACACCTGTAATCCTAGTTCTTGGGAGGCTGAAAACAGGAGGATCATTACGAGTCCAATCTGTGTAGATACTGTATGAAATACATAAAAAAAATATATTCTGTAACTTTCTTCAACTTTGCAGAACTGCGGGAGGAGTGATCCAGAGAAGTAGCAGGAACATGTAGAAGTACACCTCCTCCTACTCCATGAGCAAGTGCTACAGACTTTCTGAAACTAATTTTAATTGATTTCTAAGGGACAGAGACCAATATCTGTACATTTAGGGTCCTCCATCAAATGATCTCTTAGGTTCAACTGCTCTTATGTTACTGTATTGGAAGCTATTTACCTGATAGAAAATACTCTTAAGAAAAGTATCTTGCGGTTCATGAACTCAGTAAGTCTTGTTCTAGATCGTATTTTCTAGCTTTTAAGCATCTCAGTGAAATGTCTTGTGCAATATGTATATCCTTTGTACTCTTTTGTCCTAATTAGGCTTTGATTTGAGAAATAGATATGGATTTATCGAAATCAGACCATTTCTAAATATAAAGCAAAGACTAATTTATGATTCCTCATAACCACTAATATTTGGATAACTAGTCAAAGTTCAGGAATGGTATCTCTTAAAATCATGATCTCATTGCTTTCCTAATGATTCTATACAGTAGGCAACATTATTGTCCTTGTGTAAGTGAAAAAGCTGAGGCCTCACAAACAAATGACAACGAAAGTCAGACTGTCAGCAAATTGACAACATATTCTACATTCCCAAAGTTTCAATCATACTTTCATTCCTAATACCAGGTCATGATAACTTTCTGTGTAAGCATCAAGATTATATTCTTCATGAGAAACTTTAAATTTTAGTTTAATATCATCTCATTATAAAATATTTCAGTGTAAAAATCTTCTTCCTCCTCTCAAAAACATAGTGAAACTCTTACATAACTGTAATGTTCTTGTATTAAATATCTGAACACTTTCTAAAGGATTCATGTCAGCAGAAATCTACAGAAATAAAATATTTTCAAGTCAGAAAAATCTACAGAAATAAAAGTTGGACCTTTCTTCTAAAACTGACAATCTAGACTATTTCATTTCAGAATGAAAAGTAGATGAGAATAAAACTTTTCTGGACTGGGAAAAAAAAAAAAAAAAAAAAAAAGAGGCGCTGGGGATAGAGCTCGGTAGCATAAGTACCTGCCTGGCAAGCACAAGGTCTCAAGTTTCATCTCCTGTGTTGTTAAAAAAAAAAAAAAAAAAAAGAGCTCTAGAAATGCTTCAGATATTCTGCCAATGTAACTCAAATCAGTATTAATGCATAATAGTAGAATTTGGAAGTACCTATAAATGAAAAAGCTGAAAATTCTGCACAGCACATATTTCAAAGGCTCTATTACAGTGCTATAGGAGACATATGCAAAAAGATTTCACTGAAAGTGGTCAAATTTCCTAGAGCTTATTCACAGGGCTCCAGCCTATGATTCTACACATGTCCTTCCTCCCTTTCTTTCTCTAACTCTCTCTCCATCCTTCAGTTCTCTATTTCAGGACTTACTCAAGACAGGATTTTTTTTTTCTTGCAACATCATATGGGTAAAAATATAGCTAAAACTACACTATCTTGCAGGATTGCAGATACAGAAAAGTACTTAAGGTATATATAGTGAGTAACCTGAGACATAGACCATACAAACTCAAGCTGTTTCTCCAATGAAAATGAATTATACAGTATAATCTTGGAGAAGGAAAAGACTGTCCTTTCAGTCAGCTATTATACTTTCTCAGGAGATGAATGGCATTATCAATTTGCATAAGGAAAGTCTATGCTAAGATTGAACCAGTTAAGTTAAGCGACAAAGTCTATAATTTTTACCTAATTTTTTTAACAAACCATAGCCTTGTGTTTCTATCAAGCCTCCCTATAGATAGAATTAGTGATGTTTAGGTACTTATTGGCTCTATCAGATTTGATAATGGAATCAATCACTCCCTTCAAAAGCTCTGGGTTAATGGTAAAGTTTATTAAACTGCAGGCAGTCATTCAGAAAAGATCAATAGAGACATGATTATAGAGTAAGCAGAGGATTAAACACAAGATTTATCACAAAATTAATCTGAATTAAACGTTCTCTGATAGCACTTGAAATACTGTCAATACTTTTAACTCAGTCTATGCTTTCTGTGTTTACCTATTAGGCAATAGGGATCTCTAACTTGAGAAAATAACTAGTATGTAAAAACGTAAGCCAAAAGGCCATGCTGAAAACACTGAGAAGCTCTTCGAAAAATGTTCACCCACTGTTAAGTAGCATCATTTTAATCTATCTTTAAGAGCTGTTCACTGTGAACTCAGCAGACTTTTGAGTTACTAACTATATAACTTTGGAAATCCATAAAACATGACTTACATCTCATTGCTTATAAAATGTGCTTATAAAATACGTCCACTCTAGAGTACATACTTCAAACAATTTCATTCTGTTTTCTCACACAGAAACGTATGAGAACAGTTCTGGAAGACATCATCTGATGATAAGAAATCAACCCTTCCCCATCCTGGAAGGATTTACTGATGCCACCACAAACTCAGAAAATCACATGCATAAAGGTGAAACCCCTATCATAACTCATGAGATGTAACCATTCAGTAAACAAAACGACAACAGCACATCTACAGGTAATCGGTAGGGGAGTCAATACACATGATGGCTATTAAAGCTGACATCAATACCACTGTGAGCAAGAATAGCTCTGCAAGGCCTTGAAGTGATAAAGGCCAGACCTGCTGTGTGAAGCTGGGAGGGGATGTACCATATGGGTTGCTCAGGAAGTCAGTTGAGCCCTTGGTAAACTACACATTGAATGGTACCTCGTTTAAGGGAGACTTCTTCTTTCCTATGTCGTTTCTATCTTGTTACTAGTACACTTCATCTCCCAGATGACATGGTCCCTGCCCTACTTTGTCTGCTCTTATGACCAGGAGGCTCTGACAATTTCAACAGTAAATCCAGTGTGACAGCTATGTTGTCCAGAGGGGGCAGAGCTAGGCTGCAAACAAGATGCTGAGGCTGATACAACCATGCAATTTTATCATTCCCTTGTAAGCATACTGATATGCACCAGAGCAACCACTTTTCCTCTCAGCAGTCATCCAACCTCACAACACCACTGAGTGCTATGGATAGCCCCAAATATTTCCCAGTTCCTCAGGGAGTAAAAGTGTCATTATAACTGCTAAAAAAAAGAACTCTGCAACCCACCCCAGGAGCTGTGGCTGCCCTGAAGTACAAAGAGCCAAAATGTCTTACATTCATATTCTTTTATTCATAGAGATCCTATCAGGTTCTTAGATTATTGCTCTTAACAAATACTTCATCTCAAGAAAACTGACTACCTAACTACTACCCAAACTTTGTTCTTTTCCCATTTCTTCCTGTCATTGCTCAATCGGGTCCTGCCACAAGCATGTCTTTCAGTGGCAGTTTCAGAACTGTCATTCGCTAGAACTGTCATTGCTATTTTGTGGTTTTATGACCTTCAGCAAAACTCCAAGCTCTCTTACACCATATTTTCACCTGGAATATTTGAATAGAATTTCACCTTTGGTGAAATCTTTGCAAAACGCCTGGGACATTTCTTGGTGTAGACAAATGACAAATAAATGATAGATGAAGAATTCATCTAATATAATCACATTCAAAGTCATTACAAAGGGAAACTGTTAGTCATTACAAAAGGTTATTCTTTGCATTGGAAGATTAGTGGGGGACCTCTCCTCCCCACCCCACAGGACTGTGTTATCTGAGTGTCTCTGAATGTACCCTAGCAATATGTGCCACATTAAATTTATAGTACTTTTTTTAATTATCACAATACCCTATGAAACTTTAGTTACCTCATATGTAAAAGAAGGGCTAACAATAACACCAAACTTCTGTTGTGGCTATTAGAATTAAATGAATTAATATAAAGCCCAGAATACACAAAGAGCTCAATCAAGGTTAACATTTTAAGCATTAATTAACTTTCCCAAAGTCATATTTACACTGCCTGCATTCAGAGCATAGCCACATGCTCTGGAGTTCATGCCCCCAAAATAGGTGAGCAGAACTGAATCAGAAGCCTGAAATGTGGTCTCAGCACTACCTACGACTTAACTTTGTGGTCTGAGGCGCAAAGTTCCCATACTTAACAACTATTCAATTGAGTTGTTTGTAAAGATTTGAAAATCACTTAACCTCTGTGCCTTAAAATAATTCAAAGAAAGTATTATTTCCTTCTTAGAATAGTATAACCACATAAAGCTTCAGGATGTCTTAAATCTCCTTTCTGTAACTTTTAAGAGACACAAGCAAGAGAAACTTCCAAGAAAACATGGAAGAAGGAAAGGGCAGAGGCAAAAAGACATTTCCTATCACCACATGCAATGAAAGGATACAAAACTTCAGAAAAGGTTGGCATGAGAAGGGAGTAACAACTTTTACTCTTGATAGGTCCAAAATTTAAAAGATCAGCAAATTATCCATTCCCAGACAGGCAAAAACAAACATTAAAAAAAAAAAAAAAATCATTGTAAATGTCTCCAACTGCTTTATTCCTGCTGGCTTTCCAAATAAGATACCTGTAGCTTTCAAAAAAGAAAATAAATGCATATAAAATAGTTACCAGGGACAGTTCAAAAATATTACCTGCAAGGCCACTTTTACTCTTTAAAAAGAAAAAATAAAAAAAAAAAAAATAAAAGCCTAACCTTAAAAAGTGGGTTCGTTGAACTCTTGAAAAGAATTTCTCAGTACTGGCATCCAAAATATCCCTTCACAAGGTTAATGGAACAAGAGGAGATACAGAAAAAAAAAAAAGGAAAAAGCCCTTTTTCCCAGCTGAGCATTGACACATACAGTACTGGGAGGCAACTTTATGTGCTCTTAGTAGTAGATTAATGAATGTAATTACCTAGCATTGTGGCTGTGAATGCTGCAAAAACTGTAATTTATAGAGTGCTGTAAAGTCCTAATGTGTTTTTATGTCCATAAGCTGCTTAACCATAATCTAATGCATTAGTACAAGAACAGCCTAAGTGGCTCTCAGTTGAACAGTGAACACAAGTGTCTGAACCTTGGCGATTCTATTTGTACATCTTTATAACCCAACCCCTTGTGGTAAGCATCTAAGGGAAACAGCTGCTGAATTATACAAATAATTCTAGAGACAGTGACAAGGCTCTCTGCCTCTTTCACCATGAGAAACGTGTCTGGCTGATAAAGGCCTTCGGGCTTTAATTAAATGCTACAGTGCTTTCTCTATGGTGGCTATTCTTTTACCACCATTCTTACCACCTTCTCCTCCAGTCCATCTCCCTTTCCTTCAGCCTCAGAGCAGGATGAAGAAATGATAACAAATTATCTGTTTGAAAATGTTCTACATAATTTCTACCTTAGAAAACCCCTCACTTTTCTGATTTTTCCCCTTTCCTTTTTCTATTGTAATACTTTCACAGAAAGACAGGTATATCTCAACAATTCTTTGAGAACTGAGGTGAACTACCCTTTCAGACTGCCTAGATCAGGGTTTTGAAGTACCTCAAGTAATAGCCATGGAAATGGGAAGCTAAGACTGTCAGGAATATTCTATGTGCTAGAGTCACATTCCCACTTACAGTCCTGGAAGCAGGGAATATTAAAAATCTATCTTCAGAAAAGGAGACTATGGGCCACATCTCACTGGGGCAGGGCAGGTGCCTGAATTTGTGTCTCACTCAAAATCCTGTTATTTTCCTTAAGCAAGTTACTTAGCCTTTCCCTTCTCTATTAAGTAGAGATGGTCACAGCATTTACTCTAAGGATTGTTGTGCATTTCATTATTAAATATAAAGTGCTTAGAATAGGGCAAGACCAAAGAAACACTTACTCCATCCTGGCTACTAATATGATTAGTATGCCTATTAAGGAGCAGAATGTGACTACACCAGAAATGGGAAGAAAAGTAGCATACACTGCCCACACTTTCTGGAGGCAAACATTCAATCTCAAATATCTATAGCTGCAACTTGTAGAGATTTCTCCTGGAGCACAACAGTACCAAAGAGCAGACATAGTATCAACATTGACATCCAACAGGACAAGCCATAGTCTGCACCTCCAAGCACAAGGCTTAGGAAACAGCTCTCTCAGAATGGATATCTACAAGGCTCCTGGGGCAGGAGACTCCAGGGCCATACAAATACTTACTGTTCCCCCTCTTTTCAACAGAAACACAACATTATATCTTTGAGTAAATATTTTAGTTCATATTTTTAAAATAATAGCTTCATGGAAACACAGAGTTAGAAAACCTGAAGAGCTATTTGTTGGTTGCATACAGCAACACAATGGCATTACATCACTGTCTATGTAAGGATAAAAAGCTAGCATGGAGACACACACTCAGGGTAAATTAGTATCGTGGATAGTACATAATTGATGCTGTTCCTAGTTAAAAATGTACTGCTCTCCAGCATTCATAGGATGAGAGATGTGATTTGGATTCAATTAAAAGCTCTATACTGTCCAAGGGAAGAAATTCTGCCTCTCAGGGACAGCCATGTGGTTTATTCTATAATTGTTATGCCAGATTGACCTCTGCAAGCCCCACGATCCAGCCTTTCACTGCAACTGCCTAGGCAACAGCTACAACGGATTTAACTCCTACTTCAGGAAGAAGAGGAGGAAGGGGAGGAGGAGAAAGGGGAGGAGGAGGAAGAGGAGGAAAAAAAGGGCAGGAAGAGGAGGAAGAAGAGGAAGAGAAAGAAGAAGGAAGAAGAGAAGGAAGAGGAAGAGGAGGAGGAAGAAGAGAAAAAGAAGTCATCTCCCAACTTGAAAGTAGGTAACTGGCAAGGAGGGTATTTTGTACCTCTCCAAAGATTAGCTTAAACCCTGGATATGAGAACAGGGTTCATTTAGTTAGGTTTCTGAGAAGTAAATGAACTACTTCTTGAACAACACTGTTGTTATTTAAAAAAAAAAAAACAAAAAACCTTTAGTGGAACTGGACATCAGGTTTGGGAACATGGCTAGCTCTCCCAACCACCTCTCTCCTAACCTTAAGTTTCACCTACTACATGCCATTGTTCTCCAGCAGGCTTCAAGGCTTGCTCCCTCTTTAGCAGTTCCGATCCTTAAAAGAAAGTTGCTAGTTGCATAAGAAATTTTTGAGACATTCAATGAGTTCCTCATTCTACCTCCCCACCACCTTGCTTGCTCTCTGCCTTTGTCACCTCAGAGGTGCTAGATGGGAATAGGATCCTAACTTGCCTCTTCCCATTCTTTCCAACACCGCTCTCCCCCAATAGCCAGCACCCTGGCAAGTGTTCCACCTTGGCATTTTTTGTACAGCACTCCAGGGCTCTGCACAGCTGGCACCAAACTGACAGTACCAACTCTGTCCTGCCAATCTCATATATAACTGCTTCTCCATATGCCCTCTAAGGAGTTTTCCCTCCCAAACATGCTTAACATTTTCCACCTGCACCAGTGATCTATAAGACAATTCACTGAGAAATAAAACTGCTTCAAAATAAATTTCAATACGTTTGTCATCTCACTCAACAATTTCTAATTCTGTGTATGTTTTTTATCTGTACGTTAGTATTATAATATATATGTAAAACTTTAACAAATTAAAATATACATAGTAGGAGCAGTTGTTCTAAGTGATCTTGCCAGTAGGGGTATAAATCAAAACAGTGTAGAGACTTCTGTGCTGAACTACAGAGGGAAGCAAATACCCTAGTGACAGAAAACTTTTCCCTATTTCTTTAAACACCTCAAGCTCCTAACACTCAAAACTATCATTAAGTAACTTATTGATACAGTAACCAGACATTAAAAATGTATAGCCTACATACAGAAATAGAAAAGGGTGCTTTGTGAAACCAAATCCCAATATTTGCTAAGTAAATAAAACACTAAACTATAAGAAATATGCCACATTTTGAACAACTGTCAGATGATCATTTTTTATATTAATGACATAATTAAGATTTCAGAGTTCTAGACCTCTAGCTAACAAGTCCCAAGGTAATTATTGGGCAACCATTAAATATGCCAAGTGTTATAAAATTTAAACCACTGATTTGTTTTAACAAAACTTCAAGGGTTTGTCTATCTGTGTAAGATACTGTAGTGAAACAAAAGAGCAAAGGAAGATGTGATACTACCTGTTCAAGGGATACATGGTTTTCTCAGTAGATAAATAAAACCAACTTCATCCTGTTACCGCAACTCCGATTCACACAGGTCTGTGACACGGTATTTCATTAATGAAGCTCAGAGTTGTCACACCCCATAAATATCAGGTCACTGTTGACTGTAATAGAGACTAAATCTTTCTTCCAATTCCTACTGTGTAAGTTATATTCAACTTCTTATCAACTAAGTGGCTTATCATCACTGCTACTCTAAGGATGTGAGCTTTTTAGGAGTAAGAAGACTGCCATATACTCTATCAAATCTTCCATGGGACCAATTCTGGTCTTTGGCAGTTGCTCAACAGAAATTTGTTATACAAACACTGAAAATACACTCTTAGAATTTAAAATTTAGTATTTTGAATTATAACTGTTTGTGTTAATTTTCACTGATAAACTGAATCCCTAACTTTATCCAAAAGGCAAGGGTCTAATCTGCATATGTGTCTACAAAACAAGCCAGAAATCAGAAATTATCAATGAAAATGAACTAGTTGTAAATGTTTATAAATGTATTCTTAGACATGACTATGAGAATAAGATTGTTCTACCCAAACTGTTCATGCAGCTTCACTTTTGGAAAGCAATGATGTTCTCTCTATAAGGTTCAACTGGGCCACTGGTTCTGTATAAAATATCTATCAATATATTTGTCTCACAAAGAGATCTATAATCCATTTTCATCTTGTAAGCTCTATACAAAACATAGAACCAGACACAGGCTTATTACAATAAATCCTTTTAGTTCCTTAGGTATTATATTGATACTGATAGGAAAGATCATGGTCAATTTAACAGTAGTAATACTAATGCCAGAAATTTAAGCATTAAATTTACAATCCAGCTGGGATTCAACCAAGATATAATTTCTCTTCTGAACCACAAAACAAAAAGTTATTAGATTATTTCCTCAGCTCTTCACAGAAAAATACTAAATTATACCATTAAAAAAAAGAAGTTAATTTATTATACACACTGGATACCTTGACTGAGTATAAAGATTAGCTTCAGGGTTTGATAAACACTGACCTGTATTTTCAAACACATGTATTTATTTGACATACTGTCAAATACCTAAACATTGCAATGTAATAATTTGGATAGCACAGGGAGAGCAAAAGGTTTATCAGCAAAATGGTGGAGGGGGAGGAATAAATAGGTAAAATATGGTCAGTGGATCAAAAAAGAAATCTGATAAAAGATTTAAAAAAAAATCTTGGAAGAGGTATGTAGCCTAATGAGAAAAAGTATTACTAGGGCAGATTACAGTCAGTAAAAAAAATCACTGAGGGTTTTTAAGCAGCATTTTATAAGTTGAGAAGTATCTATCCTAAAGACATTCAACAAGAAACGGATGAAAGCCTGGGGCTGACGCCCATCAATTCCACTTTCTTAACCTCCTTAACATCTGTGTACCTCTCTGTGGTTCCAAAGCTATTACTTATTTCAGGCCTACACATCTGGACTCCTCCATTAATAACACTCTAGTGGTAGCGTGTAGTCATGCCTACTTGCTACATGACTTACTTTCCCATTTAATCAATATCACCTGAGCAATTATGCCTGTAATATTATTAACTGACCATAGTCTTATCCCACACCTCATGCCCACCTTCTGATGTACTATTTTTCCACACCTTTGACCCACCTCACCTCATGGTTTTCTCTACAAAAATCTCTAGAAAAGGAAAGGTCCTTGGCAAACCACTGGGGACCCCTTCTGTATCTCTCAGACAGAAGCTTTCTTTCCCCCAATAAATACAATCTGCTCTTTTAAACAAAAAATAAATAGTGATGTTCCTATAGGAAGAAAATGTTCAAATAGGAAGGGGAACAAAGGAAGAGGGAAGAGGAAAACAAAGGAAGAGGAAAGAAACAAAATAGAAGGAAAAATGGAAGCAAACCTTTTGTCAGTTAGAAGAGGAAGACGGACTGAAGGGTGAGGAGAGGGTTGGGGGAAAAAGAAGAACGTACAGGTACAAATTCCCTATGATGAACACTATTGTTATGTATATCTAAAATGAACCAATAAAATTAATGTACAAAAGAAGAATTAGTGATGTTCCCAAAGTGTACCTATGGCATTCACTTGACTGAAATCTTCAATAGTTACCCACTGATCAATTTTAATCTCCTTAGCCTTGATCCATGGTACTTCCATAATTGAGGATAGCTGTATCCTTATTTCTATCCACTACCTCTTATACTCCTTTCCCACTGTATGCTTATGTATGGGACATCCTGAACTACCACAAGTTCCCCAATCATCCCAAGTGCCTCCAAATCTTTTTAAAATTGCAAGTTCCTCTGCTAGCAATATTCTTTCTCCTTACGCCATCCAAACCTTTCACACAGGTCATTTTTTACTTACTTAAAGGCAACTGTCATCCTTAACACAACATTTGTTCACCGATGTTACAACTGCCATGTACTTTTCCCTCTGTTGCCCATCTATGGACCCCTTTAGCCCACACTTATCACATCCTCATCATCTAGCTGAAGGACTAATGAAGAATTAACACAAATAAACATTACATGAATGAACACATTAACTTCCTCAAAATAAGTATCTTTTCAAAATTCAATCTGGCCCATAGGTAGACATAATTCCATCCCTTCTCTGTGACACTCTTTCTGGTTGGTAAGAAGCTATTCATGGTATTCTAATGAGACCCAAGCCATTCCCTTAGGGTAAATATCATTTATATTCCCTGCAGCACTTGTAACAAATTAACACAGGTTTAAAGCTTAAGATAAGCATGTCAGTCTAGCTTCCAATCTTAACAATGAATTAACAAAGTGGTCATGATAGCAGCTCACACATATAATAGTACTTTTTGGGTAGTCAAGTGTGCTTTTACACTGTATTTGCCTAGATCTCACTAGGGCAGCTTACATCAGGAACATTATGTCTAGCCTTTACAGATGAGGAAACTAAGGTTTCTAACTGAATTTCCTAGAATCCTTTGAGAAAAAAAGAAAAGGGGGCAGGGGAGGGGAAGAGAGGGAAGGGAACAGGAGGGGAAGAAGCAGAGCCTGAAGTCCACTTAGTAACAACTAAATCCTAAACTCTCGGGGTAACAATCAAAAAGCTCCTCCACTGTGCCATCAGTATTGTGAAACACAGTTAAACATGACTAAATTCCCAGCTTCTGTGCCACAGAGACATGCTACTAATCTAAAGTCAGTCTGATTTCAGAAACAGACAGATCTGTTAAGCATTGCACTCTTCAAGCTACATCTCTGAACTTGTAAATCTTGGAACATATCTTGGGACATTTGTGTGATCTCTAGGGAATACAGATTTGATCAAGCCCCAATCTGAATACAAAAGTCAACTAACTTCACGGTCCAAGTCTTAACAGGCAAAAAAGGTTTCTTACTGAGTGAATAGCAGTTTTAACTGCACCTTCTACATGTTCTATTTCCATCTACTACTATGAATATCACAATGGACACAGCTATTAATCTGCAACCTTTTAACAGAAACAGAGCACATGATCAGATGACAGATCATAAAAGCAATGATTTGCAGAACTGCAGGGGGAGAGGCTAAAATTGTAGAAGACTTTAAAGTACTATTTTAGATACTTCAGGCAGTATCCCAAATACATTTAAAAGTAAACAGATACATTATTTTTTGATCACTTCACAAGAAATAGAGTTCAAAGGCACATTCAGACATAATACTGACACTAACCTATAAGGATATAACCAACATGAAGAGAAGTAGGTAAACAAAAAAAAAAAAAAAGTTTAAGCAAGTTACAATAAAGGATGGAAAGCCACAAAGGATTAATGTTCTATCACTTTCTCCTTTTGAAGGTGGGGTTTCAATGAAACAATGAAAGTAAAGGATTATTCAAGTTTTGTCTTGGTATATGTTATGGTTTGTGTCTAGCTGTCCCCCAAAGCCTCATGCAGGCAAGGGGCTTCTGGAGTTTGTGACTGATTATTGTGGGTGTGGGTGCTGCACCTTCCCTGGGGCAGATAATTTGCATTGCAATATAAGGAAGGGAGAGAGGCTCCCTAGCTGCCAGAGCTGCTGCCCTTGGCTCTCTTGCTCTTTGCTGCCCCCATGAAAAGCTGCTCTCTGTGCCATGTGCCACTCTGCCTTGGAGCCAGCTGACTATAGACTGAAACCTTCACTGACTGTGAGCTAAATAAACCTTTCTTGCCTTCACTTTGAGTGTCAGGTATTTGTCTTAGCAAAAAGAGAAGAGTAACTGAGACAGTGTGAAAACAAGGAGAGTGTACCAGGCCTCACATATGTCTCTGCTATGCTTTCTCATTGAGTTCAGAGGTAGCTTCAAAGCATATGACCTGTACACTTGTCCAGGGCCCAGGACTGACAATGGCTGGGCAGTTGCATTATGTTCTAATATTTTTTTCTAATATTCTGTTTTTAAACGCTGCTTTGGAAGTGAAGTTGTATGAGATAGTAGAACATGTGCATGAATAGATGAAGTAAGTGTGTGTGTGTTTGTGTGTGTGTGTGTGTGTGTGTGAGAGAGAGAGAGAGAGAGAGAGAGAGGGAGACCCTGCTGCCCATTTGCAAATAATTTTCATGACACCCTACCAATACAGAATTATAGTCCAGTCCTCCATATGTGGAAATTCAGTAAAAAGCAAAGTGTAAGATTAGTGTGTTCTATGTTAAACTAAGAGGAAACATGGACAGTTATGGGAAGTCATATCTTCCCTTTGACCCACAACTTGATTGTGAAGGCAGAAACAAAACAACTGGCAGTCTGAGTAACACAAATGACCAAAAAATAAAAAATAAAAAAAATAAAAAAATTCTACCATAGCCTTTTATATGTAATACTTATCATATTAACCAAACACACTGAAAATGAGGGGACAAAAGGAAAAGGTGAAGCCCAAGTTCCTTTTCTATAAATCCTTCCTTATGTACCAAAAACTAAAAGTGGAACATTATTTGAATGTCCACATACCAACTAGTGACATGAAAATAGTTAATTTTGTGTGGTGATCCCACTACTGCTTTAAAAGTAAATATGTGGTGTGTACATCAAGAACAATGAACTGCATAAATTTACTGCTTCTGCATATAGTTGAATATTGTTATATCTACATTAAAAACTCACTGCAAAATTTAGAAAAATAAGTGGAGATACTCACACAAGTAATTGAAAATGTGAATATTTCCTTAAAGCATTATACCCAGCTGAATACCATAAGGTACATATGTAATCCCAGCACTGAGGAGGGTGAGGCAGGAGGATCACAGTAAATTCAAGACTGGCCTGGGCTACATAGTGAGTTCAGGGCCAGCCTGAACTATGTAGTGAGATCCTGTCTGAAAAAAATCTAAAAATAAGTAAATAAAAACACACACACACACACACACACACACACACACACACACCATCATGGTTTTGGAAGCTGAGTTAAGACAGAAATATTACAGGAAGTCAGACAGAACCAGGCCCTCAAAAGACATATAGGAGACAAAATGCCTTACAACTGTGGGAGAGACAGGCATCTCCACTGTGGGCCACATCTCAAAACAAAATAAACAAATGCACCAACATACTCCATAAGTATTCCCATAGACCTCAGGGATAGATATTCTAAATAGGTATCAATCACCTTGAAAAAAGAGTCACTAAGCCAGCCCTCTATAGGAAAAAGCCCTAACCCAACCCCCTATAGGAAAAGCCCTAGTTCTGTATTCATGTCCCACTTGCTATATGACTCGGCACTTCCCCCATTTGATCCTGATTTAACGAACCTTACCTATTTGGTCTCCAAAATAATTTGAGATGATATTCAATGTTCAATTCAGTCATTCCTTTTAGTTAAGTCTTCCTCCTTATCTATCACTGAATAATGAATCCTTCACATAAAGGCAAACAACAATCAAAGGAAGTAATCCTCTTAAAAGTCCAGGATTTCCCTAGAATGCAGCAAATTTACATGTCTAATATCTCACAAGGTTTTCTTTTATGTAAAACAGGGCTCTTAAGTGAGTGAGGTAAGACAGATATAATCGTTGATTAAGGAAGCAATATCTAAAGTCACAAGTAAAACGTATCAATAGTAAATCAGCAATGAAAAGAACTAAGAGGTGGGATGGAGTCTAGTGAAGGTATTATAGTAGGAAACATTCCCAAATAGGAACTTTTCTTATCCACATATATAGTGAAACTCAGAGCCCATTATAAGTACTCAGCAAATGTTTATGGAAGTCAGTCCCTTGCCAGTTTCCCAATATTCCTCTATAGTTACACAGAATGTCATTTTCCAGACTTCATTCCCAGACCACATGTTCCAACAAAACCTGTCCAAACTTTACAGTGCAATGCTTCAAACTCACATGTCAATACCAAGTGATTTGTTTCATTCAGAAAAACTGGTTGTACAGGAGCAGCAGTTATTCCTTGCAAGAACAACTAAGGTATGCTACAGATACACACTGAACCAAAGGAAAATAACTCCTCCAACACAATGCACAAGTATGAGGACAGCTCTTCATTTTCCAAACTAGCAGAGGAGAACACTGCTACAATTACTCCTAAACTGCCTAATCCTCAGATCACTTATAGTCAAAAGTCAATACAGTACAGGTAACAAATGAAGGTCTAACAGAAAGCTAGTTGATCCAGATTTTTAAGTCAAACCATTTCACCTATCAAAAATCCAAATTTTTTGTTAACAAAAGAAGAGACAATTCATCACTGATCTCTCATTGATGGTCATAAGATTTAGACAAGAATGTATCCCAAGACTTAGCAACAGGAAAGAGTTGAACACATGCTGTAGTATCAATATTAAGCTTTGGAATAATTTTATGATATCTGAGGAAGATTTAACTTCATAATTAGCTTTTATTCTACATGTAATAAAGGTGGCAAAGGGAATCAAGTCTGGGAAATATATTGCACTCTATCAACAATTGTCCTTACATTTAAATGTTTCTGTTAAGGAACTTAATGTAAGAGGAAATTGACAAATAGGATGACTAGGAACAATTTAAATGAAGAAGCTGTCAAAAATTTAAACCTTAATCTTTGACTCATACTTTGTGATGTCTCATGTACACGAAAGATCCACTGTTTGAACTAAATATTTTCTTCTCAAAAATGAGTAGCATCTTTTTCAGAAGTAAAAGATGAAGCAGAATCTTGGAATAAACATTGGATTCTGATAGCCAAGCAAAGCTTATAGTTAAGCAGCTAATTTAGGATGCTTACACATAAACTATCTCACAATTTGTCCATGGTTTTTCACTTTTCTGTACTAGGAATCTGAGCATTTATAATGTACTATAGTGCTTACTAGCTATAGTGGAGGTTGGGGGGAAGGTCCTATTCAAGAACCTTCCCTACCACAACACTTCCCATTAACATTCAATTAACTTTATTCTTTATAGTGTTTCTGAAGTGTGGAATTGTGTTTTATTTATGTACCCACATAATGATGCCAGGTAAAACGCTGGATGTTCAGCTAAATTGGGTTTTCATGTATAAATTGTAATTGTAATTTCTCCCAAATACTGCAGGGGCATTCTCATGTTGAAAAGTAATTCATTCTTCGTGTGAATTCAAATATAAGAATGTATTTTTTATTCTGTCAATGCTGCCTATTTCAAATAACTTCTCCCATTGTAGATTAGGAGATGTTGATGGGATTACAGGGAGAGTGGCACATGGAAAACGGTGCCAAAAAAGAAAAAGAAAAAAGAAATTAGCTAAGAACAAAGCAAGACTTCTGCAACAAAGTCTACAATGAGGCAAATACAAAGATAACAAAAATAAATCTGATGTTAGCACTGCAGTGCAAAGTTTAGGTAAGGACAAGTGGCCAGAAAAATATGCTGTATTTAAATTCAAATCCAGAACATTACTGCCCAAAGAAAACTAAAAGGGTAAAAATATTCGCAACCATATACAACACAGGTGTTTCCTCAGTTGAGGAACATGATATCTTCCTTTTTATGCTAGTCACCTGTTTACTTATCTTAAATGGGACTCAATGTAATTCATAAATTAAAATATCTACTTCTACAAAATTCTGTGATTTGGTTTAAGGAAGGTGATTCAAAGATCTGCCCTAATGATGATCTTAGCCAGACACACCAAAAACAATGGTTCTAAAATTACAGGCTTCTACCAAATCCTATGGTCAGTCTACTTTCTAGACTCCATCTCAACAGGAGGCGGAGGAGACAGCTCAGTGGAATAAGTGCTTGCCCAGCAAGTGCAAAATCCTGAATTCGGTCCTTGGTACCACAAAAAAAAAAAAAAAAAAACCCTGAAGAGCTCACAGCTGGCCAAATAGCTCAGTAGATTAAAGCACCTGCTTAGGCAGATCCCCAGGCCTGCTATTTCCAGACCCCACCCCTGGGGCACACTGAGCCCTTGAGACTGGGTGTGGTGGCACACATCTGTAATCCCAGCACTTAGGAGGCTGCAAACAGGAAGTGCACTATGAGTCCGATCTATGCAGTGAGACCCTGTAGACCCTGTACATCCAGTCCTAAATTTAAAAAAAAAAAAACAAACAAACAAACAAACAGCTCAAAGAGTCAGGATTCCTGCAACATCATAAAAAAGCCTCCTTACCCTAAAGATCACCTTAGGTGACTCACTACAAAGCAGATAAAGAGAGGCTGCCAAGCAACACAGCTTTTACTTCCTTCATCTTCTTTTCCAGACAGACCAAAGTAGGCCCCAGACCACCCTGCTAGCCTTTGTGCTAAGGGCTGCGCCTAGCACAAGATTCCTGCCTCCTGGACTTCTTTTGTTTGTTCCAGTGTCCTGAAGAATCACTGAGTGACACAAAAATCCTTTTTTATGTTAAAAGGAGCATGGAACATGGAAAGGTCAATGGTCCTGAACCCCAATCTGCTAAACTATACTGCAAATGCTCCTTAGACACATATCTCTGGATTAAAGCAAATCATAATTCTAGGCTACATTAGAAACTCACGGTGGCGAAAAGTAATTGATCTCAGCTCTCAGTTGCTAGATCAAATCAGATCACACTTAAAATTCTTGCCTTTCTGCCCAGCCTGTCCTGCCATAGGTGTTAGGTATCTGTTGTGACAGGAAAACTGAGGAAGGTGCAAAAGTACACCAGAACCTTACTTCAGTTTCTCAAACTACAAAGTATTTGTTACATGCAATGCCCTTCTCTGTAACTTGGTTTTCAACAAGTACTCTAAAAAATGTATTGAATTTAAACTTAAGAAACTACATTCTGTTGAAAATACAAAAGCCATCAAAACAAAGACAATCAAATCCAGCAGAGAGATAAGATCCTTAAACAATTATTTACATCTTGGGATAGGTGGCCTAATAGTTTAGGTAAGTATCTTTGCACTTGGAACCCAAAAAGTATGTTTCCCCAAAAGAAGCATCTATGTAGGGCTTTCACAGGCAGGATTTTGAACAGCAGATATGGAAGAACAAGTAGAACAGAGCATACACCTATCTAGGAAAGGCAGTAAAAGACAAGGCCAGACTATTGAGGGGGGAGGTAAATTACTTTTAGTTACCTGTATAATCACCAGGCCCAGGATGTTTTGATTTCTTATGGTTAGTAATAAGGATCTGCTGAAGACTTTTGGGCAATATATAAAAATAATGAGATGAACAGAAGGCTAATGAGATAAGGGAAGGTGTGGTGCAAAAGATACCATACCAGTTAACATGTAATGAAGATATATATTAGGCAGGTAATGAAATGAAGATATGAACCAGATACAAGAAAAACAAATGGAAAGGAAACAACTTGCAAGTGACAAATGACATGAAAAATATAGGCATTGTTGTAAAAAAAAAAAAAAAAAAAAAAAAACAATAAGGATGAGGAAGACATAGAAAGATGGTACATTTATTCTTAAAACAACTGAAGTTCTAATAAAATTTCTAGACTTAGATACATAAAGATAATGTTGAGAAGGATAGTCTGACTGGAAATAGAAACTGGAACATCACTGGTGTTCAGACAACTGCTGATGCACAATGATGAGGTCTGCACATAAAAAGATAGTAAAACAGAACCAAAGGCAGTGTACACAGTAAGAAAATAAAAAATGAGACCGGAAGGGAAACGACCTTTGCAGAAGATACAGATAAAGAAAAACATGATGGCATAAAAAGCATGAAAAGGAGTAAGCCATCAACTCTTCAACAGTATGGAGACTTTTTGTAATAAGGTAAAAGAAATGAGGCATCCTTGAAAAGGAAAATTAGAGAGCCTCAAGTAAAATTTTGTCCCCACTACCATCAATGACCAGGGTGGATCTGATATTGAAAGCCTTTTATTAGGAGCACATTTAAGAAATTAAGTATGACATCCATAAACCCTGACAGTGACTCATGACACACTGAACACAGGCCTGGGAACCCTCTGGAAATATACTAACCACAAGTGTCAAGAGTATATGTGTGGCCTAGACCCAAAGACCATAAAAGCCAATGTTGCCTCACAGATCTTGCTTCCATCTCTCCATGTTTCTAATCCCAAGTGCAGCTTTCTCCTTCTTAGCAGACACAATCATCACTTGCTTCAAGCAAAGCAGTATATGAAAGATCATATCCTAATACAAGTTCCTTTAAAAAAGAAATAGCCTACCAACCTAAAACGTTCCAGATGTAAGACATAAGTCTTTTGTACATTCATGTCTAGGACTGGGGGGAAGAAGAGTTGAAGGCAGATATATGAACTACCTACCCATCCTGTGGGATACATGTAATAGAGTAAAACATATAAAGTGTGTACAGAAGAGCACATGGATCTTCCAATAAGGCAAATACGATCCTACGTGTTTTCGCCCTCTCCCACTACACTTTCAGTCCTCTAGTTGCCTCATGTCTTTCTAGGAATAGTTTTTTTTTATACTCAGCTCCCATCCTTTTAGATAGAAAATTAGCATCACAAATCACAGCATCAGTGCCACCCCAGTAGCATGTAACTTACTGCATGGTACCTGACATTAATGCCTCTGCTACCTGACTTTAGAAATCATTATTTGAAATACTTTAGATGAAGTATGTTTCCCTCTCACTACATAGAATGAGAAAGGCTTGCAAATAAATATGAGTCATTGATTAGTATGTCTATGGGTAAACAATCCTCCTGCTTCTGTAGCCCCTTGAATTATTTGAATCCTGAAAAAAACTATGCTGCAAACAGCATGACTGCAAAATGACATCTGTGTGTTCATTAATGCATCATTTCCTCTGCACAGAAGCCCTACAAGTGAAATTTAATTCTAATCTTTAATTGAACAAAATTGTTTTCAGATGACAAATTAAGACAAGGAAACCACACCCAGATAGAGCTGCAGCAAGAGAGAGTTGCAGCATCTCTTCTCCAGTGTGATGGAAAATGGGAACAAAAAATTGACTGTGAATTGATTTTCTGTCACTTGGCTACATGGGGGGTCAGGGGGAGCGTGGAGGGAAGAGAAGAGGAAACAATTTGGTTTTTGCAGTAGTTTCATGAACAAAGTAAATAAGGGAGTATTTGAGTGTTTAAAAATCTCACAGTAATTTATCCAATGTTGGAAAAAGTACAAATTATTAGAGACATGGCACCTGCCTGACATGTTCTGAATCGCTTTGAAGGTGAAAAGTGTATTTGGGTTTAGCAATTACAATGTCTCTGGGAGCAGTGATTCATCTTGCATGTGACTCAGAGTCCTACATGCACACTACTTCTTGGCATCAGAACCTAGCCCACTGCAGAGGGCGGCCAAAGACAGAGGGCAGCAGACTGCAAGGCTGAGAGGCTTCTGAGCCCAAAAAGGGGTGCAAAAGCCAGAAGGCTGTTTGGTCCGCCTCTCCCCACCTCAGGACTGCTAGACTTAATGGCATTATGGTACTTTTTATTTCCCTGTGGTTTCATTCTAGCTTGATGTGTAGAGAGGAATGCACATAGCCTTTCCACCTGGAGAAGGCTGCCACACTACTCAATCTAGCTGTGGCAACAGCAGTAGACTTTGTTATTAGATACAATCTCCACCTAGAATTTTTCTTTTCAAAATCTGTGTACCTACGCAATCATGTAAATTCAGTATAATCATTAAAGATATACTTTCTAACATCAAAATTAAGACTTTTGGAGAATCATAAAACTCTTCAAAAATACAAGACTCTTACCAAAAAAAAAAGCCTTAGAAATATGCATACAATTATTAACCTTTGTGGACCATGATAGTCAATTTGTGTCCAGTGTAGTTCTGGGAATAAACTCAGTTATACATAAGTACATGCGTGTGTACATGTACATCTATATACAGTTACATATATATACATTCATAAACACTATCACTTCCTATAGTTCTGATTACCTTTAGAAAATTCCCTTATCATAAACAGGGAAAGGTCACGTGTGGCAGGATTGGGTACTCCCTGAGGAAATTGTCTCAGAAGTCCCTTCACCAATAAGACAACTTATTGGCTCAAGAAAAAATGGCTCAAGAAGCAATTTTCCAAGCACACTTTAAACAGTTCAGCTTGCCAGCACCAAAAGAAATACAACTATTCCATTTAATATCTGGTTCCAGAATTTGTCCTCCAAACAAACTATGACAAAATCCGGCTGCCATTTTAAAATATTTTCATGAAAAGAGTGGCTTAAAACAAGTGCCTTATCTGGTGTAGCGCCAGCTCACAGGAGTGGGCTACATGGTGCTATTGCTCACCTCCAGAGCTCAGATACACCTGTTCTTCTCCCTATAGATTATAGATCTTTTAAGTTTCCTTCTAGTACACACACACACACACACACACACACACACACACACCAATCCCCACTCTAATTTGAAGATGTAACGTCAGCTGAGAATGTGGTCCAAAATCTCATATAAAACAATGTTTGGAGAAGCTTCTGATGACAAAATAAGGGCAATATTATTAGAC
This sequence comes from Octodon degus, assembly GCF_000260255.1. Lineage (NCBI taxonomy): Eukaryota > Metazoa > Chordata > Mammalia > Rodentia > Octodontidae > Octodon > Octodon degus. The sequence continues at coordinate 10,091,741 of NW_004524611.1, forward strand.
CTTTTTCCAGGAGAATCTCATCCCACAGGAATGCTTATAAGTGCACAACTCTAAATCCTATCTATAGATATACAAATAATTTCTGTCCTTCAGAGAAATAATCCTTAGCCACTTCCACTGAAGAAGTCAAGTCAGGTTCCTGTTGGTTTGTTGATTCATTTCAACATTGTACCATATAAATATCTTTGACTCTTCCCTTGACCTGTTGTATCTATCCGGTTCCCTCATTTGGAAATAAGTTAAACAAAACTGACGGCATATTTTGCATCTGTATGAGTTACAATTTTACCTTTTTAATATCGTCTTTTCACAACTATTACACATGATATAACTGGAATCCAAGACAATTTGTCACTAGCATACTGAATAGACAAAAGGCAAAATGAATTGGAAAGGAGACAGACAGACAGACAGGCAGGCAGGCAGACAGGCAGACAGAGAGAGAAAGAGAGACTGACTTTTGGAGAATCATAAAGCTCTTCAAAAATACAAGACTCTTGTCAGTGGAAAAAAAAATACAAGACTCTTATCAAAAAAATAAAAAAACAACAACAAAGCCTTAGAAATACGCATAGTTCTGGGAATAAACTCAGTTTTGCATAAGTACATGCATATGTACATCTATATACAGTTACACATATATGCATTCATCAACACTATCACTCTCCTCACGAACACTAAAAGGCCGGCCAGATACTTAGCAGACTAAAGGGCCTGCTTAGGCAAAGCACAGAAACAGGGTTAGAAAGCCAGCCTTACCCCCAGGGCTCGCTGAGACAGAGATTGAGACTTTGCATGGTTGCATGGTGGTGTGCGCCTGTAATCCCAGCACTTAGGAGGCTCAAAACAGGAGCATCACTACGAGTCCAATCTGTGTAGTGAGACCCTGTACTAAACACACACAAAAAAAAATCTAGAGTAGTCATTTCTAAAGACTTTCTCTTTTTTTTGTTTTTGTTTCTTAGTAAGGGTCTACATAGTCTACAGGGTCTCGCTCCATAGATCGGACTTGTAGTGATCTGCCTGTGTTCAGCCTCCCAAGAGCTGGGATTACAGGCTCGTGCCACCAAACCCAGTCTCCACCTCTGTCTCAGCATGCCCCAGGAGCGGGGCCAGCACAGCAGGCCAGGGATCGAACCTCCAACCCCTGTGTCTGCCTAAGCAGGTACTTTAATCCACTGAGCTATTTGGCCAGCCCTCTAAACTCAACAACTTAGTAATTCTTTGAACATGATTCAAAGAAGCAAGGTCCTATTCTACTAAGTAGAAAGAACATAGTAACTGTACCACCTTAACTGTAAAAACTGTGAGGAAACCATACTTCAGGACTGGCAATTTTAGGACACTCCAAGGAAGCTTCAGAGATATTAAGAAATAATCATTTATCTGAATTAACATTCCACTCCAGATGAGGTAATTAATTAAGCAAAAGAAAACAATCCTTAGTACTTTGCTCTGATAATTAACAAACGTTAAATCTGCCATTGGTAATTTAGTACACTGGGAACAGAAAATTTCAATTGTTCAGCCTGAACCTGCAAGCCTTTTATCTCCTTGCAAGCTTTTTTCAATAATCCTTTATCAGCTGACATTAAGGAAAGTACAAAAGCAGTGGGGCACTGCTCAAGATGCTTACTTAACCTTTAGAACTGCAAGATGGTACAGTGTGTGCATTTTTCAAAGTGACAGGCTCCTATATTAAGAACATCCACAGACAAGAGAACCATTTCCCTCCCAAAAGAATGTAGAGTATAGCATCCTGCCTATTTCCCAACCACCATGCAGTATACTAATTCTATGTTAATCCCTGTGCTAGAGGACAGCCAAAAGCCATTTATAGGTCCTTCAAGCATTGTTTTCAGAATATGGTAAAATCCTGAAAAAGAAGGGGGAGGCACAGCATTACTGCCCACCTCTTCAAATAAAAAGAAAGGATATACTGAATTCTGCTTTTTTTTCACTAACTTGAAGCCTTCTATAAAAAATCTCCTGAAAGCTTCAGCCTGGGAATCAGCTATCTGTTATAAAGGTGCAGTGTTTATGAGGTGGGCTTTGTTTTGAATGTTGTGTTACATTTTCAATGATTCCACCCCCAGATTTTGAGTACCATGCCTATTACAGTGAAATACAGGCTTCTGATTTAATGAAATCATGAAATGAAACTTGTGATTTCACAGGGAAAATTAGCTTGTGAGTAAACAATAGCTTTAGATATATCATGTGACTTAAACATGCTTCCCTATACAGCTGTTGACAGTGCAGAACACAGGACCCTCTGAACCCTATAAAGGAGAAAGCTTGTGGGAGCGAGAACCCAGCTCAGAGTCCATGGCACTGACATAATTACAGAGCTCACTTTATAGACAGTCACCATTCTGTTGTTATGTGGAGGAGAAAAAGGCAGTATGTACCCCTGTGTAGGGAATAGCTCTTAACATCTGAACCTAAGGAGAGAAAAGAGAAAAGTGGAACAAAGCCAGCAACAGATGGACCAGCTATGGAAGAAGAAGTGTGGTACAGTGTGTGCATTTTTCCCTGATACACTGTGAGTCCTGTGCTCGTGTGGCAATGGCATTAGGCATGTGTTTGGATAAAACCAAGAAGGAACTCCTATAGTAGTTTAGGTGGTAGCAAGATGAAAATACACATATATAAGAATCTGTTAAATTCTTAAATTATCCTTTCAGATTAGAGCACTTTTATAAGTTATACACACCTAAAATTACAAAAATACACAGAACAAGATTTTTACAATTTGTCACTGAAGGCAGCATGCACCTGTCTTCTCATCTAGGTAGCACCACTGCATAGCAGAAACAACAGCCCAATCTGTAGAGTTTTGGCAATCACTAGCTGTCTTTTTCCTGTTGTGCCTGGACTATCATCCTTAAAATGGAGATTGAAAATCTGATACTTAGGGTACAGGGCTTCCAAACTGACAGCCAATGAACCCTCATAACTGTATGACAGGCAAGAATAACATCCCTAAAGCCTTAGGATCTAAATACTTCTCTGGTTACTTAAACTCCCCTTAGTGCTCTCTTTTGCTTAAACTTGTCTAAATTATTCACATATGCTACCTTCCTAGCCCAAAGAATATGGATGTTTAGGATTCCTGCATTAGACCCTCCATACTGGGCAAAATAACTCCATGATTAAAATTCAGATAACTCAGCTAGACTTTTAATTTTTACATTGGCCATGGCAAAGCAGAGAAATATAATATAGTAACATCTATTTGATGTGAACTTATCCTGTAACTGAGTCTCCTGTAAACCTAGCTGGTTGGTTCTTCAAGTTAACTAACTACTAAAAAAGTCTTCTAATTAACAACTAGGAAACATGCTTATAAATGTTCTTGTTCTCCAAAATGCATTAATCAGGCATTCGCAGCAGCTTTAAGGCTCATGCCTATTTTTAGGTGCAGGTAACTAGAATGATCAACAACTACAAATGCATGAGTGTAAGTCTAAGAATAAGGCCCTCTAGCAACCACTAACTAGCACAGTGTCTCTGAGTGTGTCATCTTGTCTAACATTTTATCCAACTCCCAGACCAATTTTCAGACTAGAGTGATTAAAAGGCAATTATCGTGTAAAACAAAAGATATAGCCACTAACAACTTTTGTTTTCTTTTTTTTTCTTTTTTTTTCAGAACCAGGGATGGAACTCAGGCCCTTGTGCTTGCTAGGGAAGCGCTTATTCCACTAAGCCATCTCCCTGGCCCACAAATCTTGTTTTCATTTAACAATGAACCATAATATCATTGAGATGTAAAGCCTACATATGATTTTTCAACTCTAACTTATTTCTATTTTTAAAATAACTTTTAGTATATCTAAAGATATTTCCCCCAATAGCCCCTCTCCAATGTAGTGCCATAGACAGAAGCCAGGGTTTTATATAAGATAGGAAAGCATTTAATCACTGAAGCTACACCCCTCTCCTTCCACAAGAGCACTTTTAAACTCTCTTTGCTTCTTATTTGTTTTGTTTATGTTTTTGTTTTGGTAGTAGTAGTGATTGAACCCACAGGATGCCAAGTTATACTTTCGGCCCTTTTTATTTGAAACAAGGTCTTGCCAAGTTGGCATATGATGTCAAACTTGCAATTTTCCTGCTTTAGCCTCTCAAAAGCACAATATTCTCAAGTTTTACACAACAATTAGTAGCTCTTTCTTTCATTTCATAATGTTGATTATGACTGTCCTAATAAGCCTTTTTGCTTCAGTGGGTATTGTGTCTGGAATGATGACAAAGATGCTGCAAGCATGGGCCCTTTAAATGTAGTCTGCTCACTTGACAATTGCAATGATTTCCAGGAAGTTAAGCAAGACAGAAACAATTAATACCTACATGATAGCCAGTTCCACACAAAACACTGTCAGAGTAAAAAGAAGTAAATGCAATCCTCAGTCTCTGGACACAATGGACTCATAGTAGATGCCTAGAGAAACCCCTCTTGACACAAAAGAGCACACCAGGCCTGGTGGCTACCCTCTGTGAAGTTCTACTCTAGGGCTGCATTCTAGATGTTCTTCAGTACCTTCACTACTCCTCTTTGTTGCTAAGGCTGCTCTGTTTTCTAGACATCTTTTCTCCTCTGCTGGTACTCAGTGAAATACCACCTGGGAAGGGACTCGAAGGGGTCTTTACCCCCTCTCTCTTCACCACTCCATCCATTCTTTGCTCAGCATACAAGAGGCTCAGCAAGGAGGTTCTTGAAGTTACAAGCTGAAACAAGATTACAAACTTGCTTAACTTGAGGTTTCACTGCAGCCAGAGAGTTACCATGAAGGGCAGAAGTCCATCTTTTTATTTTTATAGATGATGAGACCAACAGGAAATAACAACATCAAAAGGTGGGATAGGTGAGGCTTAGCTCCTAATCTGAAATTTGAAAAGGAGTGCAGACAGGAGATGATTAACAAAGTCTTCATGAACTTTCAAGCTCTACTCTAATTTTTTAAAACGATTACTGATTCTTTTTCTTTTCTTTTTTTTTTTTTTTTTTTTTTTTTTTCAAGGCAATGACACGGAGGTGACTGTCTTGACAGCACCACAACCACAAAGGCTTCTGCTTCACTAAACATAAAAAGATGACATCTATTTTGGTGTGTGTTTGTTTTTGAGATGGGATTTTGCTATAATTCAGGCTTACCATGAATTCATTATGTAGCTCAGGCTGACCTCGAATTTGTGGTGTCTCAGCCTCTCAAGTGCTGGGATTACAGGACTGTGCCACCACATCCAGCTGGCATTTATTTTGAACTTATAATAAATAGAACATATACCCTGAAATATGTCTCACGAAGAAATGATAAATTTTCATTGATATATCCATACAACAATTCCCAGAGACAACCATATCTAGGAGGTTGGAGAACACTGGATCAGGTAAAGAACAGAGAACTGCCACAAATCCTACACCTCTAATACTTGTGCTCACGGCAACAAGATGATGTCCAATGTGCCAGCAAAATGTCCATAAGGTACGGTAGAGGCATAGAGATGACCCAAAATTTATCCTTAAGCTTGTATAATTAGCAGCTTGATTTCTCCTTAATCATACAGCTCAAGAAAAAAAGTCCCTAATCTATTACATAGGCAGGGGGCGGGGTCTTTATCAGGTAGTAGTCCAAAAGTGTTCATTTAATTTCAACTATTGGGAAATATACCCAAGCATGACTACTGTAATATATATCAGTTATATGGTTATCTTAAAATGAAATCAAAACCAGGCATGATACAATATGCTAATAGTTCTAGCACTCGAGACTAAGGATCCCAAATTCAAGGCCAGGGTATACTACAAAGTGAGTTCCAAGCCAGCCCAAACTACAGTAAGCCTCTGGCTCAAGGAAAAGAGGAAAGGCAGAGGTGGGTGTCAATTTAGCTTCTTACATCTACTTTTTATAATAAAGGAATCACTTATATTTCTAGCACAATAACTAAACATGTCCAGCACTCATTCTGACACTACTTTCTTTCAGGGTAATAAATTAAAAACACTTACATAACCTACCCTATTATCAGAAAGAAGAAAACTGCCTGTCCTTACATTGTCTTCAATAGACTTTCGCAGCAGGTCTAATATTGGACCACTGAGGGTGAGGTTACACTCCAAAGATAACTCCCAATGATTCTGCTGTATCAGCAGGACTTTCATTTCCACAACACTGTCTAACAAGCAAATAAAAGCCAACGTACAGCAATAATACCTCTCAGGGCTCATTTCCAAAACTGCCTGCTTTATTTTAATGCAAGACCAAGAGCATGGATTTCATTAGCTATTCCAAAGGGGATGCTTAGTTTGAGGGTGAGAGGAGTTCTCCAAACATACACTTTAAAATATACTACCATATGCCTTATTTTCCACAATTTCATCATTCCAAGGTACCTGAGATCAAAGGAACGAAAAAAAGAGTCTATGAATTACTGTGCACATTGAGGTCTCTTGTGTGCTCCTTTTTCTTTTCCATTTATTTCTTAAATACATAGCTTTGATGTGACTTAGAGTAGGAAGCTAGAAGATGAAGCCCAATGAAAACTGAAGACTAAAAGATTTCTATTTATAATACCAAAGAAGAATAAATGAGGGGGCTGGGGAGATGGCTCAGTAGAAAAAGAACTTGCCTGGCAAGCGCAAGGGCCTGAGTTCAATCCCTGGTTCCACATAATAATAATAATAATAATAATAATAATAATAATAATAATAATAATAACAGACATGAAGTAATTCAGAAACAGACTACATGAATCAAGATTTGTGGTTTGCATGCTCATTTTCAGTAATAAATCAGATAAAAACTAAGAAAAAGACTATGGAAGTGTGCCTGGCTTCACAGACCCAGGTCTGCATGAGAGAGCACTTCTTCCCTAGCAGCATCCAGGCTGAAGGCAGGAGTCTCAAGAATGAGCATCTGGCTTCAGCCATTCAAAAGAAACAAGGGATCCCATTTGACTTCTTAAGACTCAGAGGACTTCTGACATACTGGAGTCACCTTTAAAGAGACACCAAGAAGATGAAGCACCCCAAGTAGTGAATTATTTAACATCTAAGAAGTGATGGATGCTGAAGAATTTAGTGTGGAATCAGACAACTTTAATATATTCCAATTATACAGAAGAACCACAAATAGGAAAACAGACAAGTTAAGTGTCTCTCCATCACAGGAAAAAATGGAAGTCACCCCAGTGTGAAAAAAGCCATGAGAGGGTACGTAAGATTTGCCATTTTTGATGACCAGAAGCATGCTGGTTAATGCGCTCCTATTACTCATTAAGAAAGAGTAGAAGCATAATGAGGGCCCCCTATAGAAAAAGCTCATAATTCTTACATGCTTACTTTCCTTTCAATGAAAAGTGAAAGAAAAGTCTATCTACTGAAAGGCGTTTGTTGTAAGCTAACTCTGGCAGTTATACAGGTAATAACCAACATTTGAGGTCTAGAAAACTAAGAAACAAAGTCATATCGATTAGCAAAGCAGTTTACAAACCTTTACAGAGTTAAACTGGGGATAAACAATATTAAGTGCCTTGTCTACTATTCTCAGATGAGAAAACCAAAACACGCTACAGAAAAAGAATAAGAGACTATTCAAATAATTAGAGAAAGTGAATACTTCCATAATTCACACCTTTCCAGAAGATATTAACAGAGACTATAAATAAGATGCAGTCCTGATACAATAATAAGGGCCCATGGCTTTCCTGTTCTGAGGCTGAATTCAACTCTTGCCTCCATTACAATAGGCACCAAGTCTCTACAGGCATCAGATTTGTCTGGAAGACCACTGGGTTGGGCAAAAAGATCTCTGTGTGTCTATCCAGTAACAAAATTCTGTGATGCCTGAAGACATGAAATAGAAATATTAACTTGACAACAGCAAGATCTATTCGGTATTTAGCTTATCCATGAATTTTATGCTCCAATCTGTTTTAGAACCTTAATTTTACACAGGGTAGGCACAATAAGTGGGCCCCAAAGATAACTTTTTTTTTAATTTTTATTTTTTAAAAATTATTTGTAAACTCACCTGTATTTATTACCTCTTAAAGTAGAATGTGACCTGGGCACTACACTTCCATTCACAGGCCTTGTTCCAAATAATTTTTGAAACAGCTCTGCAGTATCTCTAGGAAGTTGTTTCAACCTTGAGATAGTACTTTCCTTTGGAAAACAAGCCTCTTGAAGCTTCTGCCATCAAGTTTTCAGTATAACGTACTTCTAGAAGCCTAAGACATGCGGATTTGAAACTACTGGGGAAAATTTTTAAAAAGATCATATAAGAGAACTCAAGCCATCTTAATGAATATTCCCTTAAAACTCAGGGAATCTCAACATTTCAGAGACACAAGATTTGGCCTACTAAGGAATCTGGCTTGGTAACTAAGCACTCTTGACCTCATAAAGTTAACAGTTAAGTTACATGTTAGCACTAACATCTCAACCTGTTAAAATAAACCAAGGTAAAAACTAGAGAAAGCACTGCTAGCTCTGCTTTACTACCTCAAATATCACAGTATTATGTAAAAACAGAAAGCAATTTTATCTTCCACTGAAGCAGTTATCATGCCATATAGACTCAACAAAAAAAAATCCTCGAAAATACATATTAGCAGATGGAATGAAGATTAAAGCACTGAGCATGCATTAGTGCTTCTTCAGGCCAAGATCAGTCGACTTCCATGTGCGATGTGTTGTCATCTCCTTCAAGGGGTGGCATCTCCTCATTCACAGCAGCAGTGGTGTCATCAGCAGTGGGGTTATCCTCACCAATACCTAGACCCAGCTTGAACATCCTGTAAATCCTGTTCATATGTGTCTGCTGGTCTTCCAGGCTGAAGCCAGAGGACAGCAGTGCAGTTTCATACAGCAAGATCACCAGATCTTTCAGACTTGTTCTTATTGGCCTCGGCCTTTTGCCTCAAGGTGTTGATAATGGAGTGGTCAGGGTTTATCTCCAGGTGCTTCTTTGCCTCCATGTAATCCATCATGGAGTTGTCTCTTAGGACATGGGCTTTCATGATTCCTTTCATGTTTGCCATCCAGCTGTCTGTGCTTGTGATGGTACAGCACGGAGATATCACCAATCAGTTTGACACAACCACCTTTTCAACCTTTTTCTCCAAGATATCTTTCATGATCTTGCACAGGTTTTCAAACTTTGTCTTCATCCTTTTCCTTTTTTTTTTTTTTTCCTCCTCTTAATCTTCTGGAAATTCCAAGTCCACTTTGGTAACTGAAACTAAAGTTTTCCCCTCAAATTCCTTCAGCCGCTGGACACAATACTCATCAATGGGCTTGATCATGTAGATCACGTCTAAGCCATGCTTCTGGAACCATTCCACAAAGGCTGAGTTGGCTATCGGGTCCTTGGTTTCACCTGTGATGTAACACATATACTTCTGGTTCTCCTTCATCCTGGTGCAATGGTCCTTGAAGGAAACAATCTCATCCCCAGAAGCAGATGTGTAGTAGCGTAGCAGTTCTGAAAGCTTCTGATTCTGTAAATCTTCATGTATCCCAAGCTTTATGTTCTTAGAAAACTGCTCATAGAACTTTTTGTAGTTCTCCTTTCTTGTATCCTCTGCCTGTTCAGTAAACAATTCTAAGCACTTTTTTACCAAATTCTTTCTGATAACTTTTAAAGTTTTTCTCTGTTGTAACATTTCCCAAGAAATATTTAGAGTGGGATCCTCAGAGTCCACCAGCCCTCTGATGAAATTCAGGTACTCAGGGATCAGCTCCTCACAGTTATACATGATGAAAACTCTGCAGACATACAACTTGATGATGTTCTTCTTCTTTCTCTTTTTAAATAGGTGAAAAGGAGCTCATTGTGGGACAAAAAGAAGAGCCCTGAATTCCAACTGTCCTTCAACAGGAAAAGCTTCAATGCCAGGTGATCTTCCCAGTCATTAGTCAGAGTCCTGTAGAACTTCCCGTACTCCTCATTAATAATATTGTCAGCATTTCTGGTACAGATGGGCTTTGTTTTGTTTAATTCTTCTTGAATGACATACTTCTCCTTAAATAACTTCTTTTTCTCCTTCTCCTTGTCACCATCATTCTTTTCTTCCTCTTATTTACCAGAGTCAACATCTTCTATTTCAAGATTGCTATAGATTCTTTTTCTTTTTTTTTCATTTTTTAAAATTTTTTTCCATAAATTTATTGAGAAACAAATAGCAATGAGACAGTTTCAAACCAAACTAGTAGGACAGTTTCAATAACTAACACACCGTATACATTCTTCCTAGTGGTTAATTGCTGTACAAGATGCAGACATGATATCCTACTTACAAACACCATTAGAACAAATCCCTCTATTCATTAAGAGAATGTAACTGTATATCGATCCTAGCCATTTGAATACACAGCTACAAAACAGACATTCGTCTGCATCCCCTTTGTGTTGTTGAGTTCCAAGATTTGAATATTATAGTTGTGTAAACTCAGCAAAATATTCTAAAAGAGTCCAGTAGACCATGATAGTACTGGGTCTTCCGCTTGACTGGCAATGTCAGAAATTGTTGACCTGAGTCCCCTACAGCTCAACATAACACCATGACTTTACTTCTTATATTTTGTTTTTATACTTTTCTGCTCGATGGTTAAGACCGAGGTAAAGCAGGACCTATGCAACAACAGTTGTAGCTTTTGGGTCTGATAAGGTCAGTGAAATCTCCTCAGGATTTATCCTGAGATCCTGTACCTCAGATTGTAGAACCTTTGTCAGTGTCAGCCAAGTGGATAAGTCACGGCCATTGCTTGGCCAATGTGTTCTCTGTGAAAGCTTGAGAGAATGTTTTCTCTCCATGTGACTCTCCTTAGGAACACTACATCATCGATCACTTTCCTCTTTGGCCCCATAATCTCCTTGATCAGAAAATTTGGGACACTACTGAGTTACATGACATTACAGTACAAGTTCTCATACGTCCTGAATCTTAATTGACCTGGAAGGCTAGGGCCAAAATTATGGCTTTCCTTGTGGCCCTCCTTTTTCTCTAA
>NW_004524611.1:10103875-10119742 GCF_000260255.1 Octodon degus
TTTTAATTTGCATTTCGTGGATGGCTAGTGATATGGAGCATCTTTTCATATATTTATTCGCTTCTTTAATTTCTTCCTCTGAGAAGTGTGTGTTCATCTCGGATGCCCATTTCTGGACTGGGTCTTTAAATTTTGGGGCCCTAGTGTTTTTTAGTTCTTTATAAATTCTAGAGAGCAGACCTTTCTCTGAGTACTTATTTGTTGTGATTTTTTCCAAATTTGTGGGTTGCCTTTTTATCTTGTTCCTTTTCCACAAAAATGGGATAACCAATGAACTGTGAATGCTTCTTCACAATCTCTTTTAGTCTTCTTTCTTCCAAGTACTCCATTTGGTCTTCTTTCAGACGTAGGATAACCTTTATTCCTTGGCCTATAGGTTCACCCATGTCTGTCCTCACAGTGAAGGATCTTCCTGCTGAGGACTCCTAGGCGTACTGCTCATCATCATTATGCTTGGTGATCACAGTCACTTTCTCAGCAACCAGGTAGGCAAAATAGAAACCCACACCGAACCGGCCAATCATGGAGATGTCAGTGCCTGCCTGCAAAGTCTCCATGAAGGCCTTGGTCCTTGACTTGGCTAGGGTGCTGGGATTATTAATCAGGTAAGCCTTGGTCATTCCAACGCCAGTATCCACAATGGTGAGGGTGCAATCTTGCATTTTGGAATGAGGTTAATATTCAGCTCCTTGCCAGAGTCAAGCTTACTGGGATCTGTCAGGCTTTCATACCTGATTTTGTCCAGAGCATAAGACGAATTGGAAATCAACTCCCTCAGGAAGATCTCTTTTTTCAAGTAAAAGGTGTTGATGATCAAGGATATCAACTGTGTGATTTCTGCCTGGAAGATGAAGGTCTCTACCTCCTCCTCCTCCATGGGCTGGTCCTGGGTCTGGCTCTTCTTTGGCATTTTGGCTGAGTGATGTGACAACCAGCACAGTGACTGCTTCTAGATGCTGAAACCTCCCCATAGGTAACGTCCTTAGAGACAAGAACCTTCCTTTAATCAGCATTCACCAAGAAAAGCATTATTATAATTATAGATGTTATTATTACTATTTTTATTATTTTGTAGCATTTTCCCATCATAAAATAATAACAAATTTGGGAAATGAGCCATTTATCAATAAATCTTATTTTACATTTTAAAAAATCACTATTTATATATAGTATTAAAAAATAATATCCAATATTCCCTCAAATATGGAATGTAGAAAAAAAGCATGACATCAAATTAGAAAAGAAGCTATCAAAAAGGAAAGAGACCAGGGCAGTAGAAGGAGGGATAATGAAGGATAATAAAGGAATGGATATAATCAATGTTACATGTATTTATCAAAATGAAATCCAGTTCTGTACAATTAATTTGTGCTAATGATACACATGGGTAAAAAATGCACTTAACATATTGTCAAGCCACACAGTACACTGTAAAGTATCTGTTGTTTACCTTCATGATCATGTGGCTGACAGAGCTGCCACTTGCTTCAGGTGCTTAGCTCTGAAAGTATCCTACTATATATGGCTGGCCTAGGGAAATTTTCAAATTGCAGAGTATTTTTTCTATTGTTCATATACATTGCTTTCATATCGTTGTAAAGTTAAAAAAAATTCAAATGAAACCACTGTAATTCAAGGACCATTTGTATTCATAAATACTCAGACAATATGCCAGACTAAAATATCAGACTCGGACTACATCCCACACAAGATTCATGGGCTAATAGAACGGGGGGGGGGGGGGGGGGGGGGTTCTAAAGGGTGGCTCATGCGGCCCGAGGGGGGGGGGGGGGGACAGGTATTCGTATACCTACTTTAAGAATTACCAATATTTTAACCAAAATTAAATCAAACTGTCACTACCAGGAAAGCGGTGGGCTAGGAGGAGAAAAACCCTTCAGGTAATTTTTCTACTATAGCAAAGAAGTCTCTAACATGTGGACCCAATTCACCTATATCAGTAAAGGTGACATGAGGATCCCAGATTTTTTTCCCATATTTTTAACTGTACTTGTCCCTTCTACCTCAAACCTTCTGGTACTTAGACCACATCAGAGAAGTCTGAGTGAGAATCAAACATTTTCACCTCTAACAATAGCAAGCTGCCACAGATCTACCCCATTATGTCAGTGCAGCTTGACTTCTACCGCAAGCAATACCAAAACATAAAAAGATAAACAGAATGTATTTCATACATATAACAGCATAGTAATCAACCCCCAAAAGAAAGTTCTAATATATGCTATGACATACCTAACTTTGAAAAGGAAACATTAAACAAAATGATGGTGATATGACATGACAAATATTTTATAATTCAGGTTGCATGAAATAATTAGCATAGGGGCTGTCAAGATAGCTCTGCGGATTAAGTGCCTGCTTAGGCAAGTGCTGGGAGCAGGATCTGATCACACCATCTGCCACACCATCCCCACCCCCTGTTGCACTGAGCTGGCCACTGAGACCGGGCATAGTGGTGCAGATCTATAATCCCAGTGCTCTGGAGGTTGAAAACAGGAGGATCACTATGAGTCTGGGCTATGTAGTGAGACCCTATACCAAAATACATAAAATAATAATAATTAATAATATAATAATAATGATAATAATAATTAGAACAGGCAAAGTAAAGGAGCTATGAGCTCTCCAGAGGCTGAGGGGTGAAGGGAAGTTACTACTGCTTAATGAGTACAGAGTTTCTGTTTAAGGTGAAAAATGTTCAGCAAAGAGTGGTAAAATTTGTATATTGCTCCTTTCAGCCAGAACCACCATCTTCCAGTAATTTGTCAAAATGACTAACACAAAAGGCAAGAGGAGGGGAATCCAGCATATATACTCCAGGCCCTTTAGAAAACATGGGGTTGTTCCTGTGGCCAAATACATGCAAATCTACAAAAAGGGTGATATTGTAGATATCAAGGGAAAAGGTACTGTGCAAAAAGGAATGCCTCACAAATGGTACCCTGGCAAAACAGGAAGAGTTTACAATGTTACCCAGCATGCTGTTGGCACTGTTGTAAACAAGCAAGTTAAGGGCAAGAAACTTGGCAAGAGGATTAATGTGTGTATTGGCCATATTAAACACTCAAAAAGTCATGATAGCTTCCTGAAACATGTCAAGGAAAATGAGCAAAAAAAGAAGGAAGTCAAAGCAAAAGATACCTGGGTTCAACTGAAGCGCCAACCCGCCCCTCCCAGAGAAGCACACATTGTGAGGACCAAGGGGAAGGAACCCGAGCTGTTGGAACCTATTCCCTATGAATTCATGGCATTAACTAGGGATGTTGCTCTGCCATTCAGAACCCAATTGGCAGCTTAAGTGTTTTAGGTCCTACGTAAAATTAAAATCATCTTGTATTGTAAGGGTGGTTTTCTTAGTTGAAAAGGTATGTGGTACCTTCTTACCTCAGAAATATTTGCAGCAGATTTTCACTGTACCTAGCAACTGTGTTTAGTCTTTACTTTTTAATGCTTTTCTTGCTGAAACATATTGCTCAGGTATTGTGCAGGTGTATACCCAAATATTTATAAATTATTTATACTGGCTTGAAGATCCTGTAAATCACCATGGGGAAAAGATATCAAAATAAATGGAAGCTACTTCAGAAACAAATTTAAGTCCACTTCAGTTAAATAAAATGTTTAAAGCAAAAAAAAAAAAAAAAAAAAAAAAATTATGTATCATTAATCTACTTAATATCACTGGATTATACATTTAAAAATGATAAAAAGTAGAAAATCTTAAATAGTTCAAGTAATAAAAGCTGGAGAGTACATCATTATAAGAATAAAAGTTATAAGTGTGCAAAATAAATGAACATCTCAGAGACATATGGAACCCTATCAAAAGACCTAACATTCTTATCTTTCAATTCTGAAAAAGACATAAGAAAGAACATGTTGTAAACTGTATTTGACAAAACAATTCCTTCAGTAAAGAATTCATTATTCCTATCTCAAGATCATACTCTTGTTTACATACAAAATCCCAGGTAATATTTCCTCTAATTCCTCTTGAGTCTTCAACTCAAGTATATAAGGTAAACATAAAAATAACATGTATTTTGTTATATTTCAACACATTAACAATGAACACATGGAAAACAAAACTAAAAATACAATGTCATTATATTGACTTAGGAAAAATGTAATGGTTACACACAAATCTAACAAGTATAAGTACAGTCTGCTAAAAATTACAAAATGCCGATGAAAAGAAATCAAAGATGGTACTAATAAATGGAAAAGCAAAGTGTTCATAAAGTACCATTCCACATAACAAATTTGGCAAACCACCTAAAATTGGCATTCAGATTTAAGGTAATTCTCATAAAAAAATCCCACGAGATTTTTATAGATACTGAAAGTTTATTCTAAAAGACACAGAGAGGGGCTGGTCAAATAGCTCAGAGGAATAAACCAAGGGTTTGATCCCTGGGCCTTCCATGCAAGCCCAGCCCCTGGAGCACGCTGAGACATCCATTGAGATCGGGCATGGTGGTGCATGCCTGTAATCTCAGCTGTTGGGAGGCTGTAAATAGGCACATCACTAAGACTCTGATCTAGTAGTGAGACTCTGGACACCCTGTAGACCCTTCCCTAAAATATAAAAAAAAATAAAAATAAAACAAGGAAAGACAGGGATACACAGAAATGAACCAAAATACCTAAAACTACTTTGAATAAGAAGACTCATTATCTGATTTCAACATTGATTACACAGATATATTAATCAATATTATGAGCTAAGGTTTATTAAAAGGACAGAAACACATCAAAGAGACAGAGTAGAAAACTTAGAAATAGTCACATACAAGTGTGGCCAACTGATCCTTCCCCTATACCACCTTACCACAAATACTGGGAATTGAACATAAGGTCTTCACATTGAGCTATAGTGGTCTGGTAGAAAGGAAAGAAGGAAGGAAGGAAGGAAGGAAGGAAGGAAGGAAGGAAGGAAGGAAGGAAGGAAGGAAGGGAGGGTGGGGAAAAAAACCCAGTGTTTCCCTATATAGTTCAGGCTGATCATAAACTCACCACTATTTGTCTAGATTGGTTTGGAACTCCCTGCAATCCTCTTGCTTCAGCCTTCTCAGTGCTGTGATTAGATCTGTGCTACTATGCTCTGCATTTACAAAGTTGCAAAAGCAATTCACTAGGGAAAAGAAAATCTTTTAAACAAGTATCACTGGAGCAAATGGATAATTCACAGACAAGAAAATAGTAATATACATCAACTAAAACTTCCCAGCTTCTACAGAAATTAATTCAAAGTAGATCACAAAATTAAATGTAAATTTTAAATTATCAAGCTTTAAGATGAACACATAGGATGAATCTTTAAACTGCAGGATCTGGCAAAGTTTGGGTACATGACACCAGAGGCATAGGAAAGTAAACATTAGAATAAATTTCACATCAAAATTCAAAAATTTTGCTTTGGGAAGTACTCAATTATGTGAATGAAAAGGCAGAGAAAAATATTTGTGAACCCAAGCAAAGTATCTAGAATCTATAAAAAACAATCTGGCTTTTATAGTAGAAAACAATTCAGAAGATAGAGGAAAAATGAATCAACTTTTCATCAACCACAAATGGCAAGTAAGCAGTTAGGAGCAACATCACCAGCTATTAGGGAAATAAAAAATAGTCAAACTGAGCTATCAGTACACACCTCATTAGAAGAGCTAAATATAAAAAAATAGCAATACCAAACTTGGGATGCAATTCATTGGTAGAACACTTGCTTATTAGCATATGCAAAACTAATCACCAGCACAGGAAAAAAAAAAAAAAAAAGGAAAAGCAATTACTAGCAAGTATTATTTTTAAAAACCTGACCCTTTCAAATATGACTAGTGGAAATATAAACTAATACAGCCACTCTGGAAAAGCTTGGCATATTTTAAAAGCTAAACATACACTTAACGACAAGACACACCAATAGCAAATCTGGACACTTATCCTATAAAAATGAAAACTTATGTCCATACAAAAATTGGAAACGATTCCTCAAAGGAGCTGTATTTATAAAAGTCCCAAACTGGGAGCAACCAAAATGCCCACAAGTGAACAATTAAACAAACCATGGTACATCTGTATCACTGACTATTGATCAGCAATAAGAAGGAATGAACAATTGGTATAAGCAACAAGTCTGATGGATCTCAAGGGCATAACACTAAGTAACAAGCTGGTCATTCAGTCCCCAACATCACTCACTCTCACTCACACACACACACACACACACACACACACACACAATCTCAAAAGGCTACACTTACATTGTATACTGCATTTCATTTATAATAATACATAATGGCTTATGTTTATAAAATAGACTGTAATACTTTTATAATACATCTTAAAATAAAATTATAGAGATAGATTAGGAGCTGCCAGCAATCGAGGACAAATAAGAGGTATACATTACTACAAACTATAAATAGCATGAGAGAGCAGCGTTGTGATGATGGACCAGATCTATATCCTAATACAGTGATAGTTACTCAAGTCTATAACTGTGACAGAATGATGAAGGAAACACACACACTATACTAAGTGAGGCGCCTCCTGTTTCTCTACATATATTTATAACTTTTTTGATTCTGCAGTATTTTTAAAATTTTAAATAAGAAAAATTTTTTTAAAGTTTCACAAGTTGTCAAAGTGATAAAATAAGTAGACATTTAAATACTTGTTAGCTTGCTCCTGATTTTATATATGCTCTAATACTTTTCTTCTTGAGACTATTTAACAAATAAAGCGAACGATGTTCAAAAGGGAGTCTACTTCCAACATAAACATAAAAGTCAAAAAAAGTAGGCTGATTCAGTTTTGCACACAATTGAATGTCAGTCATGCTCATATAGGGTTTATCTAATGCTCCCTCCCTAGAAAATCCTGAAGAAAAAGAGAGGAGGAGATGGGGCTAGTGTTTCACAAAATCCTTTGAATAGAAGAAAAATGTAATCCAATAAATGTTTCTTTAGGAATGCACAAAGAGCAAAGACCTATAATGACAGGGTTCTTCTGGGGTCTCTCGAATTCATACAGCTCTGGTTACAGGTGCTCTCCAGGTACTTGGGGTTGCTACTGTAGTTGTGAGGGCATCAGGACCAGACCAGCTGTTGCATGCATATGTGTGCATGCAAACACATGTGCACACAAACACACACGCACACACACCCCCTTGTTTAGTCACAAGCCCTTAAAAGAGAACAAACATTTAATTCCCTTGTAAAACAGATGAATGCTTTATAATTTACTAGCAGCTGCTGGCAGAAACGCGCTGTGCTCTCATATTCCTATTAAGCAAGCTGAAGCTGATTTATTAAAAGCTTGGATACATCAAAACAAATGACTGAGACATCATTATAGTACTATTTACAACCTTTAATAGTGTTATGGGTAGGGGCAATACAGTACAGACTGCAATTGGCTTCCCTTCTGTTAGGAAGAGCTGTTTCCTTGGATAGGAGCCTCTCTACTCTAAGGTAAAAAGACCGAACCCAAGGACAAGGAAGGAAGAATATAGGACAATCTTGCTTATAACAAAAAACAGAATCTAAGACTCAGCTTCTCCCTAGTACCTTAACGATGGCTATTTTTTCTATTCTGTGCCTGAGTTTCTCTCCTCTCCCTTCCAAAATAAATATAGAGGGAAGCTAAAGACAATTACAGGAAACTGAGGAAAGAAATGGGGAAGAAATAAGATCACACAGTGCTTGAGTTGGAAGAAGGCATGAGCAGAACTATCTGAGATGCAAGAGATGAAGTGCAAGCTCCGGCCTCATCAAGTTCACAAAGCTCCAGCTTCCCTTCCTCTGTCTACATCCTAAATCTTTTATTCTTTATTCATTCTCATATTCAAAGGGCTTTCTCTTAGCTTTCTTACTCTTTAAAAACATCATTAGTAGCACTACAAGGTTAAGAACGAGCTTTGCTACACTGAACTGCATAGATTCTAGTTTTGTCTTGATCAATAGTTACTACATGATATTAGTCCAATTACTTAGTGTGCTCTACACCATATTCTTATGGTAAAATGTGAATTAATAATGTCCAAATCAGAAGTACCCTGTGGGAATTAAATGAAACAATACCCAGATAATAGGAGACAAGGAGATAGGTTTGGTGGAAATTGAAAGAGGATCTAAGTTGGGAGCAAAGAAGGCTAAGTAAAATAGATCAAAATATAATATGTATATGCACCAATTCCACATGTCAAATGTATGTGTGTAATGAAAACACATACCGATAAAAAAGTAACAGATAATAAAGAAATACCCCTAAAACACTCAGTACATAATATGTGGTGCACAGTGAGCACTCAAAAGACATAATGCTGATTATCAGAAGTGTGGATTCTGTATCCACTGCCAGGCACTGACTTACAGAAAAAAATTGACAACTAGAAAAAAAAAATAACAAAAGGAGTCGATCTTGGAACAACCAAGATGTCCGTCACATGTGGAATGGTTGAAAAAGATGTGGTACTTTTATATAATGGAGTACTACTCAGCTATAAAGAATGATAAACTTGAAGCCTTCATATTTAAGTGGATGCCCCTTGAAGATATACTTATTAGTGAAATAAACCAGACCCACATCGTAAATATCGTATTGTCTCCCTAGTATAAGGACTTACAATTCCATATATGATTGCTTCTGAATTTCTTTGTAAAAATGTGTAAATGCTTATTTCTACTTTTATATAATTATCTTTCCTTCATATTCTGTAAGGACTTAAAGTTCAACATATCAATATCTGATGGAAAATACCTGTTCCAGCATATGCCAAAATGTTTGATGTTTAGACAGATAGACAGATTAATACGATGAACCGAACTGTATATATTGCAGGTTAATAATTAGCTTCTCTTCTGGAGGGTTAACAACCTAAGTTAGCAGTTCAAAATTGGAGAAAAGGAAGGAAGGGCTGCATGGGCCAACATTTTGGCCCTAGCCTTTCAAGGTCAGTGAAGACTCGGGACATAGGAGAACATGTACTTAACAACATGTAACTCAGTTGTGCTCCAAATTTTCTGATCAAGAAGATTATGGAGCCACAGAGGAATGTGTTCGATGATCTAAAGTGAGCCTGGGGAGAGGCACATGGAGAGAAAAAACATTTTCTCAAGCTTTCACAGAGAGCAAATTGGTCAAGCAATGGCTGTGACTCATCCTCATGTCAGACCCTGACAACAGGATGTACAAAGGGTGGTACAGGGCTACAGGATAAATCCTGAGAGTACTTGGCTGACCTTATCAGATATAAAAGTTACATTTCTTGCTATATAGGTCTTGTTATATCTTGGCCTTAACCATCCAGCAGAAAAGTATAAAAATGAGGTATATAGAGTAAATCCATATTAATACGATGAGCTGTAAAAGGCTCAAGTCAATAAATTCTGAGGATAACCCACTAATATTATAGACTGCTAGACAGTGTTAGATTGTTTAGCTGAATTCCAACACCTATAGTATTAGATGCCAATAGAATATTCACCTCTGACAGGACCAAAAAAAAAAAAAAAGATGCAAAGGAAAGATCATTTTGTATTTATATATACAAAATAGTTAGGATGAATTTACAGCTACTTTCGCTTAATTCAATGAGAAGAAAGAGGTGTGCTAATAGTGTTTGGACAGAATACCCTGCCTGCTTCTTGTACTATGGATAACCACTAAGAAGATAACAATGTACAGTGCATTCAATATCAAAACTGTCCTATTAATCAGCTGTGAAAAAAATAAAAGTAATAACTGTAATGTAAAAATAAAAAAAAGAAATCCAGTGACTCAAAGTTCTGTCAAGTCGCATTTCAAATTCTGTTCTTAGAAAGTTCATCTGATTACACACCTAATAAAAAGCCAGGGACTGCCAAAAATGGGTAATGTGATTTTGGCTGCAATAAGTGAGTTTCATAATCTGGTATAATCATAAGAGCTGTCCACTATGTATTTTCTCTATATTTTAAGAGCATACTTGACAGTGACTTTTTTGAATAGTACATCTGAGGCAAAAAAAAAAGTATTAACCCCCCCAAATCCCCACACAACAAGCAAATCAAAAAACAGCCAGCTTGAAAAATATAAATTTGAAAATGATAAAGGAGGAAAGTGGTTATTTAGGCAATATCCTCATTCCAAATCAAGCAATACCCAAAACAGTGAAGCTCCTCACCTCATGTCTCTTAAAAGTAAGAATTATGAATTGTTTATTTTTATCTCAAGTGCCTGCTCACAACTGAATTGTCCACAATTAATGTCAAAACAAAATCATGGTCTGTATCTCAGGAATTGTGTCAATTACATGAGTAGCTGCCTCTTGATTGGACTGGTGGAAATAGGAGGAAACAACACAGAGGAAAGGATCCGGGATAGCTGAACAAACTCCAGTCATTCCAGTTCTACCTAGGTTACCACAGGGCTACCCCAAGTGGTCCTAGTTCATCAACAAAGCTTTAAAATACTAGGCATCTCCTTCATTTATGAACACCCCTCACTGACATGACTTCTCTAGGAAAAGGCCAAAATCATCATTTTCTCCTTCCATATCTACATCTAACTCACATTACACAGCCATTTATAAACCAATAAACTAAAAACCCAAGGAAGTCATGCATATTTGTGCATCTTCACACTCAAGACATTCCCACAAAAGCATCAGCATGGCAGTCAATACTGTGCTGTGCTTATAGTAATGAGATCAGCCTCAGGGAATCAAGCATGAGTGCTCTAAGCCAAGCATGTGTGCCTTGATTCTCTTTAACAGTAGCTGGGGGAGGGAATAAGAGAGTGGAACCCAATTCTGATCAGTGAGAGATATAGACAAATTTTCTACAGGATTCTAGAGCAAATAGTCCTCCCTAATAAGAGAAAAACAAGAACAAAGAGGATTCTTTTACTCCTGGAATGTTGGCTTCTTGAGTGTCACAAAGACATTATTTTTGGAAAAATATAAACATCAATTCTAGAACCAATAAGTTAAAAACCTAAAGGTGAAATCTGACATATTTTTAACAGGAGAGGGGAATGATTCAACAGAACTTGAATCTTTCAGCCTAAGAAATCTACGCTGGGACTTCTATTCTTAATGTCTTGTCACAATACTTTTTAAGTTGGACATTCTAGTACTTAAAACCAAAAACATCCTCATAGTGCCTACTTCCACTACCTTATTTATTTCATTTTACAGGAAGGGGAAAATGGATTTCTGGACAACTGAAGGATTGAGGGTAACTAGTGTTCAGAGAACATGATGAGGTAATATGTAGCCCAATTCAGAGTCAAGTGGAAGGGGAGTGAAGGAACTAAGATTCTTAAAGGCCAGAGTTAAGAACCATCTATAAGACTAAAGCAATTCAAACACTGTCGCATTTCTAAAAAACAACACAACTGAGGAGCTCAGGTCCCAGGGGTGTTGCCTGTGTTCTTGAAAATCCTGAATGTTTCACTTACTCAAATATTATGCTTCTGCTTTTTAAATATTTCCATTTAAATGTAGATTTTGACCTTCTCTATAATGAAATATTAATATGAATATAAAATATATATTACTCATCATCTGCAAGAGGG
Organism: Octodon degus; assembly: GCF_000260255.1. Lineage (NCBI taxonomy): Eukaryota > Metazoa > Chordata > Mammalia > Rodentia > Octodontidae > Octodon > Octodon degus. The sequence goes on from NW_004524611.1 coordinate 10,115,459, forward strand.
GTCTCTCTCCAGTGTCTGTCATGTTTCCTCTCTGCTGCCTTGGGATGACTTCTGAAAACCATGACAGGTTTATCTGCTGAAGCCATCTGTGCGACATTCCTTTTGAATGACTGAAAACTACAAGATCATATCCTTCTTAAACACATTTTTGGATTTGTATCTGATTAATTTTTTTATCCATTATCAGTAATATTGTACTGACAGATGTCTTAGAGCAATAAACATTTAAGTATTGAGAAAGCAAAATGAAAACTGTCTCCAGCAAAGCAATGTAAAGGAAAGGCTAATTTCATTTGAAATATCTCCTTTCCTAAATAAGTACCCTATATGAAGATTAACTGGGGTCTCTATTTCTTTCTAATAACTGTAGCCTGTTAAGTAGAATGGAGAATTTTCTTTAAATTACAAAACTCTTGCATTCATTCAGCTTTATTGTCTTCATTTTTCAATCAGCCAAATAATGATTAGGGGAATAAGTAGTATAACAAGGTTTGCCAGTATGTGAGTTTTCCCTATTATTTCTCACTTCATGCTTAATCACTCTAACATGACACAAATACACAATTAAACAAAACAGCAAAACTGCCCTAGCACTAACTACTGAAAAAAAAATAAATTTTGTGCAAGAACTGGACAACCTAGTGTAAGGTCTTATATCTTCTTGGTTGTACATTTCTATGGAAATTACTTCAGCTCTCTGAATCTCCATTTTCTCATTTCTACAACCAGTTCTGCTGCAAATCCTTCAGGTTACCATTTAAGCTAAGCCAGCACAAAGCACACTCACTGAAAAATGAAAGATCTCACAAACCAGTCTCTAAGAGAATCTCAAATATTAAGATTCTTCCTGTTATGCTGAAACTTGGCCAGCCAACAAACACTACAGATTATTGTTGTGTCCTGAATCATCCCTATTCATTCTTTTCAGTCATAAAATCAACACTTTCACTCATTCAACAAATATATACTGAATACTTACTAGGCACAACATCAAATATTTGGTTTTGAACAACAAAGATACTCCTTCCCTGGGTTTATCACACTCTTCAAAAAACTTGTTGTATTTTGACCTCTCTTATATACTTCTTGTTGAAGAACTACACCCTAAAATCAAGTCCATTTGTAGCCCCCTCCTGTCCAACCCCTCTCTCCCTGCCTGTCCATCACCCTGCCCCCTGGCCACCTTTCTCATTCTTTTCATTTCAGCGTAAAAGCCCTTCCACTATTCTGGAACCCAACTCTCTTAGTCACTTGATGTTTCAACCTAAAAGAAGAAAAGCTTATTTTGGGTCATCTCATAAGCTTCACTTCTTGCTTGGTCAGCTGGTTACATCATGGTGGTCAAGAAAAAGAAAGGAAAAGATAGGAGGGAGATACACAACTCCAGGTGATGTCCAGTGACCTTCCTCTAACCAGGCCCTATCTCCTAATAGCAACACAGCTGTAGCACCCCCAGCGTCCTCATCACCTTCAAAGACCCTAAGAGCACATGATGCTCTTGGGGGACATGTATAGACCATAGCACAGAGGAATCCATTACATATGGTTCACCTCAGAACATTTCCATATAACATTCCATGTATCATTCATCCATAAAATACTTATTGGCTATATCTTTTAGGTGTATAGAAAGAATTAAGTCCAACAGTGCTAGGTCAAGTGACTCTTTTTAGGCCTGGATCATACTCCTGAATCATAATCTCACCCCAGACAACCCGCCCAGCACTGGCTATGACCTAAGCATGACAAGGGCACCAAATACAGTCATCTGCCCATATTCTGGTGGGATACGATCTTGCCCTTGTCCCATACCTGTTATGCCCTCCATTATGAGCCAACATATAAAGCAGTAATATACTCAGGCTCCCACCATTAGTAAATCCCAGCCATTATTCCTGGCTATCAGTGAAGTTTTATAGCTCTCTGGCATACTGAGCTGGAACAGGCAGCCACTAGAGTCAGCCTCTTGAAATTTAGTGCTCAACATCTATTTTTGGAAATCCTACCACTTTGTTTGAATCAACCCACCTGACTCAATTCTAGTTGCTGAGGTCACAAGACCATAAGCTCAACCATTTACCTTTAAAGTCAATGGATAAAGGAACAGAACCAGAAAAAAATGAATCCAACCCACTCAAATAGGTAAAAGTAAGAGATATTCACACATACTATTGGGTTTGACAGTAAATAAATGAAGCAACTTTTGAAGCAGTTTATTTGAAATTAATGGAGCAAAACACATTCCACCAATCCCTATAACATACTTCTGTACTTTAATGGCTAAATAGATAAATGAACTAGCTAGCCATTTTATAACTTAATTCACAATATCAGAAGAGGAGGTGAAAACTTCAGGTGTTTCTAAAAACATTCTCTGAAGAAAAGATCTTAAACATATTCTAGGGGTCCAGGGAGATGGCTCAGTAGAATAAGTGCTTGCCTGGCAAGTGCAAGGGCCTGAGTTCAATCCCTGGCTCCGGAAAAAAAAAAAAAAAAAAAAAAATCTAAACAATAAAGAGTTCAATACTTAACAAACATATTGTCCCAAGGTATTTTTAAAAGATTCACAGTAACTGGAACATGTTCATTTGCTGACATGTTTGTTAGAAAATCAAACTCTCATCCCAGCATTTCATGCACTTCTTTGTAAGCCTTTTTAAACATTCATTTGAGTTTTTGTACAGATCACAGCAAACTAATGAGATACAAGCATACTTCTTGCTAAGATAGACTTTACTCCCCTCCCCCATGGGGATAATACTAGGGATTGAGCCTAGAAATGCTGAACTACATTCCCAATCCTCATTTATTTATTTTTTATTTTGAAATAGTATCTTGCAAAACTACCCTGTCTGGCCTCAAATTTGTGATCCTCTTGCCTCAGTTTCCCAAGGAGCTGGGATCACAGGAGAAAAATATCATGCTTCACTTATACATAAAGTACTCTTAACCACCATCCAATTTCTAGATACCAAAGTTTAAAGTATCTTCAAACATAAATGCATGAACAAGCTAGAAAACTAAAAACTTACATGCCAATTTTTCTGTGAATACACAGCTTTTGAGAACTGAGTCATTATTTAAAGCTTTAAGAATATATCCCACTGTTCGGTATGGTAAATGAATTATGGTTTAGAATATCTTTTTTTTCTTTATAGATATTTAATTTTCAATTCACCATGTCATCGCCAATGTGAGCATTGAGTTTATGTGAGCATTCATGTGGTAGACAACACAGCTCTATAATATGCCAATATGTCATTTAATCATCTAAACAGCATTTTGGGGGCCAGGGAGATAGGTCAGTAGAATAAGTGCTTGCCTGGCAAGCACAAGGGCCTGAGTTCAATCCCCAGTTCCAAAAAAACAAACAAACAAACAAACAAAACACAGCATTTTGTAGTGCCATTATTATTACCATACTCAATTACACATTTGAACCCCAGAAAACATAAAACAATTTGCTCATTTCTAAGTGACATGGTCAATTATATGAGGTAGCCCTTTTTTGTTCCTTAAGAAAAGTTTTAAACAAACAAAAGATATGAAATGAACTCCCATATGCCAATTATTTAGATTCAAAATTGTTAACATTTTACAAAATTCACTTTATCTACACTCTTATCTTTCACAGAACTATGTATAGGTGAATTGTAGATATGAGAGTTCCATAACAAAATTCTTAACACGCATATGTTAATAATAAACACATTGCTCTTATAACACAAGGAAAATGTCACACAAGGCATGTTAGCAACAAGTTTCTAATGTCATTGAACAGCCAAACTATACTCAAATTACCATGATTCCCAGAACAAGGTAGGCTGGGGCAGGAAGTCTTCTGTGAGTTCAAGGCCAGCCTGAGCTACAAAATGAAAGCTTGTCAGAGAGACACAGACTGACCGACCAACCAGCCACATTTTAGAGTTCTCTGGTTACTTCTTCCTAGTGTGGATTAATTTTTTTCTCCAGTCTTATATTTTCTGTAAACCTGATTAGATTCAGCATAAGCATTTTCAGTAAAAGTATTCATTGCAGACATAATGTACTTCGCATTACTTACATCACAACAAGAGGCTCAACTGTGCAGGATACCTTATCTGCTGTGATCTAACAGGTTTCAGAACTTAGTTAAAATGGTAACCATGATTGTTAAAATTGTTTCCCACACTTTGGTAGTAATTGACAAGGCAGTTCTTACAACCTAAGTTTGTTCTGTTCCTCTAAACCTAGCCTGCATCAAATGTCACAGTACATTGCTAGTTTTGATACGCTAATGCTATA
>NW_004524611.1:10119842-10124065 GCF_000260255.1 Octodon degus
ACACTGAGGATGGAACCTAGGAAATGTCTTTGACACTAAGACATAGCCCTGGACATCCTCAATCCCTTTTAAAACACATCTATATTTAATTTAACTATAATTAAATTTAAATACTATCTTTAACACAGAGTGTTTTATTTTGAGCAAGTGTCTCACCAAGTTCCCAGGTCTGATCTCAAACTTGCAATCCTCCCAACTCAGCTTCTAGAGTAGCTGGAACTGTAACTATGTGTTATTACACCTTCTTCTATATGCTCTTTGCTAGTAACCACTTATACGGTACAGTTTTCCCTTATCTCCCCACAGAAAATCTAGTTTCTCATTAATGGCACAAAAAAATGCTTAACTTTTTTCTTTCTAATTTTCACTATGAGAAGTAGGCATTATAGTTATTTTCAATGATGTCAATAGCTTCTCTCTCACTCATCACAATGGGTTCATGTATTATTATTTGTTAAGTGTTTTGTAGTCAAGTGAGGTCATCCTCTTTAATGTCTAAATAATCTGAATTCTGACCAGTACAGCCTCTTCAAACTGTGAAGTCCATTATTCTTGCCAACTACATTTATTATAGTGAATTCAACAAAGCCATATTTATTCGCTTAATCATAGTATCCTGCGTGCTTCACAGTGGAATACCTAACAAGTATGTGTTTTTATGAAGCACTTATTTTCCCAATACCAGACATTTTAAATTAATACTAAGCAAATGAAATATCTATTAATAACCTCAAGGCTTGATGAGAATCTTAATTTTGTTCTATAACTTAACCTGAATAAAAGCAATAGAAACTAATACAATTGTAATTCACCTGGAAAATGCTCTATGGAACACAAGATTTCCTTATGTTTTCTCAATAGTTCTTTTCTGATGTAGACTTACTCATGGTTACAGTATTACAGCACTAAGTAGGGACCAATCTAAAACAATAAGAAACATTCAAGCTAGGAAGAAGAAAAAGGGCTAGCAAAGTAATGTTTTCAGAAACGTGACTAGTGGGCCTGGACCACAATTTCTGAGTCATTGGTCTGGGTTAGAATCAAAGACTTTGCATTTGTAACAAGTTCCAGGGTTCCTGAAAAGTTTCAGACCCAAAAGGATTCCTGGTTTTCATCTTGTTTACTTTCCCCTGTCTCTTCCCTCCCATTATGCTGCTATCCCTCACATCCTCTACTTGTAATGCTTCCCTCATCTACAATAAAAGGGACAAATATACTTCCCTAATATACCACTAGTGAACCAAATCTGAGCCCTTGATGTGATTCTTTTGTCTTAGAACTTGATTTTTCCTTCATACCATTTTCTTTTCCAACTATCCTTACAAAAAACCAATTGTCATGGGGGTAGAATTTTCTAAAAAACTAGAGTTTTTGTTTTGCCTATAACTTTCAAAGGGGATATGAGCTTTCATCTAATAGCTTTTTTTTTTTTAACAGACTACAATGCCAAACAAGTTAGTAGGAGATAGTCAAAACTGAGGTCCTGATATAGAACACATATTATCTATGTCTTCTATCTATCAACCTATTTGATCTATGCATCTGCACCAATAGTCTGGAATCCAAAAATCCTAGATTGAGGATGTGCCTCAGTGATAGAGAACTTGCCTAGAATATGCTAACCCCTGGGTTTCAAACCCCTGTACCTTCTCCCTCTCTAAAAAAAGGAATAAAAAAATATGCTAACATTTACTGAACAACTGATAGTCTTCAAAAATGATGCTCAGAACTATAGACACACATGGAAAACTGTATCGTACTATACTGGGTCAGGGACTAAATCAAGTATTCACAACACAAGCAATATTTGGAATGATGACCCTGAGGCACTATAAAATATCTAAGAAAAGGCAGTAAGATCAGCAAGTAACTGTTCACAAGATGTAGAGACCATAATAACAAATCTATCCCAGCTACTTTCAGTGTGTGTGTGTGTGTGTGTGTGTGTGTGTGTGTGTGTGTGTTGGGAGGGAAGTCAGATTCTCCTGAAGGCATTTTACAACATACACCTGGATTTTGATTACCCACAGTAACTTTGCAACCTATAATAATGCCCCTAAAAGCTTCAGTTTTCCTCCAAAATGTGTAAACCAGCAGAGAATGGGACTAGACCTGAACATAAATTACCTGTTTCCTATCATGATTTTAATTCTGGCAAAAGTTTATGAATCTGAAGATCATATCTCTAATTAAAGCCAGGATTTAAAGCAGTAGTATATTAGCTATAGCAGCTATGATATTGTACTGTTAATTTCTATTAGTTCACCAAAAGGAACAGTTAGTGGTTATATTGTTTGATCAATCTTACATGCCTATATCTCATAATCTAAGCAACTATTTTGAAGATAACAATATGCAATAAAATAATCATTGTCAATTTTCTTTAGGCTTGTTTTTTTTTTTTTAAACATTTATTTATGTGTGTGTGTGTGTGTGGCCAGCTCAGCCCACCAGGGGGCGGGGCTGGCTGGCATGTGGTGCTGGGGGATTGAACCACGGTCCCTGTGCATTGCCAAGCTTGTTTCAAGTAGGTGCTTTAGACCACTGAGCCATCTCTCCAGCCCCTTTAGGCTTGTTTTGAAATTCTGTATCATTTTTATTTTTTATTACTGTTTTAAAATGCAAAATGAAACTATAGTCCATGTAGGTTTCTCAGAAATCAAAGCAAGGAGTACATAAATGAAATACATGGTCAATGCACCTTTAAATCTTTGCAACTGAGTCAAATTCTTTATTGTGATTTTTGTTTACTTATTTGCTTTCATTCTCTTTTTTAGGAGTTATATTACACAGTGGTATCACTCACTACATAAAGACAACTTTCAGGGCTGAAAGAATTTTCTGAATCAATAATGTTCAGCTATCAAAAGAAAGGAATTCTGTTAGGTGTGATGGTACACATCTGTAATATCAGCAACTCAGAAAGCTTAGACAGGAGGACACCAAGTTCAAGACGAGCACAGACAACTTAGTGAGACAATCTCAAAATTAGAAAGGTAAAAACAACTGGAAATGTAGCTCAGCATTCCTGGGGTTTAAGTCTTAGTACCACCACCATCAAAAAAACAAACAAAAACCAGTGGGGGAGGAGGGGAGAGACTGGGATCTTAAGTCTAGATTATTACTGTCCAGCTTTGTATATCAGCACAAACTACAAAATATTTATGTGAAACAGACCAAGGGTTCTGGTGGAGCCAAATGACTTCGGCAAATAACTAAGCCTTTCTATGCCTCCATCTACACCCTGATATAGTAATTATGAGAAATAAATACGGTGACACAAAGAATGACTAATGCCAAGTTTAGCAAGTTCTAGCACTGTGGCTGTTCTCATCACCATCTTCACCACATTGCCAACTCTTTAGACATGTTTCTTTATCTGTAAAGGAACTATATGACTTAATCATCTCAAATACAAAACTCCAAATGTTTCACACTTTCCAGTTGTCAAACAGCAGCTGTCATTCCAATTCTTTGTTCATATCTATGAGACTTGTGAAACAAAGCAAGCCATGCTATCCAGAGAGAGAGAGAGAGAGAGAGACTCTAGTCCAGAGCTCAGGCAGCAGGGAGAGCACTATCTCAGCATCCTGTTTAATGAATATGCTAAGAATCAATACCGTAAGAGAAGCTACACATCCCAGGGAGGCTCATTTGCAAGTCTCCTTTTCAGCCAGATTTAACCAAAGTTAAATGGAAAATGTATATTATTAATAAAGATTCAGTATTAATTTATTTCTTATGGTACAGCACAATCAATAATGCCAGAGAGAGCTAAGAGCTTTTAAAATATACCACACAGTCCCTTAACAAACATGATGCCTCTTGGTGAACACTTCTCAGCCAATGTCACAGACAAATAAGAACACACAGCCCCCATTTTCTTCTCTGACACAAATGGCTCAACAGTGACTCATGGCAAGAACAAGGAGCAGGGAGGGGAGGAGCAGGCAACTGCAGACTCCTCTCAGTGGGGCACTTAGGGGGATAATGAAGCAAGCAGCAGCAGGAAATCGTCCCAGGCCTCCCGAGCAGCATAAAGAGAACAAAAGGTAACCAGAAGAGAGACATCTAGATTCAAAGCCTATCCATGGCAAGTTCTAGCTGGATAACCTCGGACAAATTCACATCATAGCATTTGCAAAATAAAGTATCATATGCTGTCTTTTAAAAATTGGGATTGTGGGCTGGAGAGATGGCTCAGTGGTCTAAAGCACCTACTT
>NW_004524611.1:10124199-10134876 GCF_000260255.1 Octodon degus
AAATAAATAAATAAATAAAATTTAAAAAAAAAAATTGGGATTGTAAGAAACAAAAGACTAATAGCATTGACAGCTGTCATTACCAGTGGCTTCTCAATTACCAAAATCTATCACTAGTGACCTGGAAGATTATTATTATCCCCATCATTAAGTGAAAAATGGAAAAAAAGATTTACCTTTTGAGCCTCTTTAGCCCTCATCCCAAGCTAGATGCTAATCTTTCCTTGTCTGCATTTCATGAAGTATTTCTTAAAACTCCCTAGTCTACATCTCTTGTAGGTGATCCAATAAGTTCTTTTACTAATATAATCAATATACTCCGCACATGCACAAGAGCAAAGTATCACCCTGAAGTAGTCAGCAATCTTTGCTGCCAGACATACCACAGTGCTTTGTAGTTCTTTGGAGTAGTAAGCAAATACTGTGATCATTATTATTAAAGTTTAAAGTTTTCTCTAGAATTTGAAGAATTTGGCCTCAGATGGAGTTCGTATGTGCAGAAAGTGAGAGCAGGTTTCCTGATGATCTATGGCAGTCTTTATCACTGTCCATAAGAAACTGGGTGTGGTGATTTAGTCCTTTATAAATACAAATTGGAGTGATTGAACCAAACAAGAATCATCTTGAGGCCAGGGGCGATAGCTCAGCAGTCTAAGTGCCTTCCTGGCAAGTGCAAGGACCTGGATTCGATCCCTAGTACTACATGCCTTGTCAGTCCCAGAACCCTGGACATGCCGTGCTGGCCACTGAAACTGAGTACAGTGGTGCATGCCTGTAATCCCAGCTATGGGGAGGCTGACACAGAACTATTAGTACAAGTCAGAGGTGCATAGCAGGGCCCTATACCAAATAAATATTTTTTTAATTTTTTTTTAAAAAAGCATCATCTTATACAGACTGAACTGAGAGCTTTTCAAGGGGTTGCCAAAGGAGAAAAGGGTATCACCACAAAAAGATTTATCAACAATGATGCTTAGTAATCTTATCCAATTTAAGTAATGTAACTCTTGTAAATTCTTCAGAATACAGTATTTTATCTACTATATAAAGACTTTTTTTAAAAGCAGGGTGTCACTATAGTTCAAGCTAGTAGCTTTGAGCTCACTAAACAGCCCAAGGCATCTTTTGTGCCTTGAACTCACAGCAATCCTCTGGCAACCACACTTGGCAGTACCAAGCTGTCTTTATTTATTTTTATGTATATGCAATATTATCTGTTCACATGGCCACAGCTAATCATTCTAGAGGCAGGCATGGCCATCTCTCCAAACATATAAGGTAGAAGATAGGTCATATTTCATACATTCATCACTCTTGCACCCATCCCTCAAGTGTGACATGGTGTGTGCACTCTCAATTAGTTTGATTAGGAACCTGCTTATATAACATATTAGTTTTCCCAATGCAGAACAAAGTTGGTTCTATAAAGAATATGCAATTCTTCGGCCTCAATGCTGTTACTTTGACACTTCCACGCTTAAAATTATTTAAGATTTTCTGATGGTCAACTAAAGAAACAAGTAATGGTAGCTTATACCAAGTCCTCCCATTAGGCATTCCAATAAATCATGTCCAGATGCTAGTTTGTTCCACAGTAATGAGCAGCAGCTGCTGCTGCTTAAATATGCCCACAGTTTAATATTGTCAAACTTCTTTACTCTCTTCCAAAAAATCAGACTGCCACCTGTTCCTCTGAATTGATAAACACCTTTCTCATCTCTTAAGAGTGTTGTATACAGGATTCAACATTTTAAGTGCTCACCATGATTCCAGGAAACTGACGTCCTTTCCATTTACCTCCTGATATGACCAGAGATCTGCAATGATTCTCAACTAGCATTCGCCTTTCACCCTAAATCAGTCAAAGGCTTCCCCAATATTATTGTTCCTCTATGGCCGTCTCTAGAAATCTTGTTCATGTCATATGGCTGGGTTAACAGGCAGTAAAGGAAAAGGCTACAATATCTATGATGGTTTGGGGGTCTCTTGGCACAAATCTTTAACAATGAATCAAAACAGCTAGGTCAAAGACAGTATTTATTTCTATAATATTTTCCCTCACCAAAAATTCCCTCTAAGCTCCCACTGACAGAAATGGGAATTCATCTTATCTAGTGGCCTCTCCCTGGAGTGCTGGGTTAAGAAAAATCAGATCAAAGTTCTGAGATGTATTTATGGTATTCGCTATAAGCATGAAGAAAGAAAGCTATCACAGAGGAGCTGTGATTTTGCCTCTTGTGTAATACATCTTTTATGCCCAAGGTTATACATGGGTTAAGGCTAGTATTTTAATTCACTTTTCCTTGTTTCTGACCACTTTTGATAAATTAATTCTATGGCACAACTGCTCTTTGTGGCTTAATCTCCAGCCAACTGGTCCTACATATTAGACTGTAAGTGAGCATAAAAGAGACTACCCAAGATCCAATCTGAATAAATATGTCAATGTTTGGATAGTTCTCATATTAGTCAAGATGCCTGGCTCTTTCAAGTCAGAAGCTGAGAGAACAAAGTTAGGGGAAAAAACTAAGTAAAGAAAGAAGGAGGAGGGAAGAATGAAATAGAAGAAAACAAGAAGACATAAAATGAAAAACTAAAGAAAAAAGAAACAGGGCTGGTGAGATGGCTCAGTGGTCTAAAGCACCTACTTAGAACAAGCTTAGCAAAGCACAGGGACCACAGTTCAATCCCCCAGCACCACATGCCAGCCAGCCCCGCCCCCTAGTGGGCTGAGCTGGCCACACACACACACACACATAAAATTAAAAGAAAGAAAGAAAAAAGAAACAATGAGAATAATTTACTAGATGAAAAAAAAGAAGTCAGAAAAAAGTAAACTAGCTTTGCTTTATTTAGGTTTTTTTGGGCTCATCAGAAAATTTTGGGGCAGGTCAAATAGCTCAGCAGATTAAAGTATCTGCAAGCAGGCACCAGGGACAGGGGTTCAATCTCTAGGCCTGCCATGCTGGCCCTGCCCCTAGGGGTGTGCTGAGACAGCAACTGCAACTGGTCATGGTGGTGCACAGCTGTAATCGCAGCTCTTTGGGAGGCTGTAAACAGGAGCATTACTATGAGTCCCATCTAGTAATGAGACCCTGAACACCCTATAGGCCCTTCCCTAAAATACGAAAAAAAAAAAAAAAAAAAAAAAAGAATATTTTACAGGATTCTCAGGTTGCCCACTTCCTAGCTTCTTTTAAAATCCTGGGGACAGGGCTGGAGAGATGGCTCAGTGGTCTAAAGCACCTACTTGGAACAAACTTGGCAAAGCACAGGGACCGCGGTTCAATCCCCCAGCACCACATGCCAGCCAGCCCTGCCCCCTGGTGGGCTGAGCTGGCCACACACACACACACACACACACACACACTAAATAAATAAATAAATAAATAAATAAATAAAATTCTTAAAAAAATAAAAATAAAATAAAAATAAAATCCTGGGGACAGTAATGATTAAATGTCTAACATCATCACAGCGCTTTCTAAAGTTCTATAGCTCTTATTTGAAGTCTGCAGCCAGGCTTAAGACTAAATTTCAGACCTTGCATGCTAGCTGCTACCTGTAAGGCTAGGATTATGCTATGGTGGCAAAAGAACAAAGTCTATCATGCCAAAGCAAGTAGAAGAGTTTATCAGAGTAAAATCATAAAGTAGAAATTTCTCCTGTGTATTATTTCACAGAGCCAGGATACAGTGGTTCAATAACATTCATTTTGTGAGCAATGAAGGATATAACCCAGCTCTTTTTAAACTCCCCTTTAGCAATAAGGGTACATTCAGAAGCTCTGGAAACGTCACCTACTTGTTTCTTAATCCAAGGGAGAACACTGCAGTAAGGAATGAAAAAGAAGAATTATTACATAAAATGGAAGTTCAAACTCAGATAGGAGATATAAACTCACTGGACCCCAAACTAAACAATTGCATTTTAAAATACTTTAAACCTTAAGAATAAAGGCCTTCCGTGCATGCATTTGGATATAGTCTGGTGCACTGTTTCTGACTTCAAAAATAATAACCTACAATGTAATAAGGCCACTACACTGGACTGACAACTGATGGTCAACTTGTAACACCCAGCTGAACTCAATTAGCATAGTGTTGGGTGTGCAGGGCCCACCTGAGGATTCCTGAGCAATATAAAAAGAAAAAAGAAAAAAAGAACCAGAGAGGAAGAGGGTATGCTGTTGATTTTCCTGAAATGTATCACATTGGTTTCCTAACATGAACTTGCTATTCTCATCTGAGGAGGAGCTATGGACTTTGCTGTCTCTGAGAATGGCTGCAATACTTTTCAAGGGACCTCTGATCCTTACCTTGAGCATCGCTTCCTGGCTCCAATGCAGATCGAGCAGCTTGCTGGCACAGCTCTTTCTTCCTGCTAGCATAAACTTTCTAGTTTCTACCATTAACCGTTAGGCCTTCCCAGTATAGATCCTTGATACAGATTTGCATGAGACACTGTCACAAGCTCTAGGCCTCCAGCAGACTTGTGGAGGACACTGCCACAGGCAAATCATGACTACTACAGCCACCCATTTGAAAAGAATGAAAAAGAGGTAAAAGAAAATACAATGACAAGCAAGTCTGTTTAACAGAAGAGGATGGAGGTCAAAATAACCCTAAAGACATAACAAAGTCTCCCTGTTCTTTTATCTCTCCAATGGTTTACTACAGGGTTTAATCATCTAGTTGCCCACTGGAATATCTTGGAAAACTTTTAACAGTGTGTATTTCTTGGTGCCCAAACCCAGAGATCCATATGTAATCCATCTGAAATGGTGTCCAAGCATGACAATTCTTCCAAACTTTTCAATAATTCTATTCTAACAGTAGACACAAAATTTCAGAAGAAATTTTTCAGAAAATAATTATTGTAGAATATAACACTTATTAAAATGAATTTTTCATACTATATGACAAGTCTTAAATTCAAGCAAGATTTTCAGGATCAAAACTCTATAATAAGGTAGGGCTTTCACTAAGATTTAAAATGAATTTTGGGTTCAAAGATGATGACCCTTTTACAATGGCAAAATCCAATTATAATTATAAATAGTAAAGGTGAATACTTTTGGGGGGAACCAGTATGTCCGCTACATAGATGACAGATGAGTAGAAAGATGTTGAGAATTCAGAAACAACCGCAGATTTCAATGGGCAATTCCTAAAGCAGTAGCCAGGTAACAATTGAGAACTTTTAGAAATTTTATTTCTCAGGCCCTACTGTATACCAAACAAATTGCTAAGGCATGCAGTTAGTTTATCAATCTATACTGTAATAAGCCCTCCAAGCATTTGTCTATTACAGTACTGAAGAAAAGTAACAAGTGATTACTAACATTTTAATAAAGTATACGAGGATCTCCTTGTGGATATCAAGGCAAGAAATCTTTTCTTTGAAGCTTAGACACTCCCAAGAAACAGCTCACAACAAAGACAACTAATTAGTATTTACTGTCACCAAAGCTTTCTACTTAAAAATCCCTCTTTGATCTCTATATTATTTTATACTCAGGTAGTAAGGAACAGTTGGTAATTATTTGAAGAGTGATAGCAGGTAATTGTTGGGTCTTCTGAAGAATAATAAGTAAGAGTTACTCTCTTACAAAACAAAGTTCTTGCAAGGATCTTGTAATATAAGTATATATTTCCTAATTTGCACTTGGTCGATACCATGCTACTTACTTACCAAGTTACATCAAAAAAAAAAAAAAAAAAATCATTAGCTTTTTAAAGAAGTATCACAAGACACAATTTTAATAGGTTAAAAAAAATACAAAAACATTTCAGGAGTCCAACAGCAATTAACCAAGTGAGAAATGAGGAAGTCTGTTACAGCCTTCTTTTACTGACTGGTATTGTTCTCTACAACTATCAGCTGTCTGGCACACAGTGCTGACTTTGAGAACTTCCTTGTGACACATCATGACACCAGCCACTCTAATTCCATTCTAGAGCTAACACCATGTTCTTAGTTTCAGCAGCCACAAAAATAACTTCTAAGATCCAGTTCCTGTATTCAGTCACCATTTCTTTGATGCTTACTTTACCTATACTCTCCATAGATGGCCAGACTAAGAAACACAGCTGTTTTCAAAGATGGGGAAAACAAATACTGTAGGATACTGCAGGACTTCAATCCAGAACCAGATCCACAGCCTCAATAAATGATTCTTCAAAAAATAAATAAGTTAATTAATTAAGGAAAATCTTGTATTTGAGGTTCTATACATCTTCCTCTGAGTTTCAGAACAATAACCAACCACTAGGGATTACCACAAGCTCAAAGATTACTTTGAAAATATCACACAAACAAATAATAATGCTTTGGGTTACTGAGCCAACTCAGTGCATTAAAACCCTGAAAATTAAGTCAGTTACAAAGCATTTTTTAAGTCAGGGATCAACAAGCCCTGGAGTGTAGCAGGTACTGGTCCACGGCCTTTTAGGAACTCAGCTATACACTGGCTCCTGAACAAGTGAACCTTCATCTGTTTTTAAATTGGCTCCCCATCAGTGACATCACTGCCTGTGGCATTAGATTCTCAAATAAGTGTGATCCCCACTGTGAACTGAAAAGACAATGATCTAGTTTGTGTGCTCCTCTGAATCAACCTCAAACCAACCCTGACCTCATCTGTGCAAAAACTGTCTTCCATGAAACCAATTCCTGGCAACAAAAAGGCTGAAGGTAGTAAGAACTCAGAAAATATACAGAATAACTTTTATCTTTAGATTCTACACTTTACTCTGTACCCTAAGTAGAAGATTTACGGTAAAACTGAAAACCTTTTGTAATTTATTTTTCATTGTCAATAAGACTGATTTCCATGTGGATTAAAGTACCTGCAAAAAGGTGCAGGGGCCAGGGGTTCAATCCCCAGGCCTGCCATGCCTGCCCCACCCCCAGGGGCCCACTGAGATGGTCATTGAGACTGGGGGTGGTGGCATATGCCTGTAATCCCAGCTCTTGGGAGGTTGTAAACAGGCGAATCACTATGAGTCTGATCTAGTAGTGAAACCTGAACACCCTGTAGACCCTTCCCTAAAATTAAAAAAAAAAACAACCTGATTTTCCTATTTTTTTTTCAGATGCTCTTTAAAACTGAGCCATTTGGGAATCTAACTGAAGTCAATTAACAAAGACATATTAATTTCAAATGACTCAAAGTCCAATCCTAAACAGTCAACTGGCCCCGACTTACTTGAGGAAAGGAAGAAAGGGCTTCCAAGCATGGCTGAGAACACCCACAAGACAGACAAAAGCAACCAAGGTCCCTCAGAGTTGTTGGCCCTCTGCAGAAAGCATCTCTCCTGTGTAGTACAAGTAGGTGCTGCCCCACCAGTCTGGCACGCAATCAACAGCCCTCATGAAGTTGTTCAAATGTGTACATTTTCATTTGTATTTTGGAATTCTGTAGTTCCCAGGATGAAATCATCCTGGAGTTTGGCATCTTATTTCTAGGAACAATACCCTAAGCCCCTATCATAGCCACTTTTAGGGCAAATAACTTGAAGAACAAGCACTGTGCCCTAATTGTAATTACACTACTTAAGAAAATTGTTTGTATTCCTTGCTTTAAAACAAACAAAAAACATTTCAAAGTAGCAAACTGGAGAAAGAGGGAGGGAGGGAGGGAGGGAGGGAGATGGGACTCTAACCTTTCCTTTTCCCCTCAGTGAGAAGATTAAGTCCAGGGAGGTCAAGCAGAAGAGATATGTTCCACCCAGAATTTCTCTATTGATTAAGTCCAGGGAGGTCAAGCAAGAGAGATATGTTCCATCCAGAATTTCTCTATTGAATATTGATAGTAACACTTTCCTGTCTCTATTATAAAGGTTTCCTGATTCTCAACCCCTGAAGGGATTTTTAGTTTAGAAATGGGAAGCAGAGAAGAGTATCATCAGCATTCCTCAAATCAATAGCGGGGCTGGTGAGATGGCTAAGTGGTCTAAAGCACCTACTTAGAACAAGCTTAGCAAAATCACAGGAACCACGGTTCAATCCCCCAGCACCACATGCCAGCCAGCCCCGCCCCCTGGTGGGCTGAGCTGGCCACACACACACACACACACACACACACACATATAAATAAATAAAATTGAAAAAAAAAATCAATAGCTCTTAAGTCAGCTTTGAAACTGTCCTAAGGACTAGCAATGAAGAGGCCTTCCCTAACTCAATACTATTACCCACAATTCTGAGCTCTTAAGTGCATCATGCAATCTTGTGTCCTATACCCAAACCTAAGAAAACTATGCAAGTGCCTGGCTGACTTTTAGTAAGAGTTCAGTAAATGTATAATGAATAGATACATGAGGGAATAAATGTGGTCTGTTAAAAGGTATTAGGAACCCTGATTGAAATCAGAAATGCTTCTTCAGTAATAATGAAATCAGAGATGTCTGGCTGCTTCCAATGAAGATAAGATACTGATTACTGACAATTTAAAAAACAACTAAAATAAAAACAACTGATAAAAATTGAAAGAAAGATACACTAGAAGTGTAATAAAAGTACTATTAAACACTAAAGTTGGATTGTTAAAATTTTAAAATGGAAAAATATACTGTGTTGCACTGTCACTTTCAGGCAATAAAAAGTTCATCAGTAAGAAACTATTTTCCCTCATACTAAGTTAGGTTTGTTTATCATGTCAACTCAACTAGACAAAATACTACAAAAGCCTCCATAAGTTTTCAAATAGATGCTTTTCATCATCATGGTCTGTCCCTCTGGTGTACAGAAAAATGCTACCAAAAGTGACGAGAGAGCAAAGTTCCAGAACACTAGACATTATAGAATGTTGTTTATGTTGATAGGACATATGTTAATTGTGTTTATAACACACAAAGAGAATGATACATTTTCACTGTATTCTCTCTCTTCTGTTCTCTTCTCTTTTTGAGGCAGATCTTAAAGCTTTTTCAGACTAGTCTTAAACTCACATACCATTTCCTAACTTTATTTAAAACCATTCTGGGTGAGTAGATAAAACAAATTATCAATTAGAATACACTGGATAGTGGAAAACAGAAAATCTAACAAAGTAAGTTTAACTAGATTTGTTTTTTCCTCAAACATAATGAGAATTCTCAAGGTAGAATGGGTTTAGATTGGTCAATTCCACAGCACAACAATATCGTCAAAGACACTATCATTTTTATAGGTCTTCTATCCCACGCAAGTTGGTCTGACCTAGAATAGATGGCTTATTGTTGAAAAAATGTTACCAAGGTTCAAAGCACCACAAACAGAAAACAGCCAGAAATAAAAATATTTATCTTCTCATCCTCAAAAATAAGGTAACTTTTACCAGAAAGTTCACTGATTTTCCCCTGTATCCAACTGACTTGACTGCAACTTTCCTAAGCCAATAAAACTGGCATGAGTACAGGAAATACTAAACTAATAAATGTGTAGCCTCTGAATTGGAGTTCACATGGAAAGTAAATAGCTAAATAAAAGAGCTCTGCTTGCAAGAATGAGGACTAAACTAATAGATTTAACTTGGTATCTCCCTCTACAAAGATAACAATCAGTTCATGTTCCCCACCCCATTGACCAAATCCTCATGGAATGCTTACCCACAATGTTGACATGAATTGAATCCTGGAGATTTTTAGCAATGCATGTACTACTGAGCACCCTCACTACAAAAGAAACAAGACAAAACAGAAAGGGCTGGCTTCCTTTGGAAAAGCCAGTACATTCGTTGAACATAGCTAAAGGAAACTTTAAATGAACAATCCTAGGGACATTTCATGGAGGATTTCAGTGACTTAGCTCATGTACAACAAATAAAGGACAGAACAATACTCCTCTCCTTCCCTGAGATTCTAAATGACCCCTCTTATACCAAGCAAAAACATAAGCTTGTTTTATCTACACCATAGTTGAAGAAGTCAAGTGCTTACTTCTTAAGTACAAAGTGTTTTATTTTTCTCCCACCTTTTTAGGTCCTCATATTTTGAGCAAGAGTTTCATGCTGACAATCTAACATCCACATCATGCTTCAAATTTCTATTGAAGCATCTACTTTAGCCCTCTTCCAAGTGGGAGGAGGATTGCCTCTTTTTCTTCCATCTACAGAAGATAAGTTCTTCCTGGATGGAGTGAATGTGCTATTCACATTCTAACACACAAGAATGCAGCTCTTGAGTACAAAAACTACTTTCCTGCATTTGAGATCCTTGACCCTGACTACTTCATTTAATGGTCCCTGGTATATAGGAACTAGGAAGCAAAACTAAGCTTTGCGTGTAAATGAGGGAGGAAACAGCAGAATAGAAAAAGCACATTGACCAGGAAGACCCATATATAGCTCTTTTCAAATTACCCGACAACCACAACCACCAGTCCATGAGGTATTACTGGGTATCAAAGAAGCTGAGTGGCCAGGTGCCTGCTAATGACAAACCTAGAAATAAACATGTGTTGACTCTTTTTCCTTTAACAGATATACAACTTTATTTCTAGTCTGCACTTCCCTATGGTAGAAATAATGGTAAAGAGCACCAGGCACATAGAAAGGCATTCTATCATCATTTGTTAGATGAAGACCCTCAGGAATATTTAGTATTCCAAAATTAAATATCTTAAGCTTTAAACATTATCTTTCTAGGCAGGTTACATAGACTGAGAAAAACACTTTACCTAGAATATATATGT
>NW_004524611.1:10134976-10140313 GCF_000260255.1 Octodon degus
AGAGAGAGAGAGAGAGAGAGAGAGAGAGAGAGAGAGAGAGAGAGACATTGATTCGCATCCACAATAGATTAAAAGTGAAAGCAGGTTCCTTGGTGTGGCAAAATCACAACTTTTAAGACAAGATCACACCCTTGACAAAAATCAAATGTAGGGTTGAGGAGATGGCTCAGTAGAATAAGTGCTTGCCTGGCAAGCAAAAGGGCCTGAGTTCAATCCCCAGTTCTGCCACAAAAAAAAAGTTCAAATGTACATTCCCAATTATGAACTCCACGGCATGGGCACATGGGGCAGAGACCCACACACATTCATGTATACATGTACATGCACATGCGCGTACACACACACAACCATATATAGTATAAACAACAACTACAACAAACAGAACTTTGAGATTCTAATGCAAGCAAAGCATACCAAAAGTTCACTGTACTGAAAAGTTTTATAGCCAAAAGCTATGGATCCAAAACCCAATTCCACCACCTTAGGCAGGTCATAGCACTTCATCAAGTTTATTTGATTATCCATCAGTTAGAGACAACCCTTGATAATCCATACCTTGTAGAAGATTAAAACCGTGTTAGGAAACTAATATTAAACTATAAGGTATTATGCTGCAACAGGTTACTCCTACTTAATAAATGAGAACTTCTCAATTTACAAACCAGAAACTAACAGCTTATCAAATTCTTTGGCCATACAATTAACTCTATGATCAAAGCATTCTTCCTTCATGAAAAATTGTAATTGTAAGTTCCAATTCAAAGGCAAAAGAAAAGAGACAGGAAAGGGAAAGTGGGAAGCAAGGAAAAGGAACGGGGGAGATGCATGGGAAAACAGGGAAGGGGATGGGACAGGGAAGAAAATGAGAGGGCAGGGGACAAAAAAAGAAATATGCAAGAGGAAAGTTGGGGGAGAGGTCCTAATTTCTTCTGAATGGCATACAGAGAAATAGAGAACCCATTCCACTTGGTATGCAGAACTCACATTTCTAGGGACTAGGTGCTTACAGCCTTTGTTGATCTTAACATAAGATCAGTTTTACATTTCAAGCATTTCAAAAATATCTTCTTGCTCCACCTCCTCCTGAAAGAAGAAAAGTATGTGTTTATCCACTTCTTCCCTCATGGGCTACTCAAGGAGAAAGGCCAAGGACACAGAAAAAATTAATGGCTGGTAAATCTGGGTTCTATTCCATTATTGAGACAACCAAAGAGAGTGGAGCAGGAGCCTTGAGCATCTTGTACATGCAAGACACTGTACTGTTGGCAGAGGATTCAGAGATACAGAAAAGAAAATTGCTATGCCTTCAACTGTTACCCAAATACAAGTAAATGCATAATTCTATGGAGAAAAAAAAAAACTGCAATGGGTGATGTTAGGATTACTGCTGGGAAAATCAAGAACTGCTCTCATATCACTGCTTCCTCCATTAAAATACTGCTGATTTTAAGTTAGCAGTCCTGAATCCAGTCATATCCAAAAATTACCTGCAGTTTACTTTAACACACACACACACACACACACACACACACACACACACCCCACATACCAACACCTGGCACCAACCCCATGGCAACTATATGTCTGGAACTGGCCCAGCATTGAAATTTTTTAAAGCTCATCAAGTGATTCTAATACAATCCCCAGGTAAGAAACACTATCCTGTCTCAGAAAAGTTTTTCATATAGTAATAGATAATAGTAATCCTCTTAATAAAAGAAGTCTAACACTATTAAAGGATGTGTGTTCTCACTCATATGGATCATAAAAGTTAGTACTGGAAAAATTACATAAAACCTAATGAAAGGTCTACTTACTGAATGAAAAGATAAATTTCTAGAAGAGCCCAGAAAGTGATAGTAAATATATTTCTTAATTTTAAGTTACTGTCCACACAAAAGTCACCAGTTAAGAGAAGCGACCAGAGTACAGCATTTTTGCTTAAATTTCAACCTCACCAACCATTATTACTGTTGTTCTTCTTGCTGTTGTTGTTTTATTAAAACTTGCCATTAAAAGTCTTGCTTTACAATTTCCAAACACATAGATACAACCTTCAGGTGCCCTCCAAAGCAGACCAGGAACTTCAAAGCTCTACTTTACCAGTAACTATCCCCAAATGACATACAATGACAATACAGTGTGCCAAGTGTTCAGGCCTTTTAGGGCTCTTCTCCCTTCTCTTGTCTTTAACAAAATGAAAAGAAAAGCAGTGATTTTACATGAAAGAAATAGATCTTCCTCTTCAGCAAGCGAGGTTCACAGAATTGAGGTACTGTGGAGCTGATGACAGCCCAACCAGCAAAACTCTAGGGCTCGTTTCTCTTTCCACTGAATTTATACTTTCACCACAGCAATGAGACAAAAAGTATCAGCTCCTACAAACAGTAACAATGATTTTTTTTTTTTTTTTCCCAGAACCGGGGATTGAACTCAGGCCTTTGTGCTTGTCAGGCAAGCACTTATTCTACTCAGCTATCTCCCGGCCCCAATAATTCTTTTTGACATAATTTTATTGATAAACAAATAGCAATGAGACAGTTTCAAATCAAATTGGTAAGACAATTTCAATAATTAACACACTGCATGCAATCTTCTTAGTGGTTAATTGCTGTACAAGATGCAGACTTGATTTCCCATTTACAAACACCATTAGAACAAATCATTCTATTCACTAAGAAAATGTAACTATGTATCTATCCTAACCACTTTGAATACACAGATACAAAATAGACATTCATCTGTATGCCCTTTTTTGGTTAAATTCCGTTATTTGAATATTATAAGTGTGTAAACTCAGCAAAATATTCTAAAAGAATCCAGTAGCCCATAATAGTATTGGGTCCAATAATTACTTATGATAAAAATAAATAGTCTAAGTATAACTGGCTGTCATTTATGGAGCACTCACAATCAATGACTAAGGAATCATTCAACATGGGGTTGTATCACTAAATCCCTAGAATATCTCAAAGAAGCTGCTGTTATATCTCTATTTTATAGATGAAAACACCAGAGCAAACAGGAACAAGGTCTTGGTCAAAATTACACAGCTAGGATTTAAAGACAAACTGAAGGTTGGAGATAAAGCTCAGTGGTAAAGCACCTGCCCAGCATGTATGAGCGCCTGAATTTCACCCCAGACTAAAAGAGAAAACCAATATCAAGTTTTTTCTTCACAATACAACATTCCTGATTATTCTGAAACACAATCACCTCAATATACATGATGCTCACTTCTCTGTCAAAGCTTACCAAAAAATCTGCATCTTACCCTTTGAATTTAATACTTCCTGCCTCTTTATAACCTAGAAACATCATGTGCAATATTTAGTATGTGTTTCCTTATATATCAACACAAAACTCAATGTCATGGGCCAGCCAAATAGCTCAGTGGACTAAAGCTCCTCCTTATGCAGACGCAGCTGCTGGGATTTGATCCCCGGCATGCCATTCCAGCCCCACCCCTGGGGTGTGCTGAGACTGTGATTGAGACTGGACTTGGTGGCACACACCTGTAATCCCAGCACTTGGGAGGCTGAAAACAAGAGAATCACTAAGAGTTCTATGCACGTAATGAGACCCTATAGACCCTGTAGATCCTGTACTAAATACATTGAAAAAAAAAAAAAAAAGTCAATGTCATTGGTGGCATGACCTAATATAATCCCATGTAATTGTAAGTTAAATCTATTGATCAGCAGGCCTGGCACAAAAACAATTTATTAGTCACCCCTAATAAAAAGAGCATTCAACAGTTAAGTACCCACCAGTAAACTGACAGAACTTGTACTATCAGCAGGAGTAATATACTAATTTGCTCAATACTGATAGAATTTAGCTGCTGTGGAATACATGTTTAGGCATCCTATCATTGCTGTTGCTCAACATACAGTTCCACAAGCAAGCCCTTTTCAGGAGCTCTTTACATAAACAAATTCCCCACTGCTCTATGAAGGTCTTTAGTGAATGGAATTCAAACTAACGAGGCATGCAACCTTATCCCATTCCTACCCAACTTTTAAGCTGCACAACCAAAATTTCCAAGTGTAATCTAACAACCAACAATATATCTGCATCTTCTATTGAAGAGAAGGAGCAAGCCACTAAATCATGCATGAAAAGGTAAAAGACATATCTTTCCAATATGTTTCTCAGGAAATGGGAATAAATACCTGATAATAAACAATTCAAGGTTTAGCCGCCTGCTTTCTTCTCTTCTTCTCCCTAATATTCTATTTGAATTAATTTTTATCCTTAGTAGAATGTATACACAATGGCAGCAATCTGGTTGAAGCTATAAACAGAACCTTCAAAAACTCTATGCTTATTCCTAAAATTGTAACCTTCAGTACCAAAGTACAGTCATGGCTATAGCCATGTTTTCAAGGAAGCTGGACTCAAGGAGTTCTCTAAACAGAGCCTGAATTAAAGACTACACTCTCAAATCTGAGTCCTGGGTCACTGATCAACAACAACAAAAACATTTTGCATAGCTTTTGTTTCATTCCTCCGCCGTATTAGCTGGGGGGAAAATGCTAACTGTCCCATACTGAAACTCGTAAGCTCTTTCAGATACACTTTTGCCAAACAACCTTTCGCGTCTATGCTGCTTTTCCCTTAATACTTCCTTCAGTGGTTAAGAAGAATAACTACATAATTATAAACAAAATCTATCACTCTATCTGCCAAAGTTAAGACCCTAGAAGAGAAAGGATCTAGGCTTTATAGGCAAACAGACATCAGTCAAATCTCAAGTATGACTTTCTGGTCACAAAGCTTTCGAATTTTCTGTAAAAGTCAATCTCTATGTCACCCAAATGGTGATGGCTAAACACTACCATTAACAGTTCTAAAGATCTGACTAACTGCTTATGGAAGACATCAATACAGTATATGCCCTACAGCAACTACGACTATTTTCCCTTCCTTTTTTTACTACTATGACCCTGTTGTTCTTTATAACCAATTCCTAGATCCATATAAGTTCAAACTTTTGTCATCTCCTGCTATTACCTAGAACAGACTCTTAACCCAGCCACCACCCTCCAGTCAGTAAATTTCTATTAATTACATTCATGAACACAACTCCAATCTCAACAAACTTCAGCTGCTCCTTTCAATGGCTCATTCCTCTTTAGAGGAAAACAAAAATTTACTAGACTTTTATAAGTGCCATAGGCCTTTCACTTCTGAAGTAGTAACTTCAGGTAAATAAAATACTCCTCTTGAGATTTCCCTTTATTAAGCTTTCCAGGTACAAAATCTCTGGCCCCAATTAAATGTATCCTTGCCAGTGCTGAGAGAGAGAGAGAGAGAGAGAGAGAGAGAGAGAGA
>NW_004524611.1:10141268-10142679 GCF_000260255.1 Octodon degus
TGGAACAGGTATTTTCCATCAGATATTGATATGTTGAACTTTAAGTCCTTACAGAATATGAAGGAAAAATAATTATATAAAAGTAGAAATAAGCATTTACATATTTTTACAAAAAATTTAGAAATCTAGTCATATACGGAATTGTAAGTCCTTATATTAGGGAGACAATACGATATTTACAGATGTAGGTCTGGTTTATTTCATTAATAAGTATATCTTCGAGGGGCATCCACTTAAATATGAAGGCTTCAGAGAATCCAACTTTTAAGGGATGTTTTTCTTCTCCACAAAACTCCTGCTTGGCACTTGATTTTACATGTACTTTTCTTGGCCAGAGTTTGTATCCTCTCTATATTTAAGGTCTTAAAAGAAAATAAACCTAGCCATCACATCTGTACTCATTCATCCTACTCTCCCTGTTTTGTTTCTATCCATTCCTCAAAACCTGCTTCCATAACCCTTATCCCTGGAAACGTTGCCTTGATGTTCATCACTCTCTCCCTTAGGACTGATAGTTCAGTTTAGCACCCTGATGTAGAATACTTCAGTCTTCTCTTGTCTGTGCCCTGTAACAAGTTTTTTGTTTTGGTTTTGGTTTTTTTTTTTTCAGAACAGGGGATTCAACTCAGATTCTTGCGCTTGCCAGGGAAGCGCTTATATCACTGAGCCATCTCCCAGGCCCGAACAAGTTTTATCTAGTATGTGACTCATTTATTCATTGATTTCTCATGTAAGTGATACCTTAATGCTGGGATTGTCAAATATTAGTATAAACCTAAGTTACCCACAAGGTTTGTGAACTGACTGCTCTCCCTACACTCAAGCATTTCTAATTCTACTAGTTTAGGGTGATGTCTGAGAACTTAACTTTAACAAATATCCAAAGAATAAAAACACTACTTGTTTGTGGATCACATGTAGAACAGATGACCTGAATTTCTCTTTCTCCACCTGCACAGAAGATAGCTTTGAAGTCTGAAATTCCTACTTTTTTTCATTTCACTAAAATAGTAACAGAACAGGTGTTCAATAAATATCTGTTGATTTACTGGTGGTCTAAAGTGTCTCATTCTCTCAGAATGCTACAATGGGACTTCTCTGCAATACCAACAACATGGCCCATCAGAGACTGCCCCTGTGGGAAGAGCTCTTTATCAAACTTGTAGGTGTATGGCTTTCAGGCAGTACTTTGTGACTAAAGCAGGGCAGAAGGAAACATACCTCACAAATTCTATGAAATGTGTCAGACATTCAACTCATAGAACAAGAAACTAAGTTTTTGGTAGAATAGTCTCCTTTCACAAATATGGTTCCTATGTACCTCAAGACTGGGAAATGGTTCTATTATTTTTTTTTAATTTTATTTATTTATTTATTTGAGAGAGAGAGAGAGAGAGAGAGAGAGAGAGAG
>NW_004524611.1:10142954-10160020 GCF_000260255.1 Octodon degus
TGGCATGTGGTGCTGGGGGATTGAACCGCGGTCCCTGATGCTTTTGCTAAGCTTGTTCTAAGTAGGTGCTTTAGACCACTGAGCCATCTCTCCAGCCCGGCAGCTTCTTACAAAGTTCCCTCAAATACCTCCTACCCACTGTTTATACACTGAATGAGACAGCCAATAGTTTATACACAGGAAACCCAGCATACCTGTCATCAGTCCATAGGCATTATTTTCTTTAGAACTAATTAAACATAATGAAAAGCTAAAGGTTCACAGAAGGTCTAGAAATTTTTGAAGAAATGTTTAAAAAAACTGCTGAAGATGGAAGACAACTATGCCACTTCATCACAATATAAATACTAAAGTAAATGAAACAAGTTGGAGACCATTTCTCTGGCTCATTTCTTTAGTTCTGTCTTAGAAATAAGAACAAAGAATAAAGTGGCAACAGTAACCACAAAAAGTCCTGGATTCAAATCAAAACTGTCACTCTTTCCCATCTTGTAAGAAGGAGGGTGAAAAAACTGAGAAGACAGACATTAAAGACAAGAAACCTGAAGCCAAGAAGGCTGCTGCCAGTGGTACTGATAAAAAGGGTAAGGTGAAGGCAAAAAAATCCAAGAATGGACAGCCCCACTGCAGCCGAAATCCTGTCCTGGTTAGAGGAATTGGTAGATACTCCTGATCTGCTATGTAGTCCAGAAAGGATCTGTACAAGACAAAATACACAGCTGCTAAATCAAAAGTTGAAAAGAAAAAGGAGAAAGTTCTTGGTAGGATCACAAAACCAGTCGGGGGCGACATGAATTAAGGTGTCCAGATGGTTAAGCTTTGAAAAATGCCTAGATACTACCCTACTGAAGATGTGCCCCAAAAGCTATTAACCCCAGCAAGAAACCCTTCAGTCAGCATGTGAGGACACTTCAAGCTAGCTTCACTCCAGGCACCATCTAGATCATTCTCACCGGGTGTCACAGAGACAAGAGAGTCGTCTTCCAGAAGCAGTTGTCCAGTGGCTTGCTACTTGTGACTGGGCCTATTAGCCTTAATCGTGTTCCTCTACAAAAATTGATATCAGCAAAGTGAATGTCCCCAAAGACCTCAATGAAACCCAGACATCAGGAGGGTGGGATCTTCGACACCAAGAGAGATACCACATTTCAGAGCAGCGCAAGGTGGATCACAAAGCAGTTGACTCACAGACTTTAGCAAAAATCAAAGTTGTTTCTCAGCTCCAGGGTATTATCAGTACCACTGCGATCTGTTTTTGCTCTGACAAATGGAATTTATCCTCATAAATTAGTGTTCTAAATTTCTTACTAAGAACCTAATTAAATAACTGAATAGATATAGATATAGATATAGATATAGATATAGATATAGATATAGATATAGATATAGATGAAAACCCATAATCAATGCCTGGGCTTACTGGATATGTTGTTCCAGTTCTTTTCATTCAAAAGTCATTTCCATTAAAAATTACCTAATCAAGTAAAATAAATGGTGCCCTCTGGTCTTACCATCTTTTGTACAGAACTCAAGTACAAGCAAGCTTTCAGCTCTGCCTTCAGTAAATCTGCCTATGCTGGCAAACTGGTTGTTCCAAGGAAAACCAAAGAGAAGAATATTTTTCCCTACTCAGCAAAAATTCAGAATCTACTAACACAATCAAATTTTACAAGGCAATGAAGAGATAACCCCCAAGAAGAAAGACCATGAGTCAATAAATATCTTATAAACATAAAGGTCACAGGCCCAGGTGTTTATGAGCACAGATGATGTTTATGGCTTATCTACTCAGCTAGACAGAAATTTGCTTTCAACCTTCCTCTTTTCTTTATCACCAGCCACATTATTATTTTCCAATTATTTTTTAAAAATACAAAGCAAGGAAGACTATAAAAGTACTTTATGAGACTGTTGAGTCAAATCAGTATGCCAGAAACAAATCAATGCTTCAAGGAATTCTGAATACAATTATAGGCAAACCATAGTCCAGTGTATCTGGTAATCTCCTTACAAACCATTATTGCAGAGATTAAAAGATTACAAATAGTCCACTCTGCACCCCAAGATTAATAGTGATATAAAGATTATTTAATAAACCAAAACTGCCACGGCCCAAAGTTGGATTATGGGTCTGGGTCTTCATAAACTGACATGTACATGCAGTCTCAGTTTAAAATATACAATTTTGGGTCAATCAAAATCTACCCTCACCAGCTCTCTATTTATTATAGCTTTTGCCACAACCTGCAGCCAATCAGATGCTGTCCTAAAACTCTCTTGCCTGGCAGCTGTACAAAAATCTGCACAGCATCAGCATAACAAGTGACAGGTCTCCCCATCAATTACAACTCCAAGGGAAAGACAGCTTCAACGGGGACATAACCCCACAGTCACACAGCACCTTAGTTTCTGACGGACCATCAGATCAGAAAGGAAGCTGTCATCAATGGAGAAAAGGAACTTGGCTCCTCATTAGCTAGGGTTTTCTTTTTTCTTTTCTCAACATACATCAAGGAATAATCATGGGCCAACTCAACTCTGACAGCTCCTTATGTAAATGGCATTTAAATGCAGGCAAACAGCTCACTAACAAAGGGGCTACAGCTAGGTTGCAGCTCACAGACACATTTAGACCTCATGTCCAAGCTGTGTATCTCTCAAGGTTTTTTCTCAAGTCAAATAAGCATGAACATCAAAATGAACACAAAGAGGTTACTAGAGGGCTACTTGAAGAGTGAGGATGGGCTATGTGTGCTACTGGGGTCCAGCAGCAGGTTCTCACATAGGAGGAAAATACCACCTTCCTCCTGGACCACCCATATCACCAGCCAGGCCATGCCTTGGTTTACCTTTCCTTAACACCACCTTTGCTCAAGTTCACTATCTTAATCAAAATTCTCAGTTCTTCTGGATCCAGCTCAAGACTTAAACTGCTCCCCAAAAGTCTACCTTCATCAACAACCCACAGGAAGTCACTCTCCTCTGACTACCTAAGGCTCACACACAACACTACACTCGGAACTTGGAATATATTTCATCTTAACAGCCCTCCAATAGCTAAACATAGCTTTTGCGACCTTAAATGACCACTCTGTCAAATGTGTTCTACTACTCCACAACATGGCATACATGATCTGCATATGAGACCTCATAAGGAATGAGAACAATAAGAATGTTGCCAAAAGTGTATGCAAACAGTAAGGATGAGCTCACAAAACTAGTGAGCAGATACAACAGGACCCAGCCATCTGGCTTCAAAGCCCATGACATTTAGTGCCTCTGGAAAAAGTAAATTACATACTTCTAGCAGGAGGGTAGATGTCTGCAGTAAAAACTGAGTTTGAACAGTAGAAGACTTGCAGAGGATCCACCCTGGAGTCTTGGCTGTCAATTACTAGATAGGATCCTATAGATTATAAGTTCTCTGGCCCTTATTTTCTTTATCTATGAAAAGTCTGGGAAAAGTAACATCTATCTTCTTGCAATTTTGATGAGCAGAAAAAATATGAGTGAAAGCTCTTACTAAATTGCAAAGTACTCTACTTTAGTCAAGTGGTCTAAAGCCAATTTCTTCATAAGGATGAAAGATCAGCACCATGAAACTTCTGAGACCAGAAAAGTACAGTTGATAACAGCTGTAAATGCCATACATGGGTCTTCAAAGGAACAATCTGGAGAACTAACCATCAATCCTAGCCTTCCCTAGCCAAAATCTGAGCTGAGCTAGAATAGCTGAGTTAACATATAAAGGAATATACTAAACCTCACTGACTTGCTCTTTTAAAAATCTAATATGTCTGCAGAGGGTACAATGTGAATGGATATTTTAATTTCATTTAATGATGACATCATGACCTTTCAGATATAAATGAGTTAATATATGTTGAAATACTGACACCATACCTAAATATGGCAGATTTCTTTATAAGTTTCTTTTCTTCCTTTTTGAGATCAACAGGAAATAAAGTTTTGAGAAGTCAAAAAGGTTTAGATCCAAGATATCTAAGGGGAAAATGTATTCTTACAGTGAATAGCTTTAATAAGAAACTGAGTCTATCCATATTATAACTAAACCTAGGCATCATTTTTGTTCTGTGCAGAGCCTGGATTTCAGAAGAAAAGGTCTGTCCTATCTTCCCACCAGGAACTATGCTAGAGATGATAAAACCTCTTCGATTGATTCAGGTTGCTAGCCACCACTTCCAAACACAAATTACTGGTTCTCATAGGAAGTCATCTGTTAACAGGTGCTCCTTGAGTAAATGGGGTGAAAACAGATGGCATGGCACTGTTGTAAATCATTATTTAAATGTAGATGATATGCACAGCTGAAATGTTACCTTAAGTTTCATTTGAGCATTTCAGAAAATGATGACAAAGAATTATGGAAAAGACAAAAAAACAGAAGAGCATTCATTTCCTAGACAAAATTACTTATAGACTGGTGCTTCAAATACCTTCACCTTTCCAAACTTCTTTCTTAAAGATGGATGGATGGATGGATGGATGGATGGATGGATGGGAGATGAACACACACAGTGGTACCTCAGTTCACAAACACTTATTTGTGAACAATTTAGTTTGCAAACAAAAACATTTGGCAAAATTTTAATTTTGTTTGTGAACTCTGCATTGGATGACTGGTATAACTGCTACCATCTTTCTCGCACAAACATAGTCATTTCCCCAAAATCATGGAACAAATTAAGTTCATGAACCACACAGTATCACTGTAATCACTTACAAAATTCTAGGAAGTAAAAATCCCAAATTTCAATAAGAGGTAAGTTAGATTTTCTGTAAGACACAGGGCACTACAAGGGAACAAACCCATTCACTTTCAGAAAATATCCCATTTTTCTAGTACTGGAAGAAAAAGCTACCTAGCTAAGATATGAAGTCTTTGGTACCTTATCAAGGTCTGGCATATTATTTGATTGTTCTGAAAGGTAGTAGCTTAAAAATAAGTCTGGAGATTAGTTGTATTATTAATAGTTTTAAGGTAAAGCCAGAGAAATATACAACTGAGGTACCACTATGTAAAAGAATAAAAAATAATTTAAACATAACTGAAAAGTATTGCCTTTTTCTTCATTTCAAAAGGAAACCTAGGCTGGGGAGATAGTTTAGTTGTCTAAACACCTGCCTGGCAAGCACAAGGATCTGGGTTTGATCCCCAGTACCACATGCTGCCCCAATCCTGGGGTGCTGGTCACTGAAATAGGTGTGGTGGTGCATGCCTATAATCCCAGCCCTAGGGAGGCTGAGACGGAGGATCATTGTTAAGTCCAAGCTATATAGCAAGACCTTGTATCAAATAAATAAATGAATCTAAAAAGAAAAAAGAAAAAGACCTAGCTCTAGAAAAGGGGAGGCCACAGGGGGACATCTAGCCTTTCATTAAAATACCATGAATGCTATCCCTGTTGGCCACACATGTAGCACACTCTTAGCAAGCTCAAGAAACAAAGACAAAAACTCCTCCTCTGCAAGCACTAGGTCCCCAGTCCCCTCCAGAGTGTATGTTCCACTCCCCTGATGCCACTAGGCACATACTGTGCACACACAAAATTCCTGCAGTTTTTTCCAAGCACCAATTCAGTCTCTAAGTGAGTATTCACTATGCAGGCTGACAGCATAGCTTGCATTGACAAAAGAAACACAGCTTCTATTCTTTGGTGTCTTATTCTATACACTGGGTGAGAGCAGCTCCAGACTGTGCAGGGTTCTCTGTTTCAAAGGGCGCTCACCAGGGTGGCCTGGCTGGAAGCTGGCCACTGGGACAATGGGAGGGCCTTGTCCATATAACAGGTCTACATCATGCAGACACTCTCCCAGCCACAGACTTTTCTCTCCTGCCTGGCATATCTCTGTCCAGAAAGTACTTTCTAGAATGTATTTCTGATCTTTTGTTAACAGTCTACTTTGTTTGGCATCACTACAAACTGCCTAAGAAGAAATCCAGGGGAATGACCAGGTCAGAAACATCACCATTTCCTATATGGAAAATAGGAAAACAAATGATATGGTTCAGTTTTTCACAACATTTGTATAGTATTTACAAGGCAGACCAGTGGAGCTTAAAATACATGGTGCCAAGAAAATGTTAAAGCAACAATAACAAAAAAAAAAGCCAGCTCCCTAAAACTGCAGAATCTTTAAACCAGAAATTTTCAATGCATTTTTCTTGGCAAGGAGAGCACTGCTGGAATAATGGTGAAATTGTATTTACTCTGAGAACGTAAATAGAAATGCCACACTTGCTGGCATAACCCAAAGTCCCAAATGCCCTGGACTCAGTTGCCATTTTCATAAACATAGTCCCTGTGGAAGCATTAGCAAGATTGTGAATTGCTCTTAGCTCAGCTATTGACTTCTCCTTTTTTCTATTTACCAAGATCTCTATGTGCCCACAAAACTACCCCAGTTCATATAAAGTCTAAGTTCAATGACCAAAAGAAGGAAGGTCTGAACATGTATCAAGGCACATGGTATGCCAATAACAAGGCCAGGTCCTTTAAATGTATTCCAACTACTGTATTTTTTGCAAATATTAGACTCAAACCATTTTTTGATAGCCTTCCTCCCAACATGTGCCTTAACAACTAGAAAGTAAGGTGGGTGAGAACTAATATGTAGAAATCTTTTCATATGTGTACCAGACACAATGTTAGGAACTTCATAATCATTACCTGATTTATTCTTCGCAACAATCCTGAGTCACAGGAATAATGTCATTTTAACTAGTAGAAAAAGCTTAGCTTAGAGAAGTTAAATAATTTCCCCAGTATTGACTATCTTTCAAATGAAGGAACAGGCAAATTCAGCAATAGTTGATCTGATATCTGACTTCAGAGCCACTTTCTCCTAGGCCACAGCATGTTTCCAAGTTGACTAGAATCTGTACCCAGTGCTTATTCGTGGATCCAACAAAGACTCCCTAAGTGTTTGTCATATGCCAACCACTGTTCTCGCACTGGGTCACAAAGCAGATAAGACTTTCCTAAAAAAAATGACACTTAAGCAGAGATTTGAATGAAGTGAGGGTAATGAGTTGTGTATATATCTGAAGACAAACTGTTCCAGGCTAAGAGAAGAATAACGGAAGGGCTTGGATTTCAGAATGGTCAGAATGCTTCAAGAACAGCTCAAAGGATCAGGGAGTATTTACCTGGGGGGATAAGAGGAGATGAGGTAAGAGACAGGAAGATACCAGAGAAAACAGTGTCTTATAGATTATGATAAGTAAGAACTTTATGCTGCATTCTTAGTAAAATGGGAAGGCACTCTGAAGGATTCTGAACTGTACAGTGACAAGATCTAAAGTATGTATCAAAAGGACCACTCTGGCAGCTGAGTCAAGAGCACTCTGCAGGGACATAGTGTAGAATCAGAAAGATTGGCCAGGAGGCTTCTGAGGCTGTCCAAGAGTAAGATGATAGACCAGAATGGTAAAAACAAGTGCTGAGAAGCAGCTGGGTTCTGTTCAGCTTGGATTTAGTCTTCTACAGTTGTTAACCAGCACTGACAGAAGCAGGTATTATCTCCAAAGCATTCCTATTCTAGCCTAGAAAAGAGGCTAGATCCAGAGCCCTGCAGTGAAAAGAGCCAGTAGACACTCCAATGACTGGCAATGAACAAAATCCATCTGAAACTTCAGTCCACAGCAACGAACTCACTGAGGGCATTCCTGAGCCAACAGAGAACCAGCATTTGGAAGAATATGACAGTTTTAGGTAAAATGGGACACACAGATAAATGTCACAGCACCACCTTCTGATTGACATTATCTGCTCTCTAAGTAAGCCACCATCTTTGACAACTATTATAGACCAAATTTATCAGACCATGCAATCAGTAGAACATCAGGTCTAGCAGAAGGTGGGAAAAGCCTACCTATATTGCTAGATAGAAAATATAAATCTCTAATCCCATTTTTCCAGCAGCAAACAGTGTCATTAAACATAGTATCACATGTTCTTTGCTGTTAACGTTTCCTTCTTTTTTTCCTCCCAGAAATACCCTAATTATAATGGTGGCAAGGTGGGGAAAGATGGCTTTTATGTGGTTTTTATCTCTCAAACACAGTACTGTCATGGGTTTATTTGTGTTTTTAGAGTAGCACGATGCTCTCCTGTAATTGAGACTATTATGGAGAGGGTTGGCATGTGTTTTCTAGAAGATTAAAGGCAATTTCTATTTTCAAAGCCACTACTGCTTCTTGGAAAACTCCTTTACTATGTTAAACTAAACCCAGTAAGCCAAAATTCTACACTCACCTGATTTGCATTACAGCACGGCAAACAAGGCTAGGAGAGGTAATTTTATTCATACATTGATTCAAGCAGTATTTACTAAACCCTACAGCACCTGGTGTTGTGGGGGGTGGAAAAACAGCACAAAATAAACACATTCTTAGGCCTCCAGGGGCTCTGAATCCAGAGGAAAAATATACAGAAATGACTATGCTACAAGGCAGACTGTGATAAGAGCTATAATAGAAGGGAACAACAAGCACGGGGGACAGCAAACGAAGGACTGATTCTCTGTGTTTTGTTTTGCTTTGTTTGTGGTGAATGCTATGATAGAAAATGATCTTAAGGGTGTGAGAGATAGCTCTGCAGTATAAGCACCTACCTGGCAAGCACAAGGTTCTGAGTTCTAACCCAGGTGCCACAATAAAGAAAAGGATCTTAAAGTTCCACAAGCTTCAGAAAAATACAAATGAGGGTTGGCCAAATAGCTCAGCGGATTAAAGCTCCTGTGAGTAGGCCCAGGGGTCTAGGGTTTGATCCCCAGGCATATCGTGCCAACCCCACCCCAGGGCATGCTGAGAGGGCAATTGAGACTGGGCATGATGGTGAGCACCTGTAATCCCAGCTCTTGGGAGGCTATAAACAGGCGGATCACCATGAGTCCAATCTCGTGGTGTGACCCTGAACACCCTGTAGACCCTTCCCTAAAATACAAAGAAAAGAAAAGAAAGGGAAAGAAAAATACAAATGACAGCAAGTAGACCAAGGTCAAAGTCACAAAACAGAAAAGCTAAGGCTGTGACTTACTAAAACTCATCTGAAGATCCTTGAGTCTGGAGAATAATTACTAAGGATATACAGTGTGACATGAAAGTTAACATTAAAAACAGGATCAGAAAGGAAGGCTTGGAGTCAGTCTACAGAGCCCTCTCTCGACTAAGGCTTTAGGATTCACATGTACAGGTAATCAGGGAACCATTCAAAGTTTCTCAAAAAGTATTAACATTTGTATCTATATGTTTCTCAAATTCTTACTGACAGAGCATTAGGAAGATGGATGGATCACCAATGTGACACTCGAATAAAGGTCTGAAAATTGAATGAGAGCACTGATTGGTTTAGCTTGGTCCTGAAATGGATAAATGGAAAGGCTCACTTGGGTGTGGGTGGCACCAAAGAATAGGCTTATAGCGTCAAATGGAATAAAAAGGCTTTTTTTTGGAAGCTTAATCCACTCAGCGATCTTCCGACCCCCTCAAAAAGGGGAAGAAAGACTTGCTATGGGCCATACCCTTCTGCCTTGGAGCCAGACAACCATGAACAGAAACTACTACAAAATGTGAGCCAAAATAAACCTTTCCTCCTCATGGTTGTCAAGCATACTGTCGTAACAAAAAGTGACTAAAACAGTAGGAAAAGACTGTCTTGTTTTGATTGCATGCCAGATGTGTGCGAGGGTTCCACAAGTGCTTCTTAACTCTCACAGTAACTATATATGTTGGCTATCATGATCCCCAGATGACAGATGAGAAAATTATTATGTTGAGTTAGTTAAAACTCTAGATTTCAGATTGTTCCAGAAACTATTTGTCCTCAAGCACCATCCTTTGAATGAGGCTTTCAAAGTTGTTTCATAAAGAAACTCACTCACTACTGTAGAATGGTAAAAACATTCTGGCCAGAGAATGCCTGTGAGAAAGTTGAGCCTTTCTTGAAGAACAGAGGCAGAAGAAATGAAAGGAACAGAAACTTCCAGCACTAGTGATTCTCTCTTGGCAAATTCCATTTCTGAGAGTTATGATGCATGATTTTAAAATATTTATTCTTTTTTGGTGGGGGACAGAACCAGGGATTGAACTCAGACCCTTGTGCTTGCCAGGGAAGTGCTTATTCTACTGACCAATTTCCCGGGCCCCAAAAAACATTTAATTTTTTAAGAATCTTATTACAGTAAAGACAAACTGCCATCAATATCCCTCAAAATACTCCCCCTGGCTTCACACACACTTAACGATTGTTCTTGCCACTTTCTGAAGCAATTCTGGAAATCATCTTTCTTTAATTTTTTTTAAATCCTCTTTCTTGAGTGTCTTTACTTGCATTATTGTGGCTCCCTCAATGTCCCGAATTGATTAAAAAATTTACCTTTTACAGTTATTTTGACTTTGGGAAAGAGCCGAAATTTTCAGAAAGCCAGACCCAGGGAGTAAGATGAATCAAGACACACCATAACATCCCTGGCCTTTCCGCTGGATGGCACTCAACAGTATCATTTACCATATTTTTGATATGGTAAATAAAGGTATTCACATAAAGATACACACAAAAGAAGACTTGCAGGACTGCTTCAGAAAGTGGCAAGCAGGACAGACAGGATAACTCTGTTTACAGTAAATGGTAGGCAGTATTTTGAGGGAGATTAACAGCAATGTTTTCTACTGTAATAACTTTTAAAATTCAAATAGTCACTTATATAAATTACTTTAGCAATGTATATAACTGCAAAGCAATGTATGTAAATGTTTGCTTCTTTCAAAATATTTTTTTGGCCAAACCAGGGATTGAACTCAGACCCTTGTGCTTGCCAGGGAAGCGCTTATTCTCCTGAGCCATCTCCCAGGCCCCTCAAAAGATTTTAATTTGATACAAATCATAGGATTAGAAGTATAATAATTTTACCCTATTTTACAATGTGATTTATAGTCCTCACAAAGTTCCCAAATATGAAACTGAATTAATTCTAATGATAGACCAATTTTACAAATGAAGTAAACAAGCCAGGCATCTTGGCACATGTCTACAATCTCAGCACTCAGGAAGCTGAGGGAGGAGGATCACAGCAAGCTTGAGGCCAGCCTGGAGTACACAGTGAGTTCTAAGTCAGCCTACACTACTACAAAGTGAGACTCTGTCTCAAAAAGCAAAGCAAAACACAAACATCAATGCACTTATCAAAAGATCAGAAAGCAGCAGCCTATCAAAAAAGGATGTTAGATCTGCACAATGGCAGCCCACCATTCTTCCCTGCCTGCAAAGAATTGCGTTATGATTCCTAGTCAAATAAAAGACAGATGACATGGAAACAAACTATCTTTTGTATGTCTATGACCCCCTAATTCTGTGCCTTCTTTCTATCACTCAAAATTCTACTTTCCAACACTTATTCACACTACCCCACTGCTGCATAAGACACTAAACATTAGGACTTCTATAACCAGGCCTCACAGAAAAGAAAAAGCTTAGAAAGCAAAGGATAATTCCTTTATTAAATAGCTATGATGTGCTGTTTGGGGGTTTTCCATACATGAACACAGCAAGAGAAATAATTATTCAGTATTACTTATGAAGCAAACATTATACATTTTAAATATGACAAAAGTCAACCATCACAAGACTCTTATAAGGGTATTAGTTTATTTTTGTATATAAGGGTCACAGATATACAGTAATTTATTTGTCTTAGATCATGTAATTATTAAGTCATTGAACTGGGGTTTGAGCTAAGGGTTTTTGAGCTCTTGGGCCAGTATTCCCGCCCATGAGTAGGCTACTCAGAGAGGTGGGCATGATAAGGGAACACCAAGTGGAGAATGCTAGGAGCTGGAATGAGGCTGGTAGGGGCCAGATTAGGACTTCACTCTTAGATCATACTAGGGACTGTAGGCTTTATGTGGATGATAAACATCAACCAGAGTATTTTAAATACATCAGTGACCTGGTTAAACTTGTATATTTTGAGAAAAACTGGGGCCGGGGAGATAGCTCAGTGGAATAAGTGCTTGCCTGGCAAGCACAAGGGCCTGAGTTCAATCCCCAGTTCTGCAAAAAGAAAGAAAAGAAAAATCATTTCAGTTTTTCAGTTTCAATGTACAGAATTGATTTTAGTGGGCAAGGGCAAGCCTGAAGCACACAGAAATGTTAGGAGGTTTTACATTATTCTAACAAATAGCTGATGAGGGCAGTGTGAGCCAGGGTATTTTCTACTTGTTCAAAAAATATTTGTTAATTGCAGTATTGATTGGTTACAAGCAGAACAATCTGTTGTACCTATTGGGGCATGTCAGCTCTATCACATGTTTGTTCCAGAGCATGATCACAGACTCTGGGTGCAATGTCTGGCACTGAGCCAAGCTCTCCGTATAGGCAGCCAGTACTGTATTGTTTCTTCTCTGAGATTTCATCTTTTAATTGTGTACTTCAACTAATAAAGGGATACTGGATGATACGAGACCCAGAATCTGAGCATGTATATCTGTCTTTTCTTTGTTAAACTGCAGAGGATAACAGATGGCTTGTTGGTGCATAGATTTAAAGGGGTACATATATTTCTATGATGTGTTTCCTCTAGTTTAATAAAGGGTAGCCATCTATACTCCACATAGGCAAGAGTTAATGTTTACTGGAAAGTGAGAAAATGATAGCTATGAAGTAGGGAAAAAAACATGATTCCCCACCAAAAGCCAAAGGAAGTTAGGTCACAGTGCTGAGGTAAAATATGAATGCCACACAAAGCCAGGAGATGAGTCCCCATTTAAAATGGACAGTGTGATGGCCAGCTTAGACCAGCTTCCAGATGGAAACTGATTCTTCTTTTCAACTCCTGCACTGGAGTCCCTTAGGTCTCCTAACAAAATAGGCATCTGAAGAGCCAATGAACCAAAGATAGCCATTACACATTTGTCCAACTCACCCTTTATCTTGAAACAAGTCTCAGAATAAACTTTGCCTTCCCTGGGCAGCCACATAACTTCATTTATTTCATTTGGGAGCTGAAAGTCCTACTCTGGCTATATACATTGAGAGTGCATGGTCAGACATGGCATATTAATTTAAAGTAGGGGCCATCAGACAGACTGACTGACAGGAGAAAAGAAAGGCTAAAGGACCACTCAAATGAAGGGAATATAAGGAAATAATTCACTATTCCCTAGGTAGCACCTGAATGCAAACATAAACCTGAGAACACAATTAACTCAGAAACATTTCTGACTTCTTAAAAAAAAAACACAAGGTAATGCCATGGTGGTATTCATCTACTTTAAGAGCACATTGCCTAATGTGATACTACCTAATAGCTCATGGCTCTGTACATTAAAGGTGCATAAAAATCATTTGGAGAATCTTAAAAATGCAGATTGTCACATAAAAAGTGTCCAGCTTAGTAGGAATGAGCAAGGCCTAGAACAGTGGTAAAAGTATGTGTTTATAAATTCTCCTCAAAAGATGAAGATGGAGCATAATTCTTTTCCAGATAATGGAATGCAACAGAACTGACAGTATATGACTTGCAAGATGAGCTCTTTTCTTCTCCCCTACACTCCCCTTTCTTCTTTACTCTGAGGAAAACAGCTTGCATGTTATATGACATCTCTGTGGTGGAAACTGAGGTCTTCTTACAATAGGCCAGGCTGGAAGTGGATCATCAATCCTTAGTCAATTTTCAGATTACAGAGGATTAAAAATCACCCAGGGCCAGTGAGATAGCTCAGCAGACTAAGCGTATGCTTAGGCAAGTGCGGAGATTGGAGTTTGATCCCTAACACTGCATGCCACACCAGCCTGGCCCTCTAGTGCACTGAGCCAGCCACTGAGTACAGGCATGTTGGTGTACACCTATAATCCCAGTGCTGGGGAGGCTGAAAATAGGAAGATCACAATGAGTCTGAGCTGCATAGTGAGACCCTGTACCAAATACATAAAAAATAAAATAAATAACAATTACCTAGATAGGTGACAGGACTTATCAGGGTCATTTTCATGACCCACAGAAACTGAGATTGTAAGTGGTACTCTTAAATAAATTTAGGGGTAATCTTTTATAAAGTCATATAATGAAAACATACCTACAAATTAGAATTTAAAATTGTTATTTTTATAATGTGAACTAAATAAATATACATAGGTCTACAATCCAGATGTTT
Organism: Octodon degus; assembly: GCF_000260255.1. Classification (NCBI taxonomy): domain Eukaryota; kingdom Metazoa; phylum Chordata; class Mammalia; order Rodentia; family Octodontidae; genus Octodon; species Octodon degus. The sequence goes on from NW_004524611.1 coordinate 10,157,131, forward strand.
CCATTCAGTTAAGCATACTTTGTTAAAATGAGTTTAAAAACAAAAATTTTGTTCAAAAACCAAAGTAGACAGCGCTCATCTTACATTTATCAGTCTTGACATTTCCAGGCAAGCGCTCTGCCCAACATGTAGCCCCAGGACAGAGGATAACTGTTTAATTGTGAATCACAGGTAAGAAGGAAACTATTCATGGTGTAAGAGTACTGCAGTGAAAAAAAAAAGGCTCTCACATGAAAACTCTAGGGTTTAAAACCCATTTACTAGCTTTGTAATTGTGGGCACATTGAGTAACCTCTATCCCTACCTCAGTTTCATCAACTATAAAAGGAGGATAAAGAGTCTAGCTCTTAAAGAGTGTATAAAGAGTAAATGAAGGCAGAGTGGTGATGCACACCTGTAGTCTTAGCACTCAAGAGGCTGAGGCAGGAGGGCTGATATAATTTTGAGGCAGCCTATGCTACCTAGTGAGTTCAGACCACCCTAAACTATATATGAGACCTTGTCTTTAAAAAAAGGAAAAAAGGAAAGAGTAAACAATTCAATGTACAAAGTCTTAGAATAATACCTCATACATGAAAGAACTAAAATTTAAATGACTGTCATAGTCCATTGCATCATTTCCTACTAAACCTTTGCTGAGATATTTTTTAAAAGGAAAAACTTATATTTATTTATCTTCATGTCCTTTTCTACTTCTTATACTTCTATACTTCTGTAATTGTGAAGCTAATGAAAGAAGGCTTTGGTGGGATTCATTCAGGAGTAAGTAAACTGTATATCCTTGTAACTCAAATTCTGTCACCTAATATTAACCTATTCCTTCCTGGAGGCAACTCTCTACATTCCTTAGAAAAATAGAAGTTTGTTAACTGATTTAGATTGCTTAGATATTTCTATAAACAACCCTGCAAAAACTCTCTGTCTTGTTCCTGTCACCCTACTCCTAACCCCATGGTTCTGAGGATGAACCTAGGGCCTCTGCACACTATGTACACACTGTACTACTAAGTGATACTTATCGCTATGTTCTTATCAACAGTTGGGTATTCTCTCAGAATAGTACTCTATTCCTGCGCTAGCTAGTACCCTACCTCTAATCACTAACTTCATTCAGAGTATGAAGCCTCTTTTCACTCCTTATTGAAATTAGTTCAGAGCAATAAACACAAAGTCTTTCTATACTGTTTCTTCTTTCTGCCCATCCTCTACCACAGTAGTCTATCTCAAGTAAATACTTTTCTCATTAAACAAACTCTCAGTAGGGGGTAAAAGTAAAGTGTGATTTTGGAAACAGAAATACTAAGCAAAGCACTAGTTACACCTATATGGCCTTAATGAGGAATCTTATAATGCCATTGCAAACTTATTTCCTATTACGGAGGCAGCAACAAAGCTAGGGGCTAAGACTGTAAATACTGCCACAGTGGATCATGCTCACAGTCTATCTTCACATCAGTATCCTGCATTTGACAACCAACTGCACCAAAGGAGAGTTAGGAAGGAATAACCATTGTCCCTAATAAAAGAGTTAAGTACCAGCTGGGCACAGTATTACAAAGCTATAACCCCAACAGTAAAGGAAGCTGAGGCAGAACAATCACAATGGAAGTTCCGCCTGGGCAACTTAGCAAGACTATGTCTCATAGATCGATCGATCGATCGATAGATAGATAGATAGATAGACAGAAAGATAGAATAGAATAGAATAGAATAGAATAGAATAGAATAGAATAGAATAGAATAGAACAGAACAGAACAGAACAGAACAGAACAGAACAGAACAGAACATTTAAATGGGGGGCCTGGGGTATAGCTCAATGATAGTGTCCCTGGGAAAAATAACAATTAGTACAAGCTCAAGAGATGAAAAAGAAATCTTTGCCTATCTGTGCAGTGATTTTTTAAAAATCTGAGCATTCATAAGAAATAAGAGAATAGGGGTTTACAAAACACGTTGTTGGCTTGATCTTCATGCACTCTATCCCCAAAATTTTTGATTCAGAAATACAGGTAGGGCTTTGGAAATATTCACTGTGAAAACGTCCTCAGAAGATGCTGACATTGGAGATCTGAAGATCACACTTTAAGAAGCACTCTCAGTGATAAGGGAATAAAACCCAGAAATGCTACAGATAGAGCAAAAAGTAACATGACAAAATTGGCACAGCTATTCCCAACACTCAGATATTTCACTATCCTCGTAACTATGAGCACACGATCCTAGTTTTTGGCTCTCAATCAGGAATAAAATGAACAGACAAAAGAATGACACAGTCAAGTCTAGGCTAGTGAGTACTTACTATGTAACTCTTCATTCAAGGCAGCGCAGGATTGTCACTGCAACTCTTTTCTGACCCCTGGCAAGTCCAGACGAAGGTGATACTTCAAAATTACTAATTCAACATTTCATAGCTGAGCCAGGAACCAAGTGAGGTAGATCTCTGATATATTCTAGAAATTACTAAGGAATTCAAATTCAACATTGAATATATGGGAAACTTCACATAAGGAAGCCTAAAATCTCTTCTGCACAGTGGAAGATAATTGGAGTGAAAAGGTAACTGGAGTAAGCACAGGTGTACGTGCACAAGTATGCACATGGGCATTCTGGTTACCATACTCACTCTCACATCAATAATCTCATTTCTTTTCCTCATACTCTCCTGTTTAATATATTGCTAGAAAATAAAATTTAAAGAATTCTTTCACAGAGAGCACATTGGCCAAGCATTGGCCGTGACTCATCCACATGGCTGACACTGACAAAGGTTCTACAATCTGAGGTACAGGATCTCAGAATAAATCCTGAGGGCATTTCACTGACCTTCTCAGACCAAAAAGCTACAACTCTTGTTGCACAGGTCCTGCTTTACCTTGGTCTTAACCATCC